>NC_052393.1:25622828-25997596 GCF_009389715.1 Phoenix dactylifera | reverse complement strand
GTAATCACATAAGATCTAACTCTGCATAATTATCTCACCTATGGATATGAGTATAACCGGAGATCAGAGAACAATGCTGCTTTCTACTACCCCTAAGCACGGCTGGCCAAGCTCCAATGAGTACTAGATGTACATACATCTATTGTTTCAAATCCCGGTGGAACATCTTGAGGGACGTTGAGATGGGTACCATACCAAGTATCGAGATGAGATTGTCCCGCTATTGTCCTAGCATCCCAATCTGTGCATCCTAGGGCAGATCTCATACCCCTAAAAATTCGTATATGACCCCCAGGAAAAGAAATCTGTCATTTTTAGGAGGATAAATGGAAAGAGAAAAGATGACTTTGTTGGCTTTGCTAGGCTAGTTATCTGAAATCAAGATTAGAATAAAATTGTGACCCATCTTTTGATTGAAATCCTAGCTCCTTCACCATTCACAGTAGATAGAAGGGTAGGTCTTTAGATTCATAATCAATCGTCATTGAGAAAGAAGAATTTTTCTCAATCACTTCAGGTCAGCGGAGCCTTCACGCATCCGAAAAATGCAGGGGTTGTAAATGGCATAGCATTCCTCATAGGAATTGATGACTCCTCCAGCATGAGCTAGTTTATGGATTTTTTGGCTTCAATTTACAAATAAAGGAATAGAGACTTGGCAAATAAAGCTCAAGGCCCATTGCTGCCATTTCATTTTTTCACAATTATCTAAATTTCCGTGTCAATGATGTAGCACCAAGAAGGTAGCATCAAGACTACCCATTGATTGATTTAGTCCACACCTATGTTGTGCCATATCTTTAGACAACATCAAATTGAACCACCATTTTTATATAGAGAAGACTTGCCCCTATTTGATGAAAATACAAAAAATGAATAGTCATTTTACTATTTTATTTCCTATCAGGAATTAAGCATATGAATCCAATCATTAGGATTAGTCCCACGGGATTCAAAACCTTGCACACATCCACAGCATTAGGGGCCATCACCAGGCCATTATCCGGCATCTCAGGAGCATCATGGATGGGGGCAATATCTTGGCTGGTATATCACATGTTACCATCTTATAAATAGAGATCAGGTGTGTTCACAAATACATAAAAAGGAATGTGCCTATTTTATACACCTGCCCTCTTTATAACTCAGTATATAACCTGCCCAACATTGTTCTCTTCATAGAAATTTTTCAGATTTCATTTGTGGGATCTCAATTACATCCAACAATCACACAAGATCACCTCCCCCCTCCATTCACCCTAGTCTAGTCATATTATTATTTTTTTAATCTATCTCTCCTTTTCTTGTTTGATGAGAATGATTCCTCTTCAATATATGGGCCATGAATTCTAGCTTGGCCTCATGTTCATTTGTATTCCTACTAAACTTGCATTAGATGAATTTCCATCTCATTTATTTCTAGGGCCCCTTCTCCTAAAGTATTCATTATACTTCCAATCTAACAATCACATTTCCTCATCAGAAAATTTGCATTACATTATCAGCAGATCACCATATAGCTTCCATTCAGAGACTCACAAAGAGCTCAAAAGTGTAATGAATGCATCAGTTTTTAAAAATTGCCTTATGCTTTACAAAAGGAAACACATCAGCCCACTAGAAGCTATTCACAGTTCTCACTGGTCCCATAAAGCATGTGTGGCAATCTTGATACGACCACTAATGCACTTTAGTTATTTACTTTCACAAGTTGCTCTCTCATATATTATGCAAATGCTAAAGTCTAGCAGACATCTTAATAAGAACTAGATTCAACAGCCACCACCTATTGAAATAAAGCGCATTTAATAACCACCTTACTTATACAGACACCTTTCCACAGGTCACTGTTTCCATGATATTTGCAAGGAATAGCATAACGAACTGCCACTGTCTCATCCTTTCTGACTACCAGAGGCCAACATCTCCACAAAACTTTTCTCTATTTAACACCTAATTGACCAACTGGACAAGACTTATGTTCCCATTACCACTGCTCCACAATGATCACCAGCTAATTATTACCAATTTCTCAATCACCTCATGAATAGCAGAATAGTGCATTTTAATATATCTATATCTTGCAAAGTCATTCAATTATTTAAACATCTATCATTTACAGTGCTGGTGAAGTAGTCAAAAGTAATGTCTGTGGGTCAATGAAGCATGCATTTCTGGACAGTAACGAATGGTAAAAAAAGGATCAACAAGACCTACTCCACAAGATTTAACTAGTATTATTGGCAACGATTATAAAACTACAACTAAGAGCATTTTGCACCTGAATTAGATTATATACAATATTCAAACGGTATGGTGTGACAAGGAGAGAACCCTACGACAATTAAAGTACAGCCCTTTAGAATTTCAATTACAAAGGCATATTTGACTGAATCAAGCTAGTTAATCTTTAGCTTTCCAACCAGCAATCTACAGATCCGTCCCAAGGAGAGACCCAAGCAATCCAACTTTATGTTCTCAAACTAGGCTAAGAGCAATAAGTGTATTCTTAAATAGTGTTATATTGTTTATATTTATGGATACAACTATTATATTAAGTCTGCAGAGCATATCCATACATTGTGATGACTGGGCGGTAATGAAGATTATCTAAATTTAGATGATTTTGTTATTTTTCAACTAAAATATTGGATCAAGTACAGGACAGAAAGAAGCACAAGCAGCATGTTGCCCATGCAGGTACAAACATCCACGAGATGCATTTATAAGTTAATCTGATGGATCAGATCCCTAATTTTCATTTTTATGCTATTCAATCTATGAAATTTTAACTTGAGAGTACAAGGAAACAGCAAGAAGAGGTGGCCGGTTGAAGGAAACAATGTAATAAATTGAAGTTTCGCACCACCATGACATTGCACCGCATTAGCTCGATCCTTTTCCGTTAGAGTCAGAACTAGAAAATGCTTTCTTTGTCTGTATAGATGAAAACTGGATTTGCTTCACATGTTGTGAGAATTATATGATGCAAAGGCTTCATACCCATTTAGTGGACTTATCCTTACTCATAAATCCTCAGATCATGTTAAATTGAGTACTATCATGAGCCAAACAAGATATCATGATTCAAATAGTAACTATGATTACCCACAATAGGGTGATGAATCACTAATGACAAGTGACTTGCAAGTGCAGCTAGATAGGACGAATATGTGAAAAACAATAACTCTTAAGTATACAATCAGAAAGCATGGGAGTAGAATATAAACAACAACAATTAAATTGTCTTCCCAATGGTCTGTGAACTTTACATTAATGGCAAAAAAACCTCGTATGACAAGAGTATGACTCAATGATTGTAATCAAATTCAAGATGAATTTAAGATAGTGTGTTAGAAACTTAGAAATTGACACTGAATCATGAACTATGAGTTTAATTAAACTATCAAATGCATCAAGTCCAGGCAAGAAACTAGCTGAGCAGAGTATGCCATCAAAGCATAAAAAGTGAGCTTTAAAATACCAAGTCTGCAATCACAGCAGGATTTCGAGGATCATCTTCGGGTATTCCCTGCTCCACTTTACCAACAAGATCAGCTCCAACATCAGCTGCTTTTAGTGTATATTCCACCACCCAATTGGGCAAAAAGGGCAACAAATGAGGCACCAAAACCATATCCAACAAGGAGAGAGGCACTGCATACAAGCATACAGAATTCATAGCTCATACCAAGTACAATAATCAATTTTGTTCCAAGATGAATGCTTCCAGCAAGCATATCATGAATATTTTTTGATCCCACAAACCAAAATGGGGTCAAAGTTGAGCTTAAAATTTAAATCAGCAATGGCCACATTTTTATCATGTTATAGATGATACCATATTTTCTTCATATCAAACATTAAGTTACAGCAAAATAGTCAAACTTCACCTGGAAACTACACATAAAACCAAGCAGATAGTAATGGGTCACAATACAGGAATTCTACTCTCTCTTTGCAACTACATCATTGAATAATAAGTCTTTTAATTTTACTTTTGGACATGTGAAAGTTGAATCTCTGTACATTATGAAGTCTCAGTTCCTAGTTAATATGGATTCAATAAGTAATGCTATATATTGATATTTACATCCCCAACTCTTAAGGTATATCTGTATGTCCTTGTGATTGGATATAAATTGCCCTAAAGGAAATATTCTTCCATCTATATAAACATTTGTGATGTTATCAACAGGATTAACTTGCCATTTTCATTCCCTAAAGTCTCCATAGTTCAACTGGTAACCTGGTCCATACCTCACATTCTATGCATGACAGAAACATGTCTGCTTCTTTTAGATTATGACACAGTGTCCTCTATTCTCGGGGCAACTATTATCTGTGGATCTCTAAATTTGGGGGATAAAAGAAAGTGAAATAGAACTGTCCTAAAAAATCCATAGGGTAAGCTCTATGTCAATAACAATACACGTTCTGAAGCTTGTGAACAATCAAAAAGATATTCAACATAATGAACTGCTTGTCCAAAATGACTATATAATGGTAAAGAACTTTTAAGTGGATATTCAATCCTCATGTAGAACCTTAGGAAATTAAGCGGGATTGAGAATGATTGCACAGAAGGAAGAAATATACAACTTAAACATTGGCCACAGGCCAAATCAGGACCTCAGTTTCTTTTTAACAATATCTTCTTGATGCACCTCAAGAGATGAACTTCAGTGTTTCCTCAATATGAGGTTTTCCAGAAAGCACAGAAGTTCGCAAGGGTGCCAAATTTAAAAAGCAACAAATAGGGGAGTCTGTTGTAACACCATTTTGCTGAAGCTTTAGCAAATAAATTTGTAATACAGCTAGCAATTTAATAATAACAAGCCTAGTTAGCAGACACATGTATGATCTAGACAAACTTAAATAATACTAACAGAATATGAAGTCTCAAATTTCATATCTAAGTTGAAGGTTTACTGCAATCATTGTTAATTTACCAGGAAAGGACTCTTGAAAAAAACAACCAACGAAACATGTTGAAATCAGCATCATCAACCTTCTGCAAATGCTTAATTTATGTGAATGTAATTCAGAATTTAAACAAGAAAGGTTAGTTATCACTCTTATCATAAAAATGACATGCCCAAAAAATGTAATTAAAGGTTTCTAACTAGTAATCTGGTACATGTCTTAACATATTAACAAGCATGGTGTTACTGGCATCCTCATGGAACTTATTTTGTTAAATATACCTAAAACACCAAAATGAGAAATCTAACATGAATGATCCTGTATTAAGAGCTAAATTGGCTAAAGAAATGGGGCATAATCATTATGGAGAATCTGCATGGCCCAATGATCTTTTATATATTTTTCCAGTATATAAAATTGGTTCATGGCTTTATATTGCCAATGTCATTATGTCTTGTAAAAAACAAAACAACTTTTTTTTGTTAAAAGACTTACAGTCTGTAACCTTCATTGAACCAGGTGAATCAACCCCCAGCCAAACGTAAAATGTCGCATATAAGACTGCCACACCTATTACAGCCATGCCAACGACAACAATGGCTGAGAAACCACCAGCACGTACAGCAATCTGTTTTCAAAAGCTGCATAGTTAAGACAGAAATCCTGTAGTGATTGAGTAATATCCTGCAGCATGACAAAATGATTGGAGAAACCTGCAATGCCTCCCTTGCAGAACGTCTAGCAGCACTGGAAACTCTAACATTTGCACGGACCGACACCCACATCCCGACATAACCCAGCAATACCTGAAACAAAGAGCCCCTAGAAGAAAAGCAGCAACTGTAATGTACGCAGATGTCGACCTACAAAATGGTAAAAATGGTCAGCAGATAGAGTGAGATAAAAAAATATACAGAGACATCACACATGCAAGCCCACAGTCACACAAGGGGGTGAGCACAGAGCACCTTCCTAGGCCAGATGACTCTTGTTGTGGAGTAGTAGTACGAAATAGATATATGCCGAGGATCACAAGGGCTAGTAATATTGCCATCTTGGAAATGGTTCCATATTGTGTCCTGAAAAAACCTTCCGCCCCATCTCGTATGGCATCTGATATCTAAAGGAACAATGGACAGGTCAAAGGTACTATACCATAAATTTGATAACATATTATTTTAGAAAGCTTATAAGAAATAATGAAGTAATATAACTCCAACAAATACACCCATATGTTGAACACTAAATACAAATCATGAAGGAAATCTATCATTGGATAAAGGCCCTGAAATTCAATTTAACAAAACTGAGCATATTATATGCAATTTCAATGGAAATGAAAATCAAGGCCCCGGTCAAAACTAAAAAACAAGGTACTGCATTCAATTAGTTTTTTATCTAGGATATATATATATATATATACAAAATAATGGTGAAAACAGCTGATAACACTTCTGATGGGGCTAAATAGATTAAGTGGTGCTTTCTGGATGTTATGTTACCAGCAAATTCCTTGGTTATATGCATGAAGCTTTTATGAAACAAAAATACAGCTACCATTGTATAGTTCATAAACATCTTGGGAAATGAAGGTTCAAGCAAACAAGATCAGTGTGGCAGATATAAGAATATTGATATGGATGTACAATAAAATTAGGAAAGTTGGAATAATACATTGAGATGTATTAGCAGAGGCATAAAAAAGTCGCAGCATTTAAGGACAAAATAATGGGAAAATTAAGATGGTATGGGCAATTGCAACAAAGACATAAAGAGGCCTCTGGGTCTAGAATGAGAAGTGGAAGAACTATAATAACATGGATGGAGTTCATGTGAAAGATTTGCAAAAGATCACAACAATATTAAGATAGCACTTATTAGAAAATGTTGGTTCACACCAGAATAGCACGACACATTATTATACTATATCGTACCGCTAGCCTACTGGCATGGGTGCCAGTTCTGGTACTACGAACTTTAGTTTATATGATCTAAAATTTTTGTAACCCTTGCTATTGGCGAATTCCGTGCAGTCTTTTCTTTGCACATAGGCTAATAAGACCACTTGAATTTTGCGATTATTCTTTTTGTTATATTATCTGTTTTGCTTGCTTCAAAGAAGAAATAGTTGGAATATTCTTCTTCTAAGGTTACAATGGTTTTATCTTGTAGATAGATGTCTTGATTAGAAACACAGTAGGATAAGGTTTGCTGATTATATTGGTGACTATTATGCTCTAGAAGTACATTTTCTTTTGAAATTTATTGTTATGCATAAATGATAAATCAATTTGAGGTACAATGGGTGTAATCCTTTACGGCATAAGAATTTTGTTGTAATCAATGCCTCTCCCTTCCTCTTTTCCTTTCCTTCCTTCTCCCTCTCCCCCTACCTCACCAGTTTCTTGATATGAAAAACCAAAACCGTCCCGGTCTGCCTCCAATATGGCTCGATACACCCTGCACCGAGTGGTTTGGGATGGTACCACCGACCTTATTATAGACCATCTCTTAGAGAATCAAGACCATCCTCACTGCATAAGCAGTCATTCCACATCTCATCTGATTTATCAAATGATGGAAAAGCAAATGGTATATTATATTATTATGCATGCAAAAGCTAGCAGAGACCGGATATTAAGACGTAAAAAGTGTGCATATGGTATTTTTGTCCAAGCTTTCCACAACTAAGATGATTATAAATTCACTTTGGCATAATACTCACGATAAGGTAAAAATGAATTTTTCAACAATATAGGGTAAAACATCTTCTTCAAAGAGCTTAATTTGAAACACAAACCCTATAGAATAAAGTGACTAAAAGTGATTGTCAAACCTATATTCCATTAGACCACAAAGAGTAAGGATAAAAAGGCTTTAGACCAATGGATTTTAACAGCTTGGGTATGTGATAAAAGTGATTAATTGAATGACATGAGATGCAATGATGTGTAATTTGGACCAACAAAGCCAATAATGTTACCTATGGCACAGGCATTTAGCAGAGCATAAAGCTGAAAGTGCAGTGCTGAGTAAAAAGATGAAAAAATAAGGATAATAGAGTACCTGAGACATTTCAGGGGGGCCCTCATCCTTTGCAAGAACCCACTTTGCGAGATAAATGGAGAAGAAGAAGCTGATGATACAGATAGAAAGCACGAAGACAATAATTGGTGAAGTACTGGCTCCAACGTAAAATACAGCTCCAAATGCCAAGAGCAATAGAACAAATAAGCCACGGGGATTAATTCCCATAAATATCCGAACAATCTGCAGAAAACAACATATCATTAATTAAAAGACAAAAGAAAATTAATGGACAGAAAGCAACATTTGTTGCATATGATCTTTAAATTTTCCGTCCATTAGTATGATAGATTAACCTGAGTTACTTTACTCCTGCATTATGCCCCTCCCAAATTAATTTGCATAAGATAATAAGAGAATTGTTGTAAAAGAAACTTTCTCCATTAGTATGATACATTCCCATGGATTCCTTTCTTCCTGCATTATGCCCCTCCAAAATTAACTTTCCCGAAGCTTGAATTATCTTAGCCACTGTATATGGAATCATAAACCTAAGCTCGAATTGAATGTTTATATATAACCCCAGACAAAGTAGTTATCCGACTAAAGGACAGAAGTCGTCATTCTGACAAGCTAGTTTGCTATCAAACCTTTGAGAATTTCACTCCAATCTACAAACCTGAATAAGTGATAATTACAAGCATATTCGTGCATCTAATTAGAAAGCAAAACACTTTGCCCAAAGAGTCAGCAAGAAGAAACCATTTAGCATGTCTTCAGAGTTGTCTAAAACCTAAGATTTTTCTCAGGGTTCTCTTAAAGCAATTTTAAGCAACTTTTCCCTCTTTTGAAAGATTTCTCTCAAAACAAGTAAATGGCATGGTGTATAACTTAAAATAATATGAGAAAAAACCAAAATGCACTTAATAAATAATCAATGAGTGTTGTGGAAGCCATCAATTAGAATCAGACTTATCTTTTCCTCAATTGTATAGGCAAAATTATAAGGAAAGCAAAACAGCTAAATATCCATGTATAAGAAATAAAGAGACAGGATTAACTATTAAAAAAGGTTTTAAACACCGGTGGACTATAAACGTTTAAATTACGAATGGCAATTAGGTTGGGTCAGATGAAATACGGGTTAGGTCACGTACATAATAGATCAAAAATATGTCAATATGAACCCCACATTTTTAATAAGCCAAACATGAACGTAATCATTTTATGATACAGGTAACCTGATCCGATCTACAATGGGTTGAATCAAAGTCTACCATACCGCCCCGTACCGGGTGGTCCGGTATGGAGCGTACCATACTGTATCAACAGAAAACCAGTACGAAATATACTTTCAAGTCAGTACAAGCCCCATATCACTCGTACCAAGACGTACCGAGGTGTGTACCGATCCGTACCAAGATGTACCGAGATGAAAATTAAGAAAAATAGTTAAAGAGCTATTTCAGCATAAACATGTATCGTATCGTACCAAACCGATTGGGTGGCCAATACCGATATTGCGGATCTTGAGTTGAATCATTATTTGCCAAACCGAGCCGAACCACTCAATTCATCTCAAGGTCTGTTGTACCATCCCGTACGAGGCGTATTGTACCATATCGGAAGAAAACTAATACGAAATATACATTCAAGTCAGTACAAGCCCCATACCCCCCGTACGAGGCATACCGACCTATACTGACATGCGTATTAGTCCGTATCAAGGCGTACCGAGATGAAAATTGAAAAAAATGGATAAAAACGCCATTTCGATACAGAGATATATTGTATCGTACTAATAAGGTACCAATACAGTACCTGATACCGAGATTGCGAACCTTGGTTCACCTCGTACCAAACTGAACTAGCACAGTTTGGCGTTGTTATCCGAAAAATAATGTGATCCACTCTGAACAAGGCAGTTCGAAGCGGAATCGATGCAAACTGCTCGGTTTGCACTGATTGTGCCCCCTTTCAATATCTCAAAAGGCTTGATGATGATTTGTTGAACCGAGATAAACCGCACGATTCACCACGTACCAAACTAGGTAGCTGACCGGCATGCATCCTAGTACCAATTCAACTAACCTTGGGTTGAATCATGTTAAATGGGTCAAACGAGGTGTCCCGCCATCCTGAATGTCAGGACCGGGCACCATCTTGAGTGTCGAGACATGACAACTCAAGAAATGGACAAGGACACAATGGGACATCCATGATCTTGAGAAACAAGATGTGAGGGTGTCTCATTACACACAAAAAATACCAAGATGGCCCCATCCCATGGTATTTAAAACCTTAAATTGAAATTACTTTATAAAATATATAAAATTTATATTCTGAAAAAATAAATATTTTCATGGGCGTGGTCTCGGATAGGAGCAATGGTGAAGTGGGAACTCAAGAATCACTATAACAAGTTATAGAATTGTATGGAATTATAAACTTAGAACGCCTAATCCATCCTATGTGTGAACAAAAAGTAGATAAAGTATATATTATACAAATCTATATAGAACTATGATTGGTGGCAAGAATATTTCATCATAGGTACAGCTCACAACGATAAAATAGAAGGCCACTAATGAGGATCCATTATTGGAACGAAGCCATTTCTCAATTGACATTAAGGTATCTTATTTATAGGTTGAGATAATGCAAAAAAATATAATGGAAATGAAACCATAAAACATTATCATGTTGCTACAAGATCTCTCACTCAGTCCTAAATAATGGATCTCAAGGTGAACCAATGAGAAGCTCAATAACATTGTAACGTCAACAATTACTTCCATGAGAAGCAAGTATACGAAGAAAAGAAGCTCGGTTAAATATATGACAACAAATGCATGGTAGCAAAGCAACAGATATGATGATACCAAATTCTACCATTGACCCAATAAATAAGTATCTACCACAGTTCTTAGTCAAAATATTGAGGATAAAATAGAGCAGAATGCCATTATAATTTCAAAGTAAAAACATCTGATATAGCAGCAAAGCATCACTAATGTATTAGATAGGGAGATAGGATTAACTAATACATAGAATGCAAAACCACATATCATATGAATATGATATTTACCCAAGGGGCATATGATTTACTCCGCATGGAGGGAAAAGTCCTTGGCCTCTCCTGATATGACCCCATTCCATTTTCCATTTCATCATCCATTGCAACAGCATGTGAAGAATTCATCCTCCGGGTCACAGGGAAAGGAGCAAACTCCCCAACCTGGGGTAAGTCGCTCCCTGATCCTGGCCGCTGAATTTTGAACAGTATCTTGACACACTCAAACAGAGAGAAGATATTCTAACAAATAAAGAAACCATATACCAGTGCAGCCTATCTTATTTGCTCTGTGGACTCAAGCTTCCTTTGTGTTCCTATCAAGAAAAGCTGTCCACTGTGCCCAACTCTACAGGAAAAGGAAGGAAAAACACCTTTCTTAAGCAATGCACTCTTGGTTGAAAAGGCATAAAATGAGGAACTTAAAAGAAAACATAATGCCTCAAATACAAGTTATAATAACAAATACCACATATACTGCGACATCTATGTTTTCAGTAACCAAAAAGTAGCTTTCATTTTTTTCCTTTCTAAAGAAATTAGGAGCCTGCAACATGTAACTTTATTTCAAATGTAAGCTTAAGACGATATAAGAACTGAAGGGCATGCAAGATACTCCTTTTGTGCATGAACTATCCAAATCAAGGATGGAACAGCCTCTGGATCCTTATTTTCTGAAAAGGCATCTGTGTCAGAAAGAGACCTGTCAGAAAATCTTGTTGGATTTCCAAAAAATGTCATTCCAACTTTGCAAGTTGTTCCAAAGGTCTTGTCTATACTTTATTTTGACCAAACAATATTTAAGGTTTCGGCAGCCTCCCCACTTCAATCTTAATCGGTTAAGTCTGCAAGAACTGGCGCAAATATTCATAAACTCATCTCTTCACCATCTTAACCTGTAACTTTACGTCAACTTTAACCAAAATTGACTACATTTTTCTTTTCTTGCAGATTTGTTTGTTGTTTGGTATCATATTTATCATTTCTTCATTATTTAAGCATATAGGTTATACAACACCAATTCCCAATTCTTTTTTCTTGAGTTGAAAGATGGGACATATGATAACCATGACCCTTGGTAGCCAAGACCTATGAAATGGCCTTTGTCATAGTTCCCAAATAGCCCAGGTGACCCTAGGCAATGGACCCTCCAATGGCCTAGGTGATATCCCAAGTGATTTGTTGGTGCAAGATTTAAAAAATAATACACATCTTCATATATTTTACTTAATGATTAAAACTTTTCATTATGCTCAATACACTATGTATATCACATGACCCAAAGTATAAACACCCTTGTTGTCTTAGAACAAATGACAGAATAACATCCTCCATTGGATGTTGATGTGAATTCAAATCCCATAAACAACACTACAGGAAGATAATCAATCAATATAGACTAAATGTGCACATATAAAACAATTTAAACAATATAAAAATGTTTAATAGACCATGCAACATTATTAAAAATTCACTAACAAATAAAGTAACATTTAATAAAAATCCAACACTGGCAAGTAAAAATCCACACGAAGACATGTCATTTCTAACACATGAAAAAACAAAAGAAAAAAATTATTAGCACATGAAAATTGATTACTACTAAAGGCAGAAAAAGGAAACCAAACATTCATATTTCTAGAGGCTGGAGCAAAATAGAAGAACAAAACACAAAATAAAAATAAACTATTTTGAAATAAAAAGGAGATCATCATAACCAATCTTCTTTATGTTTTCCTAGACCCTAGTCTACCATATCAAACAGCAATAAAGAAAAAAAGACTTCGAAAAATTCCCAATAGAACTCATCTACAGCAGAACTTTCAAAACTTTTCCTCTTTTAACAGTTACCATTTACGACTGTGAAGGAAACACAAAAACAAACCAAAAATTAAACAAAAAACGTCTAAAATATGAAGAGGAAGAGAGGACAGGGACAGAATCATTACAATTTGCGTTTGCTATCTGAGAAATAACAACCAGGGAATAATATAATAACCCTAATATTAACAACGGAAAAAGTCCCGACCCCTTCTTGGTGAACAGAGGAAAAGCACTGTAGTTGTTTCTTTTTCTTCCCTTTTTGGTGCAGCTATGACAGTTGTGCTTCACGATCTAAGAAAGCCACAACTACAACACAGATCAGTCCCTAAAAAAGATCTTATGCTCTTTTTAATAGATCATTTCAGTCAAAAAAAAGGGTAAAAAAGAACGACATAGAGAGAGAAGCGGACATGCCTGGATGCTTGAGGCCTCTCGGATCCCCGCCGATCCCGGCCGTTCGACTTCCGTCGCCGCCGACGGCCGCTTGTCGCTTTCGGACTCCTCCTTTCTTGCGCTGGCTGGAAAGGAGAGCGGAGAGATGGGAGAGATCGGAGCGCAGAGATGGGAGAGGCCGCGTTCCACCTCTCTCTCTCTCTCTCTATATCTCTCTCTTCTTTTCTCCTTTTTTTTTTTTTGTTGGTTTGTTTCCTTAGCCCTCGAATTGGGATTAAATCGGGGGGCTCGAGGGAAAATGGGACAGCCAATCGGCTCTTTTGTTGGGCTACGCGAGCCCCCGAGGGAACTGGGCGAGCCATTCTGGGCTGGGCGCCCGTGACAACTATGCCACTGAAACGTGAAATTTGGTGTTGAACTAATCAAACCATGTTTGATCGATGTATAAAAATATTACGGTTGATGTTATAGCAATAAATAATTTATCCATGCAAGATATATATGAATCTCTCTCTCTCTCTCTCTCTCTCTCTCTCTCTGCTTCATGGCCAATAATCTGGAGGCATGCTATTGTTAATTGATATTTTATAATATAACCCATCCGAGTGCATCCAAGTTCTCATCTTCCATATGTGGTACGGAGGCACGTGCATATTTGGTCGAAAAAAGTTGGAATCCCAACGATCAATTTTGATTTATACTCTAAAATTCGATCTCTACTCTTCTCTAGTATTCGAATTCCATTTCCATTCCAATCCAGATTCTAGTCACAAACCAAATGCATTGAAAAATATTATTCCGAGTTCAATTTTGGATGTCCACCGAATGCAACCTAATATTTTCTATAAACTTTAATACTTGTTGTAAGGAGTAACATTCCTTTCCCTTTAATTTCACAATGAAAAAGGAAAAAAAAAAAAAAGAAGCTGAAAATGCCCTTGCTTAATGGTGAATGAGGCTTGAGACTCTTCTTGCGCACTCAAATTAGTCTATAGTTTATTATGCTGAAACTTGAGGGTTATGTTTAAAAAGAGATTCCTATTTTTTTTTTGTGGAGCTGGAATAATAATTGAAAAGATGTATATAAAATTGATACAATGGATTTATATGTAGTACTGCATCTTGATTATAGCCCTAGTACTATACTAGCTTAGAATGTGGGAAAGGCATTAGTTAAAGCAATTAAGCTTGGGATAGTTAAACGAGGCAGATTGCCAAAGAAGCATGTAGATAAGCTGCCAAGCAATTTTGGAAATACTTCCTTGGATAGGATGTTGATGGTTGGAAGAGAATGGAACATTGTGTGTATGGTAAGATTGTTTATTTATTCTTTTCTTCTCATATTTATCTATTTCTGCTCCTCAATTATTGATTAAAAATTATGAGATTGTTAATTTTGAGTTTCAATGAGAGTGAGATTTTTTTGAATTACACAATATGTTTTTAATTATTATATTTAAGATTGTCATATTCAAATTTTAATTTGGTTGGATGTTTTTTGAATTATAAAGTGTGTTAATTGTTGATGATGGTAATTTATTAGTGAGAAAATATTGGCATGATATTGGTCATGCACTCATGCTCTCGTGAGGTGTTTACCATATATGGCACGTTATAGAGGAATATTGAAGCATGTTCGATAGCTTGCCAAATTCCACCCATGGCATTCACTACATGAGGCTACTAATAGAGGAAGCACTGCGAATTTTTATAAAAATATGGTGAATGTGATGCAGTTTGGAACTCTTATTTATGTCACATCTCTGACCTGAGATCATTAATTGATGTAATAGCAACCGCCGCATACTCATAGTAACTCTTTCACATGCATGCAAAGTTCTCATCATGATATCATAAATCAAGCAGCAGAATAAATAATCAACTAAATAAATTCAAAATTTAAATAACTAAAATTCAAACTTTAATGTCTCACAAAATTTTAGTAATATTCAAGATCTTATAGTAGATTTTAAGAAACCCTAATCTAGAATGAAGAAAAATCAAACTTTGCTTTTAATCACTCTTCCGAAATATATTCTCGTGTCGTCTTAGTTCTCAAGATTGAAATAATGAGCTAGATAATCCAGTAAATAATAAACACTTTATCTAGACTAATCAAGAAATAAATTAAAAAATTATTAACATAAAATCAGCATATAGAATTTATTAATTCAAAACCAAATCCAAATATATAGCATTATCAAAATAATATACCTGCCAAATTCAATCTTTCTCAACATTTAAATTTCGTTCATAATTTTTCATTCTTTCAAAACATCAAGTTCATCCCATCAGCTATCAGCTCGGACCATATTTTTTTTGTTTTTTGTAGTGGAGTCATAATACCATGTATCTTCTTGTCATCTTGTGGCAAAATTCTTCGGAACCATGTATCTACTTACGGCATGTTTCGCATCTTCTTGTGGCATAAACCCAACCAAATGCCAACATATTAGCCTTCATTGGTGAGGTCCTTAAAATAGTCAGGTTGAGAGTTCAAAATAATCATGCAGTTTCATATTTTAGTTTGATAAAAATATAATAAAATCATGCGATATCAAAATCGATCAAGCACAATTCATAACAAGACCAATTCCGATTATGCATCATTATAATATTCCAAAACAAAAGTATAATCAATAATAAAGTACCATTCATCGTATTCATACATCATTTAAGTACAATTCAAAATTTATTAATATAATAATTTTATAATTTGCCGATAAATCTAAAAAAGATGAAGCATTACAGGTAGACTAACGAGTCCACGTAATCTCAAAAAATGTCTTCTTAAAATCCTCAGCTTACAAACCATCGTATCCCTAGGAGATCGTGTCCAATGGCATCGGTCAGTCTGGTCTAGTAATCTAACCAATAAATCATAGAACATGAGTTAAACCACTGTATAGATAACATTACAAGGATCAATGATATATAGTTGAGTCTAGGAGTGCATGGCTAGAGCCATGGTGTGGACCGACGGTCTATGTGGTCTTTAGAAGTTCAGGATTCGTTGACTGGGGACCTGGGGTTTACCCAAATCGGAGGACAGGGATTGTTGCTAGGATTCACCTGACTCAAATAAATAGATTGCAGGGAGAGAATGACAGAGATGAGATCTTCTTTTTTTTTTTAACATGATGGAACATTGGAGAGGAGAGGCCTCCTAATGTCTTCGAAGGAAGAAGGAGGAGGCAAACAAGTCAAGATCTGGCTGTGACAAAGTGGGGTATGACAGTGACGAAAACAACCAGGTGGCCGACTGATGGAAATAGGTGGAATTTAGAAGACAGTCCCCTCAGCCTCAGTCAATCCCGATTTCAAACCCTCTCGCCAATAGCTAGGGCTCTATTGATGATAGGGGTGCAAATGGGTCGGGTCGGATCTCCCAAAATGATCCGATTTCTTGTTCGGATTCTAATTTTGGATCCAAATCCGACCTAGTTGAAAATTGGATCGGATTGGGTCGGGTCCAGATCTATAATTTTTGACCCAACAGGTCAGTCAGGTCGGGTCCATATATAACCCAGACTCGACCCAAAAAATTCGGGTCTGGATTGGGTCTAGTCTGGTTTGGGTCCAGGTGGGGTCCGGATTAGGTCTAGTTCGGGTCGGATTGGGTCGGGTTGGGATGGTAAAAATCACGAAAGCACAAAACCACAAGAACCAATTTTGACATATTCAATAGATCCACTTACAGCTAAGTATGATCTCCTGGAAAGTTGTTGCCAACCAAATTCCCAATACCAACAAGCCCTCTGCAAACATGTGAACCAACAAAGCCATTGTTACCCAAATTCCCAATACCAACAAGCTCAAAAAAGAATCCAGCTAAAATCAAGGCAAGCAAACCAATACAACCAGATGTCCAAATCCCAAACCACAAAAGATTGAAACAAAATGAACAACCAGTTCAACCATGCTCTCCCCCTTTCCTCACAGAACCCATCAATTCAGTCAATGGAATGGCTTAGAAGAGCTTGTAGGTGGACGAAGCTTCCAAGGGATGGATAAGATAGGTGAGGATTAGGGCCACCAGCATCAGCACATAGTCAATTCCTTGGTCAATTGACATCCCTGCAGAGTAGCAAAGAAACAAATTATTCAACAACAACTTTGAAAAACCACCATATAGAATCCAATTAACTTCATCTCTTGAGATGTCCAGATATATTTCTTATTACAGGATTATTTAAAGCAAAATTCTACCCCATATGACAATCCAAATAAAGGGTCACAACATCAGCATCACCACAAAATGTTGAGATTGGGTTGACCCCAACCCGACTCGAAAAATAAAACAGGTCCAAATTGGGTTGTGTCTACTCCAGGCCGATCAACCATCCAAATAGACTAGGTCTTTAAGGGCCCAGGTTTTACAACTTATATCTTAGGCTTATATTATTCTTTTTTCATCATTTGGTGTTCTATCAACTTTGAGCTACAATTTGGGGCTGCTGTTGTCTTCCATTAGAATCATGACTTCTTTCACGACAATCATGCTGGCTTTCTAGTAGCTAAATTCTTATATAAAAATATTTTATAAGAAATTATATTCAGAGAATGGCCCAAGAGGGTTTTGTTTTTCTCATGGGATTATTGAATTATAAGTTGCCAATGTTACCTACAGTTTGGCCAATAAAACTTTCATGTGGCAGACTTGTCTCCCAATGGATTTACCTTGTTGAGGGTTTCAGGATAAAAAAGATATTTTTGGTTTTTAGAATCTTAAATGTATATATAGAACTATAACTTTATTATGTTTTTGTTTTTTTACTTCTATAATGTCAGCAAACCATAAAAGAGCGACTAATAGATTTGACAAACATTGACTATTATAGTTAGTCGCAAAACCAATACAATTAGTCTTGCAAAATAGCTCGAACGCTTTTATTGTTATTGTGATTTAGACATTTTCTAGTATCAATTGCACCAAAAGCCTAAGCAAAATCTAAAAGAAAAATTTGCATGGCATTTCATTTTTTTACGAAGAAAAATATAAAAAGGATAGTTGGAAAAAATGGATTCATTTTTTCTTATTTGCAAGAATGGAATGCATATTTCGCTATCAGTTATGCTCTTGAGCCAATAGTTGAAAAGTTCTCTGAAATTTGTGCAAAGACCATCACAACCAAAACATGAATCATTTTGCATAACATCACTTGAGAATTACTTTTGAGACTTTACATCAAATAATGAAGAACCTACTGGTTTGGATCATAAGATGTAGATAGATGGCTAAAAGATAGAACAAGCAAGGAAAGAAATCAGCTACAAACAAAGAAGTAAATATCAAGTTACAACTTGAGTAATTATGAGCAATCAATCCTGAAGACAATGGCTTATGAAATTGATCATGAAGATCACAACAAGTATTTTCAAGTATAAATATATCCTAGACTTGATAAAACCTCTTTGCAGAAGATCGTAAGAAGACACTGGCCCTGCACAAAATCTAGTTAAACCAAAATATAAAGTGGCAAAAACCTTGAATGCATAAACGTTGCTATCTGGCACGCTTTTGTTATGTCCATGATTGCAGTACAAGATTCTCAATGGATTCTCATTTTTTTAAAAATGTTATATGATTTCCCCAAATTCTACTTATTTTTATCAAAATAATAACCTAAAACTTCAAACTCTAAATATATCATAAAATTCATATCATTGAATTTGAGGCTTAGAATAAGGAGGAGGGAGCAACCATGAGAAAGAGAACCATTCACACCACCGATCAAACATAACCTTGAAGTATTTTTTTTGTTTCCTTTTTCACAACGAATCAATCTCAGGAGAAGAGAAAAAAAGCTGAATCCCAATTTGCTTAGAATCCTATTTGTCATATAGAATTTAGAAAAATCCTCCATTGATCTGAAGCAATTCTTCCAGTAATCTACGCTAGCATCTATTGCTTCCAATTTCCTATCACCTTTCATAGCATGGAATCAAACATACATGGACTCCACATCTGTTCTAGAGAATACCTCTTGATGCACAATAAAAGATTACTGCTAGAATTACACTTTCAGAAAATTGAAAACTCATTATGTGTCTACGTCTTGCAAAGAGAACAAAAGCAAATGCCAAAGAGATTGAACAAATTACCTCTGAAGCATGGGTACCTCGAGAGGAAAACATTTAACATGAGATTCACAACCATTGTAGAGGGGGAGCAAGAAACCTTGCATCATGAGGTTTTAAGAGCTTTCAGACAGAAGGAGCTTAATGAGAACCAAGTAGAGAGAGAGAGAAAGAGAGAACTGCCGGGTAGGCTTGGGTTCCAAGGCTTTGGGGTAGTTCTAGATCGGTGGGGACTTGAGGGAAAAAAACTTACAAGTTTTAAATGTTGTGTGTGAGAGAAGAGGGGGCATCGTGCCACTAGATTTGGTGCGAATAGGTGGAATTTCAAAGATCCCACAAAGTATTTACCAAAAAAAAGATCCCATAAAGTAAAAGATATTGTTAGAATCATTGTAGAACCATTGATTGATTGATTATGCCAAATTTGGTCGGCCCTACCAAAATTCATCTTGATTGATTTATGATTGATTTTGCCAAACTTAGTCGGGCTTACCAAACTTAGTCAGGCTCCTAGTACTATATAAAGACTGCTCCTGTACATTGTAACAAATAAACAGGAATATAATTCTCTTCTCTTATGCTTCTTTTTCAACGTGTATCAACTAAACCCGTCCTATCAAAGTTGTTTTTTTTTTTTATTTTCTTTTGGTTTTTTATTGGTGTGGCATGACATGGGAAAACATTGGCCAAGAAAGGCCAAGGCACAAGGGTCAATAGTTCAGAGTGGCCTATGTGGAGGTCTGTAGGCTGCGGATCCTAGGGGAGGGGGAAGACAAAACACAAACACCATGAATGGGGGGAAGTTCTAATTAAGATACCAAGGAGTATTATAACATGACTCTCTAGTCCATGGACTTGTGTAGTTACCCAAATAGATGTAATGTAAATATCAAAATGGGCTAAGAAGGAAGCCAAATACATGTTGGGCAAGTGCATGGTACTATTGAGCTGAGTTGAACACTGCTTGGGGTTTAGATGTTTGGCTCGAAAACTCATAAGCCTAACTAAGGTCCATTAGTAGAAGGTTTAAATGCAAGTAGTCTTATATTTTGCATTTATAGGTCGATTATGGCTTGCCCTATGATCTAATAATCTTCCACCAAAGCCAAATACTAGTCCATGGCTGTAGAATGTTGCAAAGTTACTAGGCTTAGATATCTCCACACTGATCTTGGGTTGTCACATACTAAACTAGTGTCTTTCTTTTATGATAATCAAGCTATACTTTATATTGTACTTAATGCCATATTCCTTGAGTGCATCAAACATTTACAGTTGCATTGTCACATTTTTTATGAAACATTACAAATTGTTCTAACAGCCACAAAGTATAGTCCAACTAATCACCAACAGATGATCATCTTCAAAAAACCACTTGGCAAAGCTTAATTTCAATTTCTATCATCCAAGTTAGGAATTTGAAATCTTCTTGCACCTACTTAGGGGCCATATTAGGAGATAAGAATGATCTAGTGTTGGTTAGGAGGATGAGATTGACCCTATGAAGATTTATTGTAACGTTCTGCAACCAATTTGGTTGCAATTATCACTACAACAAATGTGGGTTTTGCCGACTCACTTTTTCCGTTGCTAGGAAAAAGCGTCGATAAAGTTTGGCTCAGCGCCAAGCTTTGCCGACGCTTTTACTTAGCGTCGGGAAATCTCAAGAAACAACGATGCTATTAAGCGTCGTTAAAACTTTTACAAACGACGACGCTTATAAGCGTCGTTAAAAAACATAAAACCCCCAACCGCTCGCTCGGCCCCCTCTCGAGTTCATTTTCTATCAGTGGATGCCCTACCTGCGCGCCGACTTCCCTGCTGCCGTCGACCTCGCCCTCGGCTGAGGTAAGCTTCCTCCTTCTTCTCCTCCTCCTCCTCCTCCTCTTCAAACTAATCTCACCTCCATCCCTAGCCCCGATCGACGATCGAAGATTCCGCTTCTCCGCCGCCGTCGACCTTGCCGTCATCTGAGGTAAGCCTCCTCCTCCTCCTCCTCCTCTTTGTTTTCTTCTTGTCTTTAACTCTCTTCCGGCCCGGTCTCCTCATCCTCTGCCGGTCGATGCCCTAGCTGCGCGCTGATAGCTCACCAACATCCCGAGCGAGCTCTAGCTACTCCGTCGCCATCGACATCGCCGTCGTCTGAGGTAAGTGATCCTCATACTCTCCGTCTTGATCCTTATACAGATTTTCCTGTTATTGGGGTTAGACAAAACAATGAACAATGGAAGAGAGAGCGCTGAGCAGCAGATGAGAAAGCAAAGGGATTTTGGATGGTAGACTAGTATTATTTCTAGACTAGATTTCTTGTATCTTCTTCTCTCTATTTCCCCTCCATTCCTTTCCTTTTCCATGCCTAGACTCCTCTTTTTTGAGCTTGGATTTGCAAAGAGTGGTGTTAGATTCACCTTTAGCAGAGTGTAACAATTCACTGACTCAAAAATCCTGATAGGCATCGCATTTGGTGCGTATCCCATGTGTCTGATAAGTGCTTTAGGGTTTAGGAAACAACAAAGACCTGGTTTCAGTTCTGAAGATTGTGGTGGAGATGAAATCATTGCCTGATCTTGTTATTGATAGAACTGCATATACTGCAATGATTGATGCATTGCTGGCTTGTGGGTCGACCAAGGGTAATATGTGTAACTTCTGAAGTGTTACCGTTGGCCTCTTTAATAATGATATTTTTTTTCATTCTTTCTTTTACTATCAAATTTTAACTTAACCATTGCATACATAAATTCAGCTTGTTGAGCTTGATGGAACAAGATATTATTAGTTAATTGTCTAAAATCTATTTTCTGTGATTATGAATGGAATCAGAAATTGTTAGAGTTTGTATAGAAGAGTAAGGCTGTCAGTTTGTTTACAATATACATTATTTGTTTATGTAGATAAATGAATCTATTCCTATAAAGTATGAATACAAGAATTGGAAAGAGGAACTTCAAAGATTACTTCAACTTTTACAGTTCCATGAACTTGACGACTACTCATGAGATGAATTCATCAACAAAAGGAAATGTGGACTTATAGCAACCAACAAATAAATAAAGTGATCGTTCATCTTAGGAATGACTGACTTGAAACATTAGCATGCCACTGCAACTTGATCATTTACTCAATCAAATTTGTCAACACTAACAGCCACTTAAACACCAAAGCAGAACTCGATTGAAGCATGAAGGTTTAAACACTAGGAAGCCATAATATGTTTAGCTGTACAAATATTCTCTCAAACATCTAAATCACTATTTATTTTTTTAATTCTTTTATTATTGATTTAACGCTGGAATAGAAACTAAGTGCATAATTAGATACATAAGATTAAATCTAACATAATGCAATCCACATAACATAGAATATGTTGTATAATTCTCTTATTTCTTCATTAATTTGATAGTTTATAAACTTATAACTGTTTCTCATAGAAACTATGTAACTTTTAAAATTCTATAAATACTTACTTTAAAATTGAGAGCTCTTAGAAACCATTTAAGTGTTTTGGAACCATGTTCTGAAAGCAAAAGCCTATAATGATATGCCTTCATTTTTAGTGCTTAAGAGTAATCTTGTAACCAGTTGATTTCTTAAAGCTTCTACAAGTTGAGGAGGAGCAAGATGAGACTGCTGATTTGGTTAGCATCCAACAGCATGTGCTTCTGAATGAGGGCATAGACAGGGTGACTTGGATATGGGATCTTCCTTGTGAAAGGTTTCTATGATTCTTCTTTTTTTTTCCCACTGCGGAGGGATCTGTTCCTCCTATTTTTATGCTACTTGGAGGAGTGCAATTCTGAAGAAGCTTAGAGATATTGGGAGGCTGTTGTTGATTAAAAAGCTATTAACAGTAGAGAATGAAACAAAGAAGAACTGGAACTTGCCTTTGAGATGTGTTCTGTGCTGAGCATTAGGAAATCGTGGGCTATTTGTTCATCAATTGGAGAATGGTGGCAGGTTCTAAGCATTTCTGGCATTTCTATACATTTGCTTAATGTATAGAAATTACTTCTATACATTGAATTAATTAGCAATTTATTTAGATTTTATTTATTATTTAACTAATATTGCTTCTTTTTGTGCATACTAAGTAACAACATGCCGCAAGGAAAACGATTCAGAGATGTTGAGTTTCAGCACACATCCGTGGGATCTTCTTCCGATCAGTCCCCACAGTCTCAGCAGCCCGACGAGCCCCGTCAGCACGAGTCTCATTCTGAGCACGTGTCACCTGCTGATTGTCCAGACATGGATGACGTGCACATCCAGGGTAATTTGATTTACATTTTTTATATTAATTTTGCTTACAATCCATGGATATTTTATTTTATTTTTATAGATGGACCGGGGAGAGTGAGGAGGACACGAGGACCCACTCGAGCATAGGACGTGTGGAGTCTACGTGAGGATAAGAAGATCGTCGTTCAATGCAATGAACTGGGGCAGCCTATCAAGAGGGCTGCAAGCATTTTATCGACTTTTCTAGGATCGGTTGCACGGAAGGGTCAGTTGTGTCCGCTCAACTATACGAAATAGAATTAAATGCTTCCTTCGTATAAGGTTGAGCTTCTTAAAGTTATTGAGGTAAAGAATTGAATTTGCTTACTATCATAATTTTATTTTTTGATTTATCATTATTATAACATTCTTGACTTTGGTGTAGAAAAAAGTTTGTCCTTCCTGCAAATAGCCATGATTGGGTGTTGAAGTCCGTCAACCGCAAATGGAAAGAATATAAGGCGAAACTAAAGGCGGACTGAAAGCACGTGGGCATGACTGAAGAGGAGGTGGCTCGTGTTTGTCCTCCTGATGTAATCCCTCATCAATGGAGGGGGCTTGTCCACTACTGGTTTTCAGAGAAAGCTCAGGTTGTGTATATTTTTTCAATACCTTAGATTGTATTTACTAATAATATAGATTACAAATTTACACATTAAATATATTATATTGTTTATTCTTTTTTTGGAAAAACATATTTCAACATTGGTAGAGCTGCACGAGCCTCTCAGACTGTTCCTCATACTTTAGGCTCGATGAGTTATGCTAGGCGTAGAGCTGAATTCGTAAGTTTTTTTGAAACTCTTTACAACTATTTTAAATTGTTCTATCATATAGCATGTATCATGATAACTAGCTTGTCAATATACTTTTTGTTGTAGATGGATGATAATGGGAGGGAGCCTGCTAAGGTGGAGTTTTATAAGATGACTCATACCCACCAAGATGACAGTTTTGTTCGGAAGGAGGCAAGAGATATAGTTGTATATATTAATCTTTGAATCTTTCAACGATATTATTATCAGTTCTATTATTGCCATACATTAATATGACTTTTTCTTTTGTACATTATAGGACAGGGTAACAACTCTTATTTCAGAGCGTGTCGGATAGTCATCATCATCCGATGCGACCAGTCATGTCGAAGCTCAGGTGCTCGCCGAATTATTGGCCCAGAGCGTTATGGACGAGTGAGGGGTTATTGTAATATCCGGGCCCAATTTAAGCCCAATACTTTTTTGGGCTCGTACTTGAGTATTGGGCCAGGACACCTAATGGGCCCAACTGGGGCCCATTGTTGGCAGCTATTTGATGGCTGCTATCTCATAGCCTGAGGATGGATGTGACTAGGGTAGGGCCAGCTGGGAAGCTGTGGAAGACCCAGCTGTTAAGCCTTTCATGAGGAGGAAGCTGGGCGTGACACCTCGCACCCCACCTAAACCACTTAAAAACCTACTAGTTCTCCCTTCAAAAATCTCAAGAACCTGTGAACCGGCAGAGGAGGTGTCGGAATGGAGGCACTGGAGCACGGGATACTGCAATCTCCTTCGGAATCAAGGTAAATCCCTCCCGGCTACCTCCTTTCAATTGTTCAGCGTATGAATTAAAAGAAAAGAAGATGAAGGGGGAGGGGGTTAACCATGCGCAGCCAGGGACGTCGCCGACGGCGTGAACGTTGCCGGCCTCGGCTCGGCCGCAGGCACAGGCTGCGGACCGGCTGCGAGCACGGCCACGGACACGGCCGCAGGAGTCAGCCGCGGGCGCCGCCGGCCGTGGCGTGACCCCAAGCTCGGCCTCTCCCAAGCCGCCTCCTCTTCTTCCTTGAGATGGGAAGGGGAGGAGATTAGAGTGGGATAGGGGGGGGTCTCGGTGAAGAAGAAGAAGGGAGGAAAGAAAAGAAAATGAAAGAAAGAAGAAAAAGGAGAGAGGGAAGAGGGGACTCACCCGTGTGCGGCCGCGAGCGTCGCCGGCGCCGTTGGTCCCCGCCGCTGGCTCTTCCTCTCCCGAGATCCCTCTTCTCCATGGGAAGGAGAGAGGGTCGGCGACCACGGGCCGCGGCTGCTACAGGCGCCACAGGAGCCGCCTGCCGACCTCCATTCGGCCCCCCTCCCGAGCCCCGGCATGGGGTCGCCCCCTCTATGGTCACGGAAGAAGAGAGGGAAAGCAGAGAAGAAGGCAAGAAAGAAAAGAAAGAAAAGAAAGAAAAGAAGGAAAGAAGAAAAGGAATGAGGACTCACCGGCTTGTCATCGTGTGTGGCGGCCGCCGGCTTCGGCCGCGAGCACCGTCGGCACGATCGTCGACTGCAGGCACGGCCGAGAGCACCGCGGGCTCGGCCGGGGACGCCGCGGGGCTTGGCCGTGGGCATCGGCCGCAGGCGCGGCCGAAGGCGTCATGGGCCTGGCCGCGGACGCCGCCGGTCGTGGCCTGTCCCCCTTCTGCTCGCCGTCCTCCCTTCCGCTCGCCGTTCCCCCCTTCGTCGGAGAAGGGAGGAGGAGATCGGGATGAAAGAGAAGAAGGGAGGAGAAGAAGAAGCTTCGGGAAGGAGAAGAAAGGAAAAAAAAAAAAAAAAGGGGGAAAGGAAAAGAAAAAGAAAAGAAAAAGAAGGAAAAGAGAAGAAAAAAAAAAAAAGAAATGGGTTTAGCCAAATTTGACTAACCCAAGCCCAATTAGGCAGGGCTAAGTCTAAATCCGAGCCTAATTAGATTGGGCTAAGTCTGGGCGAGTCTAAACTATAAGTTGGGTTAAATCCGAGCTAATTTAGGTTAAATTGAAATGGGTCCGAACCCAATTAAGCAGAGTTGGTCTCAGCAGATCTAATTGATTGTGAATCAGGCTCAATTCAAGCCCAATTCAATTGACAGAAGGTCGAATTGACCTTGGGCTAATCCTGACTCAGGCCCAAATGAGCCACATTGACCAAATCAAAGGGCCCAATTGGCTGGACCCAATTATTAACGAAGCCCAATCCTTTAATTAAAAACCCAATCAACCCATGTGGACCTAATCTGGTTTTAAATCGAGCCCCAAAGGCTCTAAATTGGGTAAATTG
The DNA here is from genome assembly GCF_009389715.1 of Phoenix dactylifera. Taxonomy (NCBI): domain Eukaryota; kingdom Viridiplantae; phylum Streptophyta; class Magnoliopsida; order Arecales; family Arecaceae; genus Phoenix; species Phoenix dactylifera. The sequence continues at coordinate 25,970,944 of NC_052393.1, read as the reverse complement.
GACTTGGGCTAGATCCTTGGATGGGATCCAAGCAAGTAAATTCATAGTATGATGAGCTAAGAGATTTTATAATAAATAAATGGGGAATAATGTAAACCCTATGATGTTGTTTTAGGTGATTAAGGATTTGTCACCTGGACTTGAGCAATTTGGAAAGCGAATTGAAGTAAGTAATCTGCCTTAATCTTATCGTAGATCTTGTATTACGTTTTATAAGATGAACCAGCGTTTTTCATACAATTTGAATTGTATACATGATTTGTGAAGAAAGTAAGTAATCTATCTTAATCTTATCGTAGATCTTGTATTACGTTTTATAAGATGAACCAGTGTTTTTCATACAATTTGAATTATATACATGATTTGTGAAGAAAGTAAGTAATCTGTCTTAATCTTATCGTAGATCTCGTATTACGTTTTATAAGGTGAACTAGTGTTTTTCATACAATTTGAATTGTATACATGATTGGTGAGAAAAGTAAGTAATCTATTTTAATCTTATTGTAGATCATATGAGTACTATGTTTGTTAAGTTTTTAAAGTGTTATTCATGCATGATATGTTATGATGGATAAGCAACTTGCCTAATCTCATAAACTATGGCCATGTATGTACCATGATTATACTTATATTTTAATCATGCATGCAAGTTAGTATAACGAAATACTATCTAGCCAAGAGGCACTATAATGGGCTCAAAGATGCTACCGATCGAATGCAACTGAGCTGGCCTTGCTAGTGGCCGAGAATAACTTCGCTGGCCTTGCTAGTGGCCGAGAATGACTAGCTGGCCCCGCCAGTGGCCGAATGGACTTCGCAGTAGCATCCGAGAGAATGGACCACGACATGCCAGGGGCACGGTTTCATATGCATACTTTATGAAAATGATATTTGAAGCATGATCATGAGGCTCATTTCAGAGCCTGGGTATATGAGGCGGGTGTTTCCAAATCCTGCAGATGCGTTTTGGGGAGAAGCAAAATCGGTGAGGGGTGAAGGACGCTTGCGTGAAGCCCCGGAACCGGCCAACATCTGGCAGGGGAGCCCCGTGTTTCCCCCTCATGTAGGCCCGATAGTCACGTGCCCTGCGAAGGCGGGCCGTGACATTTATGAACGTGCCTCGCCAAAGCATACATTGTTTTACAACGGGTTTTTGAATATATCCTTATGAAATGTTGTATTTTGCTAAAACCGCTATCTCCTTTAAATGATGCTAATCGCATGAATTCTTATGTTTTATGAAAATTTTGTTTGACTGAAAATACTGCTTTGTTTAAATTGCATACATATTATGCCATGATGATTATTAGATAAATATGCATGTCAGCTTCTCAAAACCTGATTTACATGTTTAGCCTACTAGTTGATCCGGTAGGATTATGCAGGATTACTTACTGAGCCGTGTAGCTCATATCCGTTCATTTACTTTTTCTTTCAGATCCTTACCACTGATAGCTGCCAGAGACACGTTAATTTGGTATCAGGGCTTCTTTCTTTTGGGGTAAAGCAAGTATACTTTTGTGTACATAAACTACATAGAAGCTCTGTATTTGGGTACTGACCAGCATGTTGTACTAAGAATGCTTTCACATGAAAAGATTCGGTTGGTTTGACTACCCTGTTACCCAGGTATGAGGCTGCGTGCTATTGTGGGCGGTAGTCGGCAATAGCACGGCCGTGTCACGGATCCGGGTCCGGGGCGTGACAGTTATGGCGTTGGAGTTACCCCCACTCAGTTGTCTGCAGTGGAAATGTATAGAAGAAATGCTGGAGAAGATAGTAGCAATGCAGAAGTTAGTAGACTTCGGGCAACAATTGAAGATATGAAGGATCGCCATTAGGCAGAGTTGGCGGAGCTGAAGCAGAACCAACAAACTTTGCAGTCTCAGCTTGAGCATATTTCATCTATGTTGCAGCGATTTCTCCCTCCTCAAGTAAATAACTATATATATTTGATGACTTTACATAATTATCACTTATTTTCTTTAGTTAATGATTTTCATATTCCTAACTTCTAAAGTTTTTTTTTTTTTTTTGTAGATTTCTGATACTTCAACAACTCGTAGAGATGATGATAGTGCTGAATCCGGTTCCTGATATTTTTGAGACAGTTATCTAAGAAGTTTTATATGTATTTTTCTTATATTTTTTAAAATATATTGTAATTCTAAACTTATTATGTAAATTTCATCATATATGACAATATGTATTTTTTGAATGATCTGAATGTTTGTTTTGATGTAAATGTAATGCAGGTTCATATTGCTATAATATGTTTCTTAATGTGTATTTGTTTTTCTAATTTTTTTTCAATAAAAAAACCACTCTCGACGCTTTAAAGCGTCGTTAAAAACCTCGTTTGGCACAAGCTGGCACGCTTTCGCCGACGCGAAAGCGCGTCGGTAATTACCGACGCAAATAATCGTCGGTAAAAACATGCGATAAGCGTCGGTCAAAATACAGCCACTAACCGCCACGCGACTGTTGTAGTTTATGCCGACGCTTTTTTGCATTGGAAAAAACCATACACCGACGCTTCACTAAGCATCGGCAAAGCTTGACTTTTGCCGACGCTGTTACTTAACGTCGGCAAAAACTTTCCCCACTCGGGTATCTCCGACGCTTTAGCGACGCTTGTCGTTGCGTCGGCGGTACTTTAGCCGACGCTAAAAAGCGTCGCTAAAGGTCAAAAAAAGCGCCGGAATAGGTCCTTTTTCCTGTAGTGTATTAGAATTGTCTTGAATCCTATTAATCATGGGAATTCGCTTACATAGATACTTATAACTCATTCTAATTGATTAATACAAACAATACTTTCAATTTTGTACAGTAGAAGATTTTCTCTCCAATTTGTGGTTGGATCGGAGAGAGCCAATTGGCCATCCTTGACAGGCACAATGGCCATGATATTTAACTCCATACAGAAACATAGGGCCTCTTTACGGTTTGGGAGAAAAGAGGGGGTATTTCATGGGAACATGGCATCCATCGCATCAAGATCTATCTTTTGGAACGACAATTTAGATAATTGGAACCTTCTTTTTTTTTTTTATCAAATGGGCCTTCCCTTGAGTAAGTTTGTGGTAGTATACATGGTGCATTCCCAAACAATAAAAAGGTCAGAGCCAGGTAGTCTCATTATTTAATTCTATTGATGGTGTCAACCTATTTTAGCAGCTAATACTGTTGGATTAGCACCATCTTAAAACCTTTTAGATCTCCAAAATATTAATGATATCACTAATATGCTCTTTATTGTGGATAATAAATAGGAAATAGCATTGTTGATAAAGCTCTTTATTTTGGATAATAGATAAGGTTGTTTAATATGGTTCTCTAATAAGATATTTATTATCTTATTAAATCATAAAGAACTTTTTATTAGTACTATAAAATAAATGCAGAATTTATGACATTATTAATACTCTTAATGTATGCTGATATTAATAACAAACACCTTTTATTAGTACCTTGAACATATCAATCATTAGATTACACTAATATTTTATTAATTTTTATTAATTCTAATGATCATAATCTTACTTAAAAGTGAATGTACAATCACTAATAACTCCACTATATTGTATTTAAATATCCACGAGATGCAATCTTCTTATTATATGCAGATTTGATCATGATTTTATTATTTCATAATAACATATTATTTTACTATATCGGTAGATATATATACTATTAGAATTTTCTATAGTGATAGCATGTCATAATACTAGTGTCAAAATTTTATTTTAGAAAATAATTAGGCTCTTATATCTACCCTATTCCATTATATTTCTATTATCTGTTCTATATTGCATTTTAAGAATAGCAAAAACAATGTAAAAAAATTGCACCCATACATCATGTGTTTAAATATATATACATACATGCATACATACATACGTACATATAGAATGGTAAAGAAGGAAATACTTGGTGAAAGAAACAAAAGAAGAAGGCCAAGTTGTTATTTCAGGAAACGAAAGGACAAAAGAGGAATAATATATCAAATAGAATGATGGTTTCTCATGCAAAAGGTGGAAAAAAAATAAAAATTAGTGGATCTTCTCTTTCCAATGTAATTGGTGGTGTTCCTTCATATTCGTGTGCCCGTAAATTCCGTCCAAACACGTCTTATGTTAGAATGTATTCCCTTGTTTTTTGGTATATAACATCTCCTCCTCCACCATCTCTTCTCCTTCCCCCTCCTCCCCCCTCCTCGCTTTCTTTCTTCCAAATATTGTAGGGGGATTCTTCAGCTTCGACCATGGCAGGAGGTGCGATCATAAGCAACAATGGAAGGGTAGAATACCCAGGGAAGATGACGCTCTTTGTTTTCCTCACCTGCCTTGTGGCCTCCTCTGGGGGACTTATCTTTGGTTATGACATCGGGGTTTCTGGTAACTTTAGAGAAAGAACACTCCCTAGTAATTTTGTATCCTTTTTAGCAGTTTGGACTAAGTTTGATGGATTTTTGGAATTCTCTTTGCTTCACTTCAAGGTGGGGTGACGTCGATGGATTCATTCTTGCTAAAGTTCTTCCCGTCAGTTTACAAGGAGGAGAAGGAGAACGTAAGCACCAACCAATACTGCAAGTTTGACAGCCAGCTTCTTACTGCCTTCACATCATCTCTATACTTAGCAGCGCTCATTGCTTCATTCGTTGCATCTACAATGACAAGAATGTATGGGAGGAGGTGGTCAATGTTTGTGAGTGGAGTTTCCGTTCTCGTGGGTTCTGCCCTTAATGGTTTAGCAGAGAATGTGCTTATTCTCATCGTTGGTCGCATCCTTCTTGGTGTTGGTGTAGGATTCGCGAATCAGGTAAGAAATGATCCGAATCATCTTTTGCTAGCAATAATCATGATTACTTGAAGAATATTTATATCTTGAATATATAAACATAGAATGACATCCTTCTACAATATTTAACCTTTTAGATAAAGTTTTTTTAAAAAAAGTTTCCTAGTTTTGAAATTTGGAAATTATCTACAACTGCTACGTATCTTAAATTTCTCTAAATCCAACTTCTATTTATAAGCATTTCAAGATGATGATGATGATATGGGTGAATGCTAATCTTTTGTTATCTTGATATATTAATCATTTTGTCACTATTGAACAACATTCTCTTGCGCTTTTATTTATATATGCAGTCTGTACCAGTGTATCTTTCTGAGATGGCACCTGCGAGGCTTCGAGGCATGCTCAATATTTGTTTCCAACTCATGACTACAATTGGGATATTTGTTGCCAATGTTGTCAACTATGGAACTGCTAAAATTAGTGGTGGGTGGGGTTGGCGCGTTAGCCTTGCGCTTGGTGCTGTTCCTGCTGTGATTATAACCATTGGCTCACTGTTTCTCTTTGACACCCCTAACTCCCTTATTGAGCGTGGCCATAAAGAGAAGGCTAAAGTTGTGCTCTCCAGGATTCGTGGCACTGATGATATCTATCATGAGTATGATGATCTGGTGGTAGCGAGTGAGGAGTCCAAAGCTGTGAAGCACCCCTGGTCTAATATACTAAAGAGGAAGTATCGACCGCAGCTCACCATGGCCATCCTCATCCCCTTCTTCCAACAAGTCACTGGCATTAACGCTATCATGCTATATGCTCCTGTTCTCTTCAAGACAATTGGTTTTGGCACCGAGGCCTCCCTCATGTCTGCTGTAATTATTGGTGTTGTCAAAGTCCTTTCGACGTTAGTCTCCATTGCCACCGTCGACAAGCTCGGTAGGAGGGTGCTCTTTTTACAAGGTGGCACACAAATGATCATATGCCAGGTAACAATGAGCATGAATTCGTAACTTCGATTAGTAGCAAGGTCATTGTCGATAGCTTCATTCATTGTGAGCAAGTTGAACATTTTGTTGTTTTTTCTGAAATTGCAAGCTTGACGCTTTCTCGATTTCCCTAACAACCTTTGCAATGAGATTATTAATAGAATTTCTTATAAATTATTCTCGCAATTGGCTTTAATTCTAGAAATTTTAAAACCAAATCGTTCTTCTTCTTGGGCATCAGATACAAGTTCCAAGTTACTATTAAGTTTAGGAAAGATTTGTAAACAGGTTGCAATGTGTTGGCTCTCTCTAATCTCTTCAAGTATGCAACCTGTAAGAATGTTAGACTTAGAGATAGTTTGATGCGCTGTAATTTAGTTCTCCTCCATTCTTGATGATCAAGCATTTTAGAAGTTCTAAAAAACCTTCTACTCCTGCTTCAAGACCTGCCACTTTCTAATCAACTGGTTTCTTTAACCTAGTTGGGCACTACTGTAGCCAATTCTCCATAGTCTTCTTGATCATCTAGGAATTTTTGATCCCTCGTCTCAGTCCTTTTTATGGCTTTTCCCTGTGCACAAGATTCAGGATTTTTAATTAGCTCCTTTGCATGAACAAGATCTTGAAAGCAGAGAATATGATGAAATAAAATTGGAACTACTAGAAATATTCCAGCCACTTATGAATATTCCAGAAGAGATCATTGATCATTTCTTTTTTTTATTGGTGCAACTTCTCTAAATCTTTTTGGTTCTCTTTTAGTTTTCTCTTGCTTCGTCCTCTATTCATTCCCATGGATGTATTGCTTCTTTGGAAGTTGTGGAGAATTTTGACTATTAGTGCCTATTGCAGACCTGATAGATAAAAACAACGTTTTTTCTTCATCTGTTCCCTGGGTTCTTTGGCTAATTGAGAAAGAGCTAATTAATTTCCAACAACTTGTTATTGATAGAATCCATTATTCTTTCTCTTGTCTTTTGTAATTGTTTCCTTCCTTCTCCTTTCCTTCTTCCATTTCTTTTCTTTGCTTTTGCAGCTCTCATGTTCTTAATGAAAGCAAGTTGGGTCCTCCTAACTCTTTTCTCAAAAAAAAAAAAAAAAATCACTTTTTGAAAATAATGAAAGTTGATAATTTGGTATTCTTCTTTGAATAATTTAATGAAGCTAATGATTGATGCTTGAACTTTATATTTCAATTCTTCTATATATTTTCTTACACACATATTGAAATATTCTGCTGTGACGCAGATTATAGTGGGGACATTGATTGCGATCAAGTTTGGGACTGAGGGACATGCAATTGTATCAAAACCTTATGCTATCTCTGTGGTGGTGTTCATTTGCCTCTATATGGCTGGCTTCGCATGGTCATGGGGTCCACTTGGATGGTTGGTCCCTAGTGAGATATTTCCTCTTGAGATCCGGTCGGCAGGCCAAAGCATCACAGTCTCTGTCAATATGTTTGTTACCTTCGTCAATGCGCAAATATTCCTTACTCTCTTTTGCCACATGAAATTTGGGCTCTTCTACTTCTTTAGTGGGTGGGTGACCATGATGACCATCTTTATTGCCCTATTCCTACCTGAGACCAAGAATGTGCCCATTGAAGAGATGGTCCTTGTGTGGAAAAAACATTGGTTTTGGGGCAAGTTCATTGCTGATGAGGATGTTCATGTTGGAAATATTGGGATGAGCAACAGCAAACCATGAGCCACTGATGGATGATCTGTTTAGAATTCTTTTCTTTCTTTTATTTGTTGTAATCGAGCTTAAAAATCTTGACCTCTTGTGGCCACCTATATCACTCATGAAGACTTCGAGCTGAAGAAAGCAAATTATGAATGAATAAAGCACAATTTGTACGCTTTGTAGCTCTTTATCTTTGTATGTTGCATGAGAAAATACAAGTCAAGAAGGAACACAAGATCCACATTAAATATAATTGTAATGCATCAAAAAAATCCACTTAATTCTTATATAACATTTTTTTGGGCGACAATATAATTAAGCGAAAAGGTGATTGTTTTTGAAATAAAAGAAGTTACTAAATTTGAACCATGAGAGAGATGCGTTGAAATGTCACCTAGATATAATTTCAAATAGGTACGTCGATGTTTGAAGATTATTTGTAGCATATAAGTTATAGAGAATGGTTATATGTAATATTAGAAGATTTGGTGATGTAAAACTTCCTCTCCGGCTCAAAACAATTTCCAAGATACCATTATCTTATCTTCTAGCATGCGGACACCCCTACAAGGAGGGCCAGAACATGATCTAGAGAGGCCGTGGAGTCGCTATTGGCTCATTAAAGAAAGAAAAAAAAATGAAAAAAAGGCAAGGCAAAGGTTTGATAATGGTGGTCAATGAGCCTCGAGCCTCAATAAGAGTTGGGTGTACTGTTGGGGAAGGTTTGAAGGTCAAGGCACTCCTTTAATCCTGGACAAAAAAAGTCTAGGCCTAGAATTTAGGGGCTTTGATAGTGATGGGCTCTACAAGGGGTTAGGGTTACAGATCTTGGACCATATCAACATACCTAAATGCCTTAAAAATAAAAATATAGCATAGATTGATCCACGAGGATTATCAGATTTGACGTGGATCACTCTGGCCACTACAGAAGGATTGGATAGAATCTAGAAGTGAGATTTGCTACATTGGCAAGCCGAATTGCTTGCCAAAGTTCTAGAGGCCATACTTGCTTAGATTGTATCTATTTGAGGTGCTCTCTTTATGAAATCTAGTATTCTTTCAAGCTCTATGACATTGCTCCCTAAATGATCAAGGCTAACTTCTATTGTTTGGATTTTGAAACGAGTTGGTTAAGTAAAACTTTTTTTTTTAGGGATACTTCGATTGTGCATATCTTCCAATTTAGGAATAATTAAATGAAGTAGCTAGAGACAAAGTTGAAGTTGAAGTGGAGATCTACCTCATGTAGGATTTTAGGAATAATTAAGCATCATCTCTGCTTCTCGGCTTTGTTTCGTTTTTGCATTTGTTTCTCCTCATGGCAATTATAGCATTCATCCAAAGAAAGGGAGGGCAAATCTCACCTGAAGATTTTATTTAGAAGATCAAATCAATGCGTTTTTCTGTTTCCTAAGCATCATCTCTGCTTCTCGGCTTTGTTTCGTTTTTGCATTTGTTTCTCCTCATGGCAATTATAGCGTTCATCCAAAGAAAGGGAGGGCAAATCTCACCTGAAGATTTTATTTAGAAGATCAAATCAAGGCGTTTTTCTGTTTCCTAAGCATCATCTCTGCTTCTCGCCTTTGTTTCGTTTTTGCATTTGTTTCTCCTCATGGCAATTATAGCATTCATCCAAAGAAAGGGAGGGCAAATCTCACCTGCAGATTTTATTTAGAAGATCAAATCAAGGCGTTTTTCTGTTTCCTAAGCATCATCTCTGCTTCTCGCTTTTGTTTTGTTTTTGCGTTTGTTTCTCCTCATGGCAATTATAGCATTCATCCAAAGAAAGGGAGGGCAAATCTCACCTGCAGATTTTATTTAGAAGATCAAATCAAGGCGTTTTTCTGTTTCATAAGCATCATCTCTGCTTCTCGGCTTTGTTTCGTTTTTGCGTTTGTTTCTCCTCATGGCAATTATAGCATTCATCCAAAGAAAGGGAGGGCAAATCTCACCTGAAGATTTTATTTAGAAGATCAAATCAAGGCGTTTTTCTGTTTCTTAAGCATCATCTCTGCTTCTCGGCTTTGTTTCGTTTTTGCATTTGTTTCTCCTCATGGCAATTATAGCATTCATCCAAAGAAAGGGAGGGCAAATCTCACCTGAAGATTTTATTTAGAAGATCAAATCAAGGCGTTTTTCTGTTTCCTAAGCATCATCTCTGCTTCTTGCCTTTGTTTCGTTTTTGCATTTGTTTCTCCTCATGGCAATTATAGCATTCATCCAAAGAAAGGGAGGGCAAATCTCACCTGAAGATTTTATTTAGAAGATCAAATCAAGGCGTTTTTCTGTTTCCTAAGCATCATCTCTGCTTCTCGGCTTTGTTTCGTTTTTGCATTTGTTTCTCCTCATGGCAATTATAGCATTCATCCAAAGAAAGGGAGGGCAAATCTCACCTGAAGATTTTATTTAGAAGATCAAATCAAGGCGTTTTTCTGTTTCCTAAGCATCATCTCTGCTTCTCGGCTTTGTTTCGTTTTTGCATTTGTTTCTCCTCATGGCAATTATAGCATTCATCCAAAGAAAGGGAGGGCAAATCTCACCTGAAGATTTTATTTAGAAGATCAAATCAAGGCGTTTTTCTGTTTCCTAAGCATCATCTCTGCTTCTCGTCTTTGTTTCGTTTTTGCATTTGTTTCTCCACATGGCAATTATAGCATTCATCCAAAGAAAGGGAGGGCAAATCTCATCTGAAGATTTTATTTAGAAGATCAAATCAAGGCGTTTTTCTGTTTCCTAAGCATCATCTCTGCTTCTCGCCTTTGTTTCGTTTTTGCATTTGTTTCTCCTCATGGCAATTATAGCATTCATCCAAAGAAAGGGAGGGCAAATCTCACCTGAAGATTTTATTTAGAAGATCAAATCAAGGCGTTTTTCTGTTTCCTAAGCATCATCTCTGCTTCTCGTCTTTGTTTTGTTTTTGCATTTGTTTCTCCTCATGGCAATTATAGCATTCATCCAAAGAAAGGGAGGGCAAATCTCACCTGAAGATTTTATTTAGAAGATCAAATCAAGGCGTTTTTCTGTTTCCTAAGCATCATCTCTGCTTCTCGCCTTTGTTTCGTTTTTGCATTTGTTTCTCCTCATGGCAATTATAGCATTAATCCAAAGAAAGGGAGGGCAAATCTCACCTGAAGATTTTATTTAGAAGATCAAATCAAGGCATTATAAAAAAAAAGGAAAGAACAGAAGGAGCGATAAGAAAACAAAATATGAAAATATGGGGAAACAAAGAAAAAATTATAATCAAGATAAGAAGTTTGCTTGACACCCAAAGGATTAAAGTGGAAATATCGATCCTTATTAGATGTTCGAAGATTTGATTGTTCCGCTCCTTCCACCACATCCAAAGGATTGTAAAAGTAAGAGAGGCCATCTCCATTTGTAGGTCCAAGCTATAACGCCCCAATGGTGAGCAAATAGATTCAACATCTGATGGGTTGTAGTAGAAGTTGAAGTATCCATTTATGGTTCTCCAAACTTGTTAGGAGAGTGGGCAATTGAGAACAATATGTTTATGTATTTCTTGGTCAGCATTGCATGGGACTCATTGATTTGGCATAGGTCATTTGCACTTTGCTAAGTTGTCTAGTAAGGTGAAGAGGATTTCTTTGTGAGGTAATCATAATTTCAGGATTTGCCTTGCCCAAAAGTAGGAGAGACCACCTGAATTTAGGAATTTGTAGTAGGAATTCATAGTAAAAGTATTGGTGGTGGTCTATTTGGAAGAATAGGTATGAGATTCTACCATGTTGATGGAGTCCAACAGATAGTAGTGCAGCTTTGAGTGCTCATTCTGGATAAATTGATCCAATGGCATGTTGACTAGATGGCTTGAGGGGAGATATTTGAGTCCCTGATTTGCTTTGATCCTTTGACAGGAGAATCCCAAGCAAAGGCAAAGAAGGGAAGTTGGTGGCAATGGTAGTACTGGAGGGGAGCTAGGGATCTTACCAAACTCTAAGGTGAACACCATTCCCTAATTTAATTTGCAAGCTGCATAGGAAGCTATTAAAGCATTGCAGCATAACTTTCCAAAAATGGGATGCAAGAACTTCTAGACTCTTGGAGGTGAAGAATGGAGAACTTATTGCGTAATAATAAAGGTTGGAAATGTCCAAGCCATGCCCCTAAGCGAGCCCATCCTAAATTATTTTGTCAACCTTCAGGCTGGGCTTAGATCCAAAAATTTTGGGTTTTTCTGGATGGGAGCTGGGTGCAATTCTTGGTGGCCGAAATGAAGGAAAGTGTTTGGAAGAAGGAGAGACTAAGGACACGCATTCCTATTTTCTAAGAGTGGGATTTTAGAAGGAAATTCCTTAATTGTGGGCGTGGGAATTAGTTTAGGAAGTTTACTTGCTTATGGAGTATTTTATTTTAGGAAGTCTGGTTTTAGTATACTCCTTGATTTAAGGAGGATTACTTGTCTTTAATTTAGGAAATTTGAAATTGAAATTTGAATTGTCCATTAATTTAGAAAGTTGTTGAGGTCTTTAGGAGGTCCTTTAAATATTTGCCTCTTATATTTTGTATGGACATTTTTGTATCAATGAAAAAACTTGAAACACTTTGCTCAAACTTTGTCTTGAAATAGTTTAGATGCTAACCCAAGTTAGTCCTAGCTCTATCTATCATTTTTTCTTGATTTTAGGTGCTGCCTTGAGGTAGTCCTTGAATCACCAACCACCCAACATGCGAATTATACTTAATTTTTCTATATACCAAAAGAGAGGCTTCCATCACCCTACCATGGTCCTCCACTGCCCTACTTCCCTCCTCTCCTCTTCTTAATTAATCTCATGGGTAACTGCCCCATTCTTTGCATCTTCCCTCCTCTCCTCTTCTTAATTAATCTCATGGGTAACTGCCCCATTCTTTGCATCTTCCCTCCTCTCCTCTTCTTAATTAATCTCATGGGTAACTGCCCCATTCTTTGCATCTTTAGGGCTCGTTTGGTTCGCGGGAAGTATTTTCCCTCCTAGGAATATGATTCCTGGGAATCAGATTCCTAGGAAGAGGATACCTAGGAAAGTACTTTTGGCATGTTTGGTTAACCATGGGAAAGTGACAAATTTCCAAAGTGCTTATGTTTGGTTGACCATCCACTTTCCTAAGAAAGTTATGTATAATTCCTATTATGCCCTTAATAAAAATTAGGTCTTTAATGCCTCTTTAATGCTTCTTTAATGCTGAAGGGTCTTTTTGGGAAAAAATAAAAAAGGAGTGATTCCCACCTCATGGGAAAGTAACTTTCCCATGTTTCTCATGGAAAAGACTTTCCCATGAAATGTGGGAATCATATTCCCATGGGAATACAACTTTCCCATCTCTCTCCTTTGAAAACTCCAACCAAACAAGAGGTATTTCATTACTTTCCCGTTGACCACACTTTCCCCCCTCCTTTTCCTGCGAACCAAACGAGCCCTTAAGCATTAGCTGTAGCCCTACCAATTCGCTCTCCAACTCCTCCAGCGAGAGCCCAGCTGAAAATGTACACGAGCCCTAATTCTAAGCCCAACCTGATCTAAAAATTCTTAGGCCTACCCCATAGTCTGATCCGAAGTTGGCCCAGCTCGACGGGCCTCAGGATGGCTCGAGCCGAGTTCCAGCTTTACATAATATTTCTCCAAAATCAAATTCTGCCGAGGTCACTAGGTTTGTTGTAAAAGTCGCCATCTCCACTTACTCAAAAAGCATCATTGCCAGTTTTGCCTTCACGTTTAGGTTTGTAGCTTTATTTTTAGAGTTGCTTAGAAAGAAGCCTCCAGATAATATAGTCTGAACAGTATATGAGCCAAGAGGATAAGGAGAAGAGAAACATGAAAAATTATGGTAATATAGGTACAACCGCGTTGACGAGGACTAAATGTCCTACCGTAAAAAAAGAACTTTCCATCGAGCAAGCTTGTGATCAACTAGGTCTACTCACAGAGGAAGACAAATGATGACTTTGAGTAATTAATATTTTGCCCTAGGAACAGCTCAAAAGCATAATGAAAGAACTGTATACTAGCATTTAACTAAACTATTGCTCATAGAAGGAGATGATGCCTTTGGAGTGATTACACCCACTTCCTAGGCCTCGTAAAAAAAGAAACAAGGAATATGACCATCTAGAAGGAAAAGGGTGAGGGCCCAGTCCATTGACCGGTCCATGGTCCAGCACAATTATTAAGGCATGACCCCCCCTAAAAAAAAGAAAAGTCACGTGATTGGCACGTGACGTAAATGAGGAGGACTCTCAATGGGAGTCCGACTCCTCCCCGAGTCCGGCGAAAGGAAGAATTCCCAGGGCACGCTAGATTCCGGTGAACCCAAGGAATCGATCTATAAAATCCCTCTTCCCTTTCCTTCGAGCACCTCGCCGTCGAGTTCCAAGCAACCACTGTTTGATTCTCTTCCTCCTTGCAGCATCGCAGTCACCGTGCTCGTCGGGGAGTGCAGCCGAGTACCTCGCCAGAGTTGACCGCCATTGACGGCCTGATTAGATCTACCGGCCGTCGGATTTGGCTATGAGAGGTCCCCCTGTTTTAAATTTTTCTCCCCTGTTCCGGTGTGGATCCATCATTATTTGGGGCCAAGGGTCCTGTCGGAGCTCTAATGGGGTTCTCGTCCACCTCCATGACCTGAGGTAGAGCCATTATCGGCCGGTGAGCTCCGTTCTTCTCCTTTTTTTTGAGTCGATCTAAGGTTGGTTTTCCTTGTTTTCTCCCCATCACCGGCCACCGTGGTCGATGTTGTTGCTGCCATGATCGTTGCCGGAGCCGGCCGGAGCTGCTGCCGTCGGGGGTGGCCGCCGTGGGGGCAGCCGCCGTGACGGTTCTCTCTCTTAGATGGTTCTCTCTCTTACTTTCTATCTCCTTCTCTGTCCTGCTCTCTCTCTCTCTCTCGTGTTTCTCTCTCTTTATCATGACCCTTGGAGGATTACCAGGATAGCATCGTGCAATCAGGGACCCTGAACGAGTATTGGTACTGGTTGCATGACCAGGGGCTCCGAGGGCACGCAATACATAATTATTCAATTTATCAACTGAATAATATTGGGACATGAGTCATCATGTATATAAACTATTTTGTGCATCAGTTATTTTGTTTTGTATGGTATATGATGACTTCTTATTATATATTTATTTGTTAAGTATATATAGATCTTTATGAAAGAGTGTATCATGTATTACGATTTTTGTGAACTTTGGTACTTGCGTGTTTCGAATTTTGTAAAAGAGTATGATGTTTAGTTATACTCAGATAACAAGCATGTAATTGAATTATGGGTTGTGGTACTCAGGACTAGCCACGCTGTTGATGCCCCGCCATGGGTCAGAAAAGTGGGACTTGTTGATACTTCGCCACATGCTGGAAATATAGTATTATTGATGCCCCCGTCACAAGTTTGAAACATGGTACAGTTGATGCCCCGCTATGGGGCAGAAATATGGTTATGGTAGTATAGAATTGAGAATCTAAATATTATCAATCCGATATACTAATTTGAAATATTTATTTTATGTGATTATTGCATTAGAATGATATGTGTTTGCTATGCTCATTTTGTGATTATAGTATTTTGTGGCATGAAATTTATATAAAAATGATTTGATATTTCTCTCATTTGTTATTATAAAGGTGTGGATGTGTGGGAATTTTTATTGGGCTAGAAAAGCTCAAAAGGGTGGGTCTGGAGTCCAAGCTTTAGAGCCATAAGTTAGTTTATTTTCTGATATTGATGAACATCAAAAAAATTTGTAGTTGAGCAAGTTGGTTATATTTAGTCGAATAAATTGCTCATTAACTGCTGATTTAAACTTATGGAATTATTGGAATTTGATTATCTTAAACCTTGCAAGGTGTCTGAGACATCGCTGTAGGGTTCATGTGGCCGTATCACGCGGTCGACTCAGATAACGGGTTTAGGGCAGGACAAAAGATAGGGAAATGGGAGGTCCACTTATATATGGATGGTTATGATGATGAGTTAAGCAAGGTCTAAGTCCATTGTTCAGAGAGTACAAAGATTATTAGGATAGCCTTGATCCAACCGCACAAATGAGGTTTAGCTTTTCCAAGATGGTGAACTGAAAATAACAATTCACCTTATCAAAGGCCTCTTCAAATCTAGTTTAAGCAGTGCCCCTTCATCCTTTTGGGATTTGCAGCGGTTGATGGTCTCTTGTGCAGTGACAAAACTATCAAGAATGAATCTCTCACGCAGAAAAGCACTTTGGGAAGTGCTGATAATATTATAGATTACACGTACCCTTCAGACGGTTGGCTAGCACTTTGGAAATGATTTGGACGATGCCATTAATAAGCATAGTCTATGCTCGTTTTGTTGTATGAGGACGTAAGAGTAGTTTAAATGACTGGGATTCACCAAGCCCTCCAAAGAACTATGAGATAGAGAGTTGAAGGCAGCAACTTGTTCCGCCTTGATGGCCGACCAAATGGTCAAAGTGGAACCCATCAGGGCATTGGCCTTTATCTTTACCCAACTCGGAGACTGATTGCCCGGTCTCTTCTTCAGAAAAAAATTATCATCTAACGAAGAAAGGCCAGGGTTCGGTGGATGTAGTTATGGCAACTATGATCTAAATTAGGGCATGTTTGGTTTGCGGAAGGAATATGATTATTGGGAAGCAGATTCCTAGGAAGAGAATGCCTAAAAAAGTACTTTCGACATGTTTGGTTGACAATCTACTTTTCTGGAAAAGTTATGTATAATTTCTATTATACCCTTAATAAAAATTAGGTTTTTAATGTCTCTTTAATGCTTCTTTAATGCTGAAGGGTTTTTTTGGGAAAAAAATAAAAATGGAGTGATTTCCGCCTCATGGGAAAGTAACTTTCCCATGTTTCTCATGGGAAAGACTTTTCCATGAAATGTGAGAATCATATTCCCATGGGAATACAACTTTCCCATCTCTCTTTTTTGAAAACTCCAACCAAATAAAAGGCATCTCACTACTTTCTCATTGACCACACTTTCCCCCTTCTTTTCCCGCGAACCAAACGAGCCATAAATGTAGGAATCATATTCCCATGGCAATACAACTTTTCCGTCTCTCTCCTGTAAAAACTCCAACCAAACAAGAGGCATCTTATTACTTTTCCGTTGACCACACTTTCTCCCCTTCTTTTGCCGCGAACCAAACGAGCCCTTAGTGTTGTTTACAGTCTTCCCCATTCTCTCCTAATTGGTTTTTTTTTTTGGCTGAAAGCGGAAGTCTTATACATAACGTGTACGGATATAGATAATAAAATCAACAAACAATACATCATGGAGAGCAGTAGGTAACTCTGGCTTTTCCTCTCATAGGTGGTCCTCTAAGTGGTTAGCAATAAAAGAAGCTACTCAATTTGCCGTCCCATTAATCTCTTTAAACACATGTTTTGCTTGAAGCACCAGTCCATCAAAAATCATGGTCCAGAAATCTCTCACCAGCAGATGGTGATTGGTTTCTCTTCAAAAAAGAAATCAAGAGTATTGATAGCTCCTTATAATCTGGCTGAAGCATCACAATGACGCTAAAATTTTCTCCAAATGATATGTTTCTAGTGTTATCGAAGATGAAAAGATGCTAGTAGCAGCCAACTTGCAGTACACGCGTTATAAATTGAAAAAGTGGGAAGCAGCTAAGAGTTCCGATCGCCTTTAATAAGTTAGGAAGCGACTGGATACACCAACTAACACGTGTATCCTAACTTAAAATCATTCAATACCTACGGTTGGCTGATGGACATGGACCCAATGCATGCAGTCCGCGAGAGACGTAATTAAACCATCGCCCGAAATTTCAAGCAGCCAGAGTGGCTTTTTTTTTTTTGACCTTTGGGTGTTTCTCCAGGTGTCAACAGTTCAAGCTGATGACCCACCCATCAGCCCGAATTTAATTGCACCAACACCAACAGCAAACCATCAACCAAGAAGCGAGACAGAGAGACGGATACTTGTACGCATCTAAGACCGTTGGGATTTTAATTTCCTCTCTTTCCCGGTAGTTGAGCGCTCCCCCGCCCCCTTCGCAAAGTACTCTCATTAATAGGCGACCAGCCCCACCTATCCATCCATCCAGCCCTCTTGTAGCCCAGCTGCCTCTTGACCTCGCGGCCACGCCTTCTTTCCTCTCTCTTTGTCATTCATAAACGCACCCTGCAGCTTCGTTTTGAACAAACTAAGGCGTTTCGCTTCCTATAGATATATCCTCTGATGTTCTCCCCTTCTCAACTTCTCTATATTCGATACTCTCTCCATTGGCGAGGATGGAGGTGACTGAGCCTTCTGTGATGGACCGAGAACAGCTGACCGCCGAGATGGACTTCAATGACTCGTCGATCGTCATCAAAATCCGCCGCCGCCTTCCCGACTTCCTCCAGTCGGTGAAGCTCAAGTATGTGAAGCTCGGCATTCGCTACACCAACCCCTATGCCTTCCTCTCGGTTCCTCTCCTGGCCCTGGCGGCCACCTCCTTGCTCCGGCTCGACCGCATGCTGACCATGCCGGCGCAGCTCTCTGTCGACCTCGCGACCTGCCTCGTTTCATCTGCCGTCATGGCAGTCCTCCTCGCCGCCTACTACTTCCAGCGGCCGCGCCCTGTCTACCTCATCGACTTCGCGTGCTACAAGCCGGACGACAAGCACAAGATCTCCAAGGAGGGGTTCCTCGAGATGACGGAGAGCACGGGGAGCTTCACGGCGGAGTCCCTCGACTTCCAGACCAAGATCGCCAAGCGGTCCGGGCTCGGGGACGAGACGTACCTCCCGCCGGGCATTCAGGCGCGGCCCCCCAGGCTGTGCCTGGCCGAGGCCCGCCTCGAGGCGGAGGCCGTCATGTTCGGCTGCCTCGACGCACTCTTCAAGACAACCGGCATCGACCCGCGGCGCGACGTCCGAATTCTCATCGTGAACTGCAGCCTCTTCAACCCGACCCCATCACTAACGGCCATGATCGTCAACCACTACAGGATGAGGGAGGATATCAAGAGCTTCAACCTCGGCGGAATGGGGTGCAGCGCCGGACTGATATCTATCGACCTAGCGAAAGACCTGCTGCAGGCCAACCCGGATTCGTACGCCATCGTGGTGAGCACGGAGAATATTACACTGAACTGGTACTTCGGCAACGACCGGTCGATGCTGCTGTCCAACTGTATCTTCCGCATGGGCGGCGCGGCGGTGCTGCTCTCGAACCGGAGAAGCGACGCGGGGCAGGCCAAGTACCGGCTGGTGCACACGGTGCGGACGCACAAGGGGGCCAACGACGGGTGCTATGGCTGCGTGTACCAGCGTGAGGACGGGAACGGGGCGGTCGGGGTGTCGCTGGCGAGGGAGCTGATGGCGGTGGCCGGCGACGCGCTGAAGACGAACATCACGACGCTGGGGCCCTTGGTGCTGCCTCTGTCGGAGCAGCTCAAGTTTCTGACGACGCTGGTGGCGCGGAGAGTGTTTCGGCTCAGGGGGGTCCGGCCATACATCCCAGACTTCCGGCGAGCGTTCGAGCATTTCTGCGTGCATGCCGGGGGAAGGGCGGTGCTTGAGGAGGTGCAGAAGAACTTGGGGCTGGGGGAGCGGGACATGGAGCCGTCGAGGAGCGTCCTGCATCGGTTCGGGAACACGAGCAGCAGCTCCCTATGGTACGAGCTCGCGTACGCGGAGGCCAAGGGGAGGGTGGCGAGCGGGGACAGGGTGTGGCAGATTGGGTTCGGGTCAGGGTTCAAGTGCAACAGCGCGGTTTGGCTGGCGATCCGGGACGTGCCGCCGGTGGGAAGCGCCGTCGGCGGCCGCCGTGGAGGCGGGTGCAACCCTTGGGCCGACTGCATTGATAGCTACCCGGTTAAATGACACGCTGGCTGTGACCTACTATCTACTGCTGTAATGTTGGGAAAGGCAAGAACATAAGTTAATTGCCTTTTACTTGTTTATTTTTTATTTTCCTTTTTTCAGCTTTCACATAATAGCTGTGCTAGGCTGTAAACGTGTGGCTCATTCAATACGATGTTTAGTGAAAGGAAGCTTGAAGTTATAATATAGATGAGATTGTTTGATTTATGGCATGTTTAATGAAATTAAAGCAAGCTTGAAGTTAGCTAGAGATGGCATTGCTCTACTCATATTATTGCTTGTTAGTTCCACTTCCATCCAGAGCTAACCAGAGCGAAAGGAATAAGGAACTCAGAAGACTCGTTTGGTCCGCAAAAAAAAGAGGGGAAAAGTATGGTCAACAAAAAATTTTAAAAAATATTTTTTGTTTGGTTGGAATTTTTTCTTTTAAAAAAAGATAAAAAAGTAGCATTCCCATTGAAATAAGATTTCCATATTTTATAAAAAAAAAACTTATGAGGAATATGAAAAAGCTACTTTCCCACTAGTTGGGAATTGAGGTCTTTTTTTTTTCAAAAGTACTTTTTTTTTTGATAGCAGCAGTACGCCCCTGAAAGTTGTGGCAGTCAGAGCTTTATTGCATGCTTCAGAGTTCACCACTGCTGCTGAGATTTCACCCTCTAGCCTGGCCAGGGACATCTGGCCCCCCCTCCTGCTCTTGTAGTGCCCGGGTTTGTGTGCGTATCTTGGGTGCCCCCACCCCCTGGCTTCCTGAAGGTGAATTTTGATGGCAGTGTGGCGGACGATGAGAGATGTGGAGGTGCAGCTTTTGTCATCAGAGATCATGAGTCCAGACTAGTGGTGGCAGGAGGTCAGCGGATCTTCGATACCTCGGTGGTGTGTGTTGAGCTCAGAGCGGCCTGGGAGGGCATCTTCTTTGCCTATCGGACCTTGGGTGTAGATCAGCTTATTCTTGAGGGTAACTCAGCTACGGTGATCGACTGGATCTAGGGCCGGGGGCGTGCGGGGAAGGGTAGGCCATTGCTTCTCGATATTTGCAGACTGCTGTAGGTGTGTGTTAACCATCAGGCCACACATACCTACAGAGAAGCGAATGGAACAGCTGATTGGGTTGCCTCCTATGCAACCCACCACTCTGGTGATTTTGTGTGGTTGGGGGGTGATAGATTGCCGGTTTCTTTTTCTGCCTTGTTGTTTTCTGATTTTCTTGGTCGTGTCCACACCCGTAGAGTGTGAACTGCCGTTGTACCAAAAAAAAGTACTCTTAAGCCATCAAAATCTATAGGTAAAATCTTTCTCTTTATCAAGAGCATAATAGGTATTTCATATAAGTTTCTAGAAAAGTAGATGCTCAACCAAATATAAGCCATTTTAGAATGTGCTATTATTTCATGATAAACTAAATATGCCAAAACTATTTTTTCAGGCTTCATATTTTTAGGAATCATCTTCACAGGAAAAACATTCCAATGAGAAAAAATTCTTCTGGTGAACCAAAAAAGTCTAGAAAATTTATTTCAAAATTTACCCAAGCTTGATGTGGCTCCCTATCAATGGTTTAGAGATAGGTTCATATACAAGTTTAGAGCCATGCCGGTTTAAAGACAAGTTTGATAGCAACACACTAGAAGGTATATATGGGTGTAACCTTTTTATTGGTGTGTAACTAAATAGTATGCTATGCTGCTTGCATCCAATAGCCCATATATGTGGTGCTTGTTGAAAGGGCGCAGATGGTGATCGCATTCATATTTTGTTCAAGGTTGCTACAAAACTTCACCTTTTTAGTACCAACTTTTTTGTGATCTAGATTCATTACTAATGTTGTGTTTTTTGTGATGACTGTTCAAAGTTGTTCCTTTCTTGTGACAACAATTCTTATTGCCACAAAATATCAAGTAATAGCGGCAACTGCACATATAGTCACAAAAAGACCACCACTAATATCTCATTCTTGTTAGTGGGTAAAAGAATTTTGGTGCTGATCTGCATCGAAACTGACCACAGTTCATACAAAGAGCCGTTCAACCAAAGGTTGCCATAAAGCCAGCATACCACTAGTTAGGCCAATCACTTGGCACGCCCAAAAATGCGCTGCTAGGTTCGAATTTTAAAAGCTCCTTAAAGCTAGTGACACTATAGCTAAGATCTTAGGCGATCTTCGAAAACACACCAACCTAACAGGCGGAGCGCGATGCTCGTAAGAAATGCCTGTGCTCGATATTCGGAACATGCAAAGGCCTGCCAATCTTGGGCGATCCACATGCCCATATTTCATGGCGACAGGCTCTCGCCTTTGCTTATACAACCAACTCTTCGGAGGACTTTCCAAGTAATTGCTTGTGTACCTTGATAGGCTACTAAGAACCTCCTCCTATTTTTTGAGTATTGATCTGACTTAGGTATCGAAGGGTCCCCCACCGGATACACCCCGATAAGAGGACTTTCTCGTTTTTGCTATTTTAAGTCGGAGTATGGTTGCAGACCAGCATCCTAGCAGCTGCTGCTCACATCAAGTCTCAACCCAGTATGATCTAAGCAGCCGATCGTCGAGTCTTGTAGCACCAACCCCTCACTCACTCGATGCCTAGGATAGGATGATTTTCAGCAGTAATAGATTGGAGCTAGAAGAAGGGCTTATCCTACTACAGGAGGTCTCATTCACCAATCATCATGAAATCTTGAAGGGCACAACTAGTACTCTCCAATGCCCAAAGAAACACACCAGAGGAATCCTACGGCTCTTTACAGAGCCCATGGAGGGCAAGCACCACCTCAGAGTGGGGGGAAAGCACTGCCTGATCAGCCTGCTCGCCATCGAAGCTCTAGCAAGGGTCTGCACAGTCACCACGCTTAGCTGCAGAGTCTGGCAAAAAAGGGCCGACCCTGATCCTCTGACTCCCCATCTTGGGAGGAGTCAACATCCATCCATTCTTCTTCTCACCGACTTGAGTGGACTTTTAGGAGGGAAGCCAACCTCGATCATAAACTCGAGGAGATATACCGACACCTCGAAGATCTGAGGCAACACTAGGCCGATCAAGGAAGGGATGTGGAGTTCACCACTGAACCCCCATTCTCGCCAAAAATAATAGAGAATCTCATTCCTCCCCGCCTTAAAATGCCGCAGCTAGATGTACGATGGCACTACAGACCCACTAGACCACCTGGAGAGCTTCAAGGCTCTCATGATGCTCCATGGGGCCACTAATGCGGTACTATGCAGTGCCTTCCTGGCCACCCTTCGCAACATGGCTCGATTTTGCTACATCAGGCTGTAATTGGGCTCAGTCCATTTGTTTATGGAACTACGTCAGCGGCTTTAATGTGCCACTATGAAAGTACATAACCTAAACTATTCGATTTTGATGTCCACCATGAGGAGCGGACTAAAGACCTCTCGGTTCTTTTTCTCTTAAGAAGAGATTCCTGAGGGATTATACTGAGCTCCTTGGCAGGGCGATCAAGTTCATCAAAGTCGAAGAGGCCATGACAATGCAGCGAGAGTCGGCTAGGGGTAGGCTCGGCACAAAGGGAAGTAATAAGCGGACCCACGATGATTTAGTAACCCCCACCAAGAAGTTGAGGAGAAATGATGAAGGTCTTTAGCAGGCGAAAACCTTCCTGGAAGGTTCGAGAGATACACACCTCCAAGTGCCTCATGGTGGTAGATTCTCATGGAGATTCACAACCATAATTATGTGAAGTGGTCTTGAAAAATGAAGGTGGCTGCTTGCAAGGACATGACACAATACTGCCAATTCCACCGCGACTGCAAACATGACACCGAGGACTGCTTTTAGCTGAAAAATGAGATCGAGGCCCTGATTCAAGGGGTTACCTCGGTGCCTACATCCGAGGCCTGTGTGACGAAGCTAAACCCGGTCGGGAGTAGCCCCATCCTGAGGCACAGGTTGACAATCGACCAACAGCTAGAGTCATCAACAATATAGCCGAAGGAATAGCTGTTGGCGGAACCAGTTCATTTACTTGAAGTGCCTACGCACTAGCCGCCCATATAGAAAGCTTGTTGTCAAAGAGACCGAGGACAAATGAGGTCATCTTCTTCTCAAATTTTGATGTGGAAGGGATACAAACCTTCCATGATGATGCCGTTGCAGTTTCTCTTACTGTTGCAAATTATAATATAAAAAAATTTACTTCATAATGGAAGCTCGACAGATATCTTATTTTATGAGGTTTTTTCTTGAATGAACTTGCTAGTTGATAGGCTCAGAAAGATCAGCTCTCCTCTGGTCAGTTTCTCTAGAGATCTGATCCTAGTGGAGGGCGTCATTACCCTTTCTATTACAACAGAGCAGACCCCATTAACAAACCACCATTATGCTAGATTTTTTGGTCGTCAAGGTCCCATCAGCTTATAATGCTATCGTGGAGCGGCTAGGCTTGAATGCTTTGTGCGTCGTGGTTTCCACCTAATACCCGCTGATGAAGTTTTCGACTACAAATGGCGTGGGAGAAATCCAAGGAGAGCAAGCGCTTTCTCAACAATGCTATATAGCTATGCTCAAGGGAAAGAAGCCGAGGAAGATTCTGCCCATCGAAAGCTTCGGCACCCGCGATGACCAGAGCCAACAACATGGAGAACCAGCCGAGGAATTGAGTTAAGCGATCCAGATCAGAGCTCGTCTTGATGATGTCGTTAGAACCCAACTCATGGAATTCCTTCGCAAACGCTGATGTCTTCACCTAGTCATCATCTGACATGCTAGGCATAGACCCGGGGGTCATCATCTACAAGTTAAGTGTAGACCCAACCTACCAGCCTTTCTGGCAAAAGAAGAGGAGTTCTGCCTTGAAAAGGCAAAAGGCAATCGAAGAGGAGGTGGAGAAGCTTCTCTAAGCATGTTTCATCCGAGAGGTGGACTACCCTGACTAGTTGACCAATATCGTGTTGGTCAAGAAGCTGAATAAAAAGTGGTAGATGTGCATGAACTTCATCAATCTTAATAAAGCTTGCCCGAAGGAGAGATTTCTCCTACCGACAATCGATCAGTTAGTCGACTCCACCTCAGACCACCAGCTTCTTAGTTTTATGGATGCCTTCTCGGGTTACAGTCAAATTCAGAAGGCACCAAAAGATGAGGAAAAATTCTCGTTCATCACTAACAAAGGGCTTTATTGCTACAAAGTCATGACTTTTGGATTGAAGACCACCGGAGCCACTTACCAGCATCTGGTCAACAACATGTTCAAGGAGCAGATGGATCATAACATGGTAGTTTATGTTGATGACATCCTAGTGAAGAGCCAATAAGTCGAGCACCGTGTTGCTAATCTAGATGAAACATTCCGGACCCTAAGGAGATACCACATGAAGCTTAACCTGAGTAAGTGTGTGTTTGGGATTTCTTCTAGCAAATTTTTCGGGTTCATGGTGACTCAGCATAGGATAGAAACAAATTCTGAGAAGATCCGAGCTGTATTGGACTCAAAGAACAAGAGAGCGGTGCAATGCCTTGCCGAGCGCGTAGCGGTTTTAAGTAGGTTTGTTGCAAGGTTTACTAAGAAGAGCTAGTCTTTCTTCAAAGTTCTGAGGCAACCATAGGGTTTCTGTTGGATAGAGGAGCGCTGATAAGTGCTAAATAATGCATAAATTAATATCTTATTCATAGCACTTATCATTATTTTAATTCATATATTTTGTAAATTTAACTAAAAAAAATGTGTTACCCTCATCATTGCATTTTAATAAATTAATTCGAGTTTGATTTACTCATTTACTGATTGAGTCTAATGTATGCAGGTTGAGTCAAGTTCATTAGGGATTATTCCTGGACCTAAACCACATGCACCCCGCAAATCAAGACCCTTTGATTCAGTCACTTAACTCTTTTTCCACATGATCCAATTCTCCTATTTTAATAAAATCCTTTCAATTATTTGTCTTTCAGATCTCAAAGCATACCATCGTAGTTGCATAGATCCCAAAGCTCCATCCACTTCTCACATCTTGTTCAAACTCCCAGCCCCAATATCCCAACTCACAGATCCGTTTCATTACTTTCCCACATTACAACATCTCTCCGGATAGATTCCAGCCTATCAATGGATGAGTCCACGCGTTCTTCCCAGCTTTACTTCAACCATTCCGAGCTTCACGTGAATCACAACCAGCAGTAGCCGTGGATCAACCTCCTGTGGATCAACACCTTCAACCATCCAACCTTCCTTCCACGTCTCACCCCACGTTCCCTTCATTCCGCGTCAACATCCCAACATCCTTATCTCCTTCTGCATCCAAACTTTCTAGCTTCAGCCGTTCATCCCATTCCGAAGCCAATCTAACACACTCGTTTCATCCCGTGATGCATGCAAAAGATTCCATCTTTCTCATCGTCCGTGATCAACCTCTTCCGGATTTTCCCCATCCGCGATCGCATCCGTTCGAGCTCCCTTGTTTCACGCAACAGCAAGCTATCCCCTGCTACCAGCTCCTCTGTTCCCAGCGGAACAAATCTTATCCTATTTACAAATCCACATCATCCTCTGTTACCAGCCGAATCCAGCCGTTCCCGAGCCTTCAGCCAAGTCCAACTTCCTCTGCTTCAGCCACAGAATAGACCAAGAATCTCCCAACTTCCGAGATCTTCTCCACGAACAGAACACGTTCAAAGCTCATCTTTTCATTCCCCAGCCAACACCACGAATTCCCAGCCAATCCCGTTCGTGATAACATCGTCCAAGATTTTCTTCCAATCTTCTTTCAGCCGAATTCCCATCAGCTGTCCGCATGTAAAATCCCAGCATCCTCTTCCTCCGAAATCTTCTCAAACGCTCACAGGATGAACTCAAATCCCATGCTCATCCCGCTCGGACGAAACAACTGATTCATTCAAATCCCCTGCTCCTAAATCATCTCATCTTCATCTTCCAAATCAAGCGAATCCCAAGCTCATTCCACGTCATTTTTCTTCCCCTGTTCTGGAATAAAGTAGCATGACCCGTGGGATAAAATCAAAACCCACTTCTTCCGGCTTGATCCCATGGAATCTCCCAACGTTCACATTGCTCCTCTGCTTCAAGATCAATTCAAATCCTCCCCATTCTTAACGATAAGATCCAGCTCCTCCCAGCCAAGTCCCAGCGTCCAAACCAACCGTTTCCAGCCATCGTCCAAGCTTCTCCTTCGCATTGAACAGATCAGGCCATATCCCATGATCTTCGCATCCAGCATCTAAGCCTATCTCGTCGACTTCCTCCATGCTTCGGTCATCCAAGATCTTCATTCCTTCCGCAACCCCTGCTTCGGAACAGAGTCCGAGTCTTCATCGATCCAACCACCCACGGATCTGTCTACCCTCCATGGATAGCTCCAAATCTCAGCAAAACCAGCCAACCGTGGGTGATCTCCCGCTTCCAACGAACAGGGCTCTGTTAAACTAAATCCAAACCAGCAGCATCCATCCATGAATCGATTCCAACCACTGCCAGCAGTTCCCCTGTTACGAGTATCCCATTTGCATCTTCCCGAATGAATCCCAACCATTTCCTTCCGTGAACTAACTCATATCTTTCCCAACGGCATCTTAATCTTATCCTCCCATGATCCCATGCTTTCGTGATCCCTTCCCTTCATCCACGTCAAAAGGAATCCCAAGTAAATCAGCTTCCCATGTCTTCCGAAGCTCCTGCATCCCAAACCGATCAGTTCTTCATCTAACTGGATCACTTCAAATCTACCTCCCGAGATGATTGTATCCCAAACAACTTCATCCCTTGGATTAACAGCTTTGAACTTCATCATGTTCTCCTCATCTTCCCGAATCCTTTGCGATTGAGCTTCATCTCCCAGCCGTGAACATTATCCGAACATTATCATCCCCTGTTTCAGAAACGGAACAGAGGATCATCCTGATCGTCTTCTTCAAAACAAAGCTTCACCGTTCCAGCTCCTTCCGCATCCGAGATCTTCTCCGCAGCAGTTGCAGCTCATATCTTCTTCATCACGGATCAGGATAACAGCTTCATCACGGATTATCTCCCAACGATTAACCACTCGTGAGCCTTATCCTACTTCCTGTCATCTTTATCTTCCCACGACGTGATGAGATAACAGCGGCTGTGAAGGCTATAAAAGGGAGTCGATGATGAAGGCTAGAGGCATTCTCTTCCATTCCTCCTCTTCCCCACCAGGGGAGGGGGCTGATCCCATTCCTTCTCCCCCCACCGGGGGGGGAGGCTTCTCCCATCTCCTCAGAGGCCAAATTCACGACGGGAAGAAGAAGAGCTCGGGTTCACAGCTATGTTCCCACGGGAGAATTAAAAAACATGAGAGAAAGAAAAAGAGAGAGAAGATTTCTTGGTTATTTTGGGAATAACTTCCCCTAAGAGCTAAGAAGGAGCCGTTCTCAAGGGAATCGCAAGAGGGAGAGATGGGAGCCCGCTGCTGTGCTGCTGCTGCCGTCTCCAACTCCATGCAGGGCTGATCTTCTCTTTAAGGGCTGGATGCAGCCCTAACAAAGGGATAATGATTTTATATTTTTAATTTTATATTCTTGGGGTTGTATGAACCTATTGTTTTTAATGGATATCTTCTTTTGAATCATATTTAATTTCTGTGATTTTAAGTATGATGTTCGTACAACTGTTCTTCATGATCACTAAGTAAAAATAAGATAGTCCATGCTTAAGGAAGATGCAGTGTGCTACCACCTTAGATTAGGGTAGACATTTCATGCCAACTGAAGATGGATTATGCCCAAATTACTTTTGTGAAATTTTATTTAAATGCTTATTAGGCTTGTAACCAATTTGCATGTTTATCCAAGAATAAATTAAAATATAAATAACCCTTGTTCTGATGTTAGTGGTGAATTCCTTGCCTTAGGTTCTCCCAAATTGATATCACTTTAATTGCATTTTCTTTTATTAAATTGCTTAGTTTAATAGTCTTCACAAACTCATCCTTTTAAATATTTTTATTTTTAAGAAAAACAACTATACCCCAATCCCTGTGGATCGATACCCGTAATCACTATCCTACCAGATACGTGCTATTGCGTGGTCTTTAAAGTTGACTATCAAGCGCCAAGTTGCATTTGAGCAATTGCGAGGCTATTTTAGTGCCCCATTGCTTGTCTCAGTGCGAGGTTATCTTAGTGCCAAGTTCATGGATGCTTTACGTCGATGGATCCTTCAACATAAATAAAAGTGAGCCTGGGCTGATCTTAATGAGCCTGGAGGGAGTTGTAGTTGGGCATGTGCTACACTTTAGCTTTAAGGCATCAAATGATGAGACAGAGTATGAGGCCCTCCCGATCGGATTGAAACTCGCTAACGCAGTTAGGGTGGGTTGCTATAATTTTTTTTTTCTTTGATGATGATGATGATGGTGGCTAAACCTTTTTCCTTTTCTTTCTTGGTAATGGCAATGGAGGCTAGGGCTTCACGTGGATGGAAGGGAGAAGAAAGGTGGATTGACGATAATCTTGATTTGGGCTCAATTGGATTAGACCAAGTCAAAGGAATTGGTGCCAATTGAAGGGTGGCGGCTGAATTTGGATTTGGCCTTTGGATTTAATTTGGTTCTTGATATGAATTGAATGAGGACGTGGCTGATTAGGATGAGTCCCAATTGGATTAGGACTCTATGGAATTGGTCAATGTGGTGGTAATTGGGTGGGATATTTATGAAAAATTGAGGAAGAGTCTCACCTCTGCATAAATCTCAAGGGGCTGGCGTGAAGAAGGGAAGGAGTCACACCCTCTCAACTTTAGCCTACCTTGGTGTCTCACCTCTCTCAAGCTTCATATGATTTCTGAAAATTAACTCTCTAATTCATTGCTTTATTCTTCATACCTCCTCTATTTATAGTGTAAGAGGTTGGGGTAAACCTAAACTCTTATCAATGCAGAATTTAAAAGGAATCAAATCCTACCAAAATAAGAACTCCTAATTTTCTTGGACTCTTCCAAGCATTCACCAATTCGACAAGACTCCTACTTTTATTGGACTCTTCATGCCACATGGACTAGAGTCCAAGTGGGCTAGAACTCCTTCCCACACGCCATGGAACACAAATAAAAGACTCCAAACTCATAAGGACTTCTCCAACACACCACATCATAAAAATAGACTAGACTCAAACCAATCTAGGACTCCTAGGACAACTCAACTTTGAGCAAGTCAAAGTATCCACATCATGCTTTAATCTTCACACCATCTAATTGTCACTTGGCACTCAATTACATAGACCCAATCATCAAATACAAATCAGCAAATTACAAACCTAAATTAAGGACCCAATATAACTAGGTGCTGAAAATATTAGATCCATTATGTTTCGTGCACATCCAAATGACGATCCAAATACGACGCACATCTAGGATGACTCGGGCTCCTGCTCCTGCATCAATTCTCTCCGGCTAGGGGTACGAATGGTTCGGGTTGGGTCGGATCTTGAGTGACCTCGACCCGACCCACTTTCTTGTTCAGATCCTAATTTTGGACTCAGACCGGACCCGATCTTGAAGATCGGGTCCGGTCGGGTCGGGTCCACGACTATAATTTTGACCCAACGGGTCATTCAGGTTGGATTGGGTCCATGTACAAAGTGTGAGCATGACCAACTCAAGTGTCACTTGGTTACTATATTAGAAGTGTCTAAAGCAGACAAACCCCATTGAAAAAGTTATTGACCATTATAAAAATTATAATGGCTATTATTTATCACAAAAAAAGTAGCTTTCCAAAATTTTAATATTAAAATAATTATTAAAATAAAAGCTATTATAATGGTGTTAACTTAAAAAATAATAGGCTATAATGAAAAAAAGTGGTCCTACTTTTTCTTCACTTCTCAGACTAAATTATATTACTTTTCGAAACATACACAACTTTTGGAAAGAATTTTTAAATAAAAAATTAATTTAATAATATTAGTAGCCATATATTATGCCATTATATCTTTTTGATATTATTTATTTTAATAATATAATGGAGAGTGTTTTAAGCACTCATTATAATGGTTATAACATTATTATTTAAATACATGTGCGGGGCATACGTCCTGATAGCGGAATCTGTACAATGACAGGAATGTAAGGCCCGGCTACTGCAGTGCCGACTATAGGGTATAGGCCGTGTTAAACGGGAAGCAGGAACGTTGTACTTGTCCATGATGGCATGTTGCCAAGTGATGCTAAGCGGCCCAACAAACTTCTTAATTATTGCCGACGCTGCATGCGCACCAACGCAACATAAATACATAATAGTGTATGCAGCCAATCACGGCCGTTCATTTACATAAACACGTGTTACCATAAATATTTGATAATTAAAGCTCATAAAATGAGCGGCTGTAATTAGATGCGTGAATGGCTATACATTCTTCTTCTTCTTTCTTTTTCTTCTTCTTATATCTTGTAACAACTCAGGACCTCACCCAAAATGGCTAGCCGAAAGTTATTATTTGGCTTCCTTAATCCTTTATAAATATCCAAGATCTACCCAACAAATAACCAATGTGGGACTAAACACACGCCCACACGGATCCTCACGTACTGTTCCGTTCAAGCCCTGACGTTCTCGTTAGGCTAAAGGTTCAAATCTATTCACAAACACCATGATCGGCTCGTGATCAGCCTCAATGAATCCGTGCTGTAGTGTTCTCTAGTCCACATAAGTTATAAGCAGGATCTACTCTGATACCATTTGTAACAATCCAAGACTTCACCCAAAATGGCTAGCCGGAAGGTATTATTTGGCTTCCTTGATTTTGTATAAATACCCAAGATCTACCTTATAAATAACCAACGTAGGACTAAACATACGTCCATACGGGTCCTCGCACACTTGGTAACCAGATTGGATACAAAACTAAGAAAATGATTTTCTTCAGCTCATAATTGTTAGGTTTATTTCTTCCTCCTCTTATTTCCAAATGTCCGTACACCTGGCAGCTCATCACTTCTCCTTGACAAAACTAAGAAAATGATTAGCTTTAGCTAATTGTTACTTTTTCTTCTTCTTCACCTGGCCAGCCAGATTGATGACAAAACTAAGAAAATGATTGGCTTTAGCTCATTATAATTCTTCTTCTGCTAATTGTTACTTCTTTCCCAATGTCCTTACACCTGGCTTGCCAGATTGATGACAAAGCTAAGAAAATGATTGGCTTTAGCTCATAATTCCCAAGCCAGCCAGATTAATGACAAAACTAAGAAATTGATTGGTTCTAGCTCATAATTCTTCTTTATTTATTTATTTAAGTAGGAAATAGCCCAGTATATGTATTCTAGACAAATTTGAGCTTCTTCTTATCCCCAATAGGTTTTTTTGGTTTTTTTTTTCAAATCTTTTTCTTTGAGGATAATAGTGATAGAGATTGATGGGTGATCACCTACCTAGTTTTTAATATATATGTCGCAGTTTGGAACAATGTCCTTACACCTGGCCAGCCAGATTGATGACATAACTAAGAAAATGGTTGGCTTTAGCTCATAATTGTTAAATCTGATCCCTTTGTAGGGCTGTCAAACAAAAACAGTTAGAATGATACTTACAAAACCTAGATTTCTATTTATTTTTTTATTTTTTTTAAAGTAGGGAATAGCCCAGTATATCCATTCTAGACAAATTTGAGCTCATCCTACACCTAAGAATAAATAAGAAAATCTTGTAATTACTATTTTGAGCTCCTAATGGATATGCTTTACTACAATAATATAGTGGGAGCCTCTTATTATTCCATGAGCCATAAGTTATATGAGTGGAATTTTGTGCATGCCCCTAACAAGCCCCTTGCCCTTAATTTTTCACTAATTTCTAATACTTAACTATTTAGGCCCAAGTGCATGCTTCTGCTCTCACATCCTCATAATCTCACTATTTTTAGCCAGTTAAAGCCTTCAGAAGTCTTATCTTTGACTAGCTTTGTTTTCTAGTCAAACGAAGTCAAACTTGATCCATATTTGTTAGCTCACTGTCATATACATCTATTTCATCCTCTTAAAATTTTGGCTCAATTAGATGTGTCTTCTCTATCCATTTGGCACCTTAAAATTGGCTAGATGATAAGTTTTCTTGCATTTGGGGGCAATCTCAAATCTCGCGCTAGAGATATAGTGCAGCTGAAGCTGCATGAACTCTGTAAATTTGTTTATTTCTATGAAAAACTCTATTTTATCTAAAACTAGTTTATTCTATGTCACATGCACTTGGTTTATCCTAAAGAAGAGGACACTTAATCTCTGTCTATAAAATTAAGTTTGGAAAGGTGGCTCTAGCCACAAAAGACCTCCTATTGGAATTTTTACTATTGTAAGCTTTAGCTTTTAAATAGTAGAAGATGGACATTGCTCTTTGAGAGAAGAGGTATCCACTCGTCTTGAGTCCAAAATCAACAATAGAATATCCAAATCAAAAATCCACATTAGTGATCATGACATATTCCGACTAAAATATATTAAGAAACTAATAATTATATATTTTGATAGTCTCTAATTTATACAACAAGTGTAGAAAAAAATAGTTAAAAATAATATAAGACCGTGTTTTGCTATGATCTAAGAATTGAAATTTATCAATTATCAAGTTATATATGTTGCAGCATGTGGAGATTAAGATCAATAGGTAGACTTTCAATTTAAATATTTTTATTTATTTATTTTAGCATATTAGCACAATGGAAATGACTTATTTTTGCACCTATATGATGTGTAAATTAGAGATCACTACCATGATAAGTGATATTTAATTTCTAAGTATTCTATTTGTAAAGATCATGATCACTGAAGAGAATATTTTATTTAGATATGGCATTATTCACTTTGATCGACTCAAGAAAAGTAGATATCCTCATCTCTCCATTAAAACAAAATAGGATCCGTACCTAAAAAACAATCATGGTCTCTATCAAAATATAAGATCAGGAGCTACCCGCACTTTTTGTGTCTTTCTTAATGCCCTTGAGTCACTCATGAATGACCCAAAGTTGTCGCTTTGGATGTTCCTTTTTTTTTTTTTGCTTTGGTGTGGATGTTCTTCTCCCGACAAAAGTCATGGCTCTGGCTGTGGACACGTCTCTTCTCGACGCATAGTGATGCCACTTGGACGGCTGACTAATAGGCCATCACGGACAAATAGATAGGATAATATTAACCATCTCCCAAACTTATCAGAATACCATCTGACTTGCAGAACCTGGCCTGCTGCTGCTTCCTTTTATCATTCTTAGCAGAAATTTTTATGTTTTTGGGTGGGGGCCGGGAAGGGTTGGTTGGAGATACCATAGGAATATAACTAAACTTGTGCTAGTGATTGCTTTCATATTATAGTTTTATATTTTCTTCTTAAATCATGAACAAGAATGAGAATGATGTATCCAGAGGATCAGATTCCAGCAATTGATTTCATAGAAGTTCATAGGTTCGGAATCCAGGTTCTACTTTCTTGGGAAGGTAAAAAAACTGTTGGTAGTTGCATGTAATTTAAAAATCAACACTAACATGGATACTATGTTGCGCATCAGAGTGAAATCCTCTTGCAGAGAGTAATAACACAAGAAGATGGGAACCAACCTTCTATGAATTCTTTGCATGGAAGAGTATTTCAAACTTCAGAAAAACAGTAGTAACGCAAGAAGATGGGAACCAACTTTCTGTGAATTTTTTGCATGGAAGAGTATTCAAACTTCAGAAAAACAATAAAATAACCAGTGATTTACCAGAACGTTAGTCTGCTAAAAGATTTGCAGAACCCCATGGGCATTCTTATATGTACTGTACGAGTTGCGAGTCAGCAATGAGAAAAGGAATTTTCTGTCTTTAATTTTTCCTGTCCGTGGAGATAGTTGCACGCGAGAAAGATCAGTATTATCTAATTTCATTTAAAAAGTTCAGTTCTTATGCGAAAGCTTATAGCCAAATAAAATCCTGCTACTATATAAATTCAATTCTTTGAGAAGATTATTCAGTTGGAGCATGCTATTTTGCACCATCATATCCAGAGAGAAGTAATTTGCACATAGATGCCTTCACATTAGCTCCCTTAGATATACAGTGCAAATTGAAAGTATGCAGTAGCAAAGATGACTAAAAGAGGGAATGATATCATTAGTAACTTCGGATGACTACATTACTGCAGACTGATTTACATGAACCAGTTACAGTTAGGTAGCAAATTATTGCCTTTAAGCAAACCCAGACCCCATCATCATGCTCCTGAAAACACCAATTCTAACAGAAGTACCAAATAAGCACACTAAGCATTATTCCTTCCTGATAAAAGAACTAGCTAGTAGTGGAAACTGAGGGAGATCCTTGCTGGAGTTTCCCATCGCCGTTTTGTGACTTGCCGGTTCGCCATGCTTTGAGCCAGAAGCCCCACTGGACACGGCCAGAATTTGCAGTCATGCACCTATGAGACAAGCTGGTTGCCAAAACATGGACAAAACTGGTGGATTTGGAGAGGAGACGGAGGCAAGGCCTCCCCTCCCTCCAAGGTCCATGCTCTTATTCAAGACCCATGCAGAGATTCCTGCCAGAGAATTTCCATTGCTTAATGAAGGCAAAAAGGAGTAATTTATGGAGATAGGTGTTCTGCAAGAGGAAAGAAGTGGAGAAATTTGAATCTGAAGTTCTGAACTTAGCCTTTTTATAGCTGTAAAGCGGGAAGTAGAGAATAAACCCATGAATAAACTAAGCTACGTCCCTGAGCATGCCCTTACTTTTCAAGTGGATTGTTTTAATTGCTCTGATGCAAAGGAGTGCAAAATCTCACCTTCTATTCTAAGGAATTGGCATCTCTAGCCCTCACCTACAACTCTACTATTCATCTTTCTGTTTTTTTAATGAAAAGAATTTCTCTGCCATTGATCTACATGTGAGCTTTATGCCTAACACGGTTCATGCATTATTGCATCACACCAATCATGGAAGAGGTGAGGTGAGCCTTTCCTTTGGCATCACCAAAATAGTCATTCAGGTAGTTTTCAAATCAACAATGGAAATTTTAGTTGATTCTGCAACAAAATAATTCTACAGAAAACAGAAGAACCTCATTCTCTAGGAGCACTACTTTTGAATATTGGATTGTGTCTACTTTTTGGTCTAACAGTGCATCCACTAACTCCTGCTTATCTTGAACTTCTGCTGGCTAGAAAACTCTAGTAGTCTCCCACTTTGTCCTCATTTCCTGACCCCACTTAATCAGGCCTAATCCATGTTTCAAGAGCTCTCATCTCTATAGATTCTTGGCTGCATTATTTTAAAAAAAGGCAAAGTTGAGACCAGATGGCATATCCTTGGAGGCACTACTAGAGATCTTGAGCTTGGACCTTCCAGTGCAAAATGATATATCTGTGATATCTATTGTTGGTGGAGGGGGCTTTACTTGGTGCAAACTGAGTCCAAGAAGCGGACCCAGGATGCCAAAAAACCTACTGTTTTTCTCAACAGAGATGACTTCCAATGTGGGGAGTGCACGGTTTCCACCATCAATCATCAAAAGTGTGCTGATACGTGGATACCTCCTTAAAGATGGAGAGTAGGATTTATCACCAGAGAATGGCATCCAACTCCTCTCCTCCTCTCCTTGCGCTTACGAATACTTTGTAGGTGGCAGTGGCCTCCTCCTCAGACATGCACCCAATCATAGCAATACGCACAATCCACCTGTCGGCTCCCCTTTCGTTTGACGCAAGCAAACAACTAGCCACCACCACTCTATGCACAACGAAGGAATCTGTCAGCCTTTTTCTGCAGTTCACCCATCGAAATATTATCTGATGTTCTTGAATGAATTACAACAACATATGGTGTTAGAACTTTAGGACATTAATTCCTAAGAGATTACTGTTTATCTTTTTCTCATTGTTAGTCTAAACGCTAGCCTCTTCTTTCCTTGAGATATAGTTTAGAGGGCAGTAAGTGCAATTCATTGTTAGTAAGCAAGATTTGAACTATTGGTATATGAAATGAACTGGTTGAGTATATATACCAATATGAGGTACAGTACCTATTTCAATACCATTTGTTTCATATAGAGAGCATATAGAGTCTTGGTATCCTACTGGTATGGTACGGCTTGCAAAGTGATATATTTTGGTATAACGGATCATTATAGTAATTTTCATGAAAATTGTGGTTATGTTATATATGCCCAATGCTTTACAAGAATGATAAAAAAGAGAGGTGGCAAGGAAAATAACAATAAGATACATGACTATACTGATCGAATATTTTTGAAAAAAATATAAATATTAATTCTCACTCTATATATTTCTTTTTACGCATACAATCTTGTGTATAAGCCAGGAAGGAAAATCCATGTGGCCTTGACGCATACCCTGTCCCTCCAACTTAAAAATATAGGTAATGACTGCTTTATCTCTCATCATCTTTTTCACAAGATGCCTTAGTTTCTTTATCACATACTAAAAAGAAAATGTAAATTAATTATAATAGGAAAGATAATTGTTGTAATAACCACTAGAAGGTGTTACTTGGATTTTTTGACCTTATATAAATGTCTAAGATCTACTTAGCCGATGTGGGACTAAATATATGCTAGCATGGATCTTCACACACTCTCTTCGTTTAAATCTTGAAATCCTTTCTAGGCTAAGGCTAAGGGTCTAAATTCATTCACAAATATTAGAGATTTAATCACAAATATTATGATATCCATCATGAACGTCTCCAAAAGTGCTCGTATCCCCTAACCTACATGGGAATGGGCTAAGCTCATATATATATATATATATATATATATATATATATATATAAGGACTTGTACGAGCATGTGTTTAGTCTCATATCAACTATAAACTAGGTATATCATGGATATTTGTACAGGGCTAAGAAATTCAAATAATATCTTCCAGCTAACCTTTTCGAATGAAACTCGGAGTTGTTGCAAATAGAATTAGCGTGGACCTGGCCAATGACCTATGTGGACTAGAGAACACTACATCAGAAGCCCATTTGGGTTAACCATAGGTTGATCATAATATTTGTAATTAAATTTACAGTACTTATGATTGGATTTGAATGAATGTGGATCCTTAGCTTGGCGAGGATATCATAATTTAAACTTGGGGAGTGAGGACCTATGCAGGCATATATTAAGTCCCACATCAGTTTATATACTAGGTAGATCTTAAGTGCTTATACATAACCAAAGAACTTAAATAATACATTTCAGATTGCCATTTTGGATGAGATTTTAAATTATTACAAATACATATATGAGGACCTGTGCGGATGTGTGATTAATAATCCCACATTGCCTATATGCTGGGTAGATATTAGATATTTATACAAAGACAAAGAACCTAGGTAACATCTTTCAGTTAATCTTTTAAGATTAGGTCCTATGTTGCTACAATTAATTAGACTAATCATTATCTTATGGTTATATTATATTATTATTTTTCTTTCCCAAAGCATGATCAAAGTCAAAAGTATGCTATATTCTCTCATTCCTTTTTTCCAAATACGGGGGAGCTGATATTCTTCAAAACTAGTATATCTGACATAACCTCTTTCATGTTTTGAGATCCTGAAAGTTCCTCATTCATACATTAAAAATGGTAGTCAAGGTTCAAGATTTGTGAATGATCACCAAGATTTTCCTGGATGAAAGCTCTAATATCTCTTCCAACGCAGAACTAATTGCATCTTTCATCATGGATACATGTCAAAGAAGAATGATTTATGTGTGAATAATTTTCCGCATTTTTTTTAAAATTGGTAAATGAATATGAAGTTACTGCTTCTAAAACATAGAAAAGTTTTTGGTGGTATCCCCACCGTTCCTTAATAAAATAGAAAAAAGGAGTGACATGCTTGCAATAAATGAACAGGGATTTGGACTCATAATCAAGCAAGGAACAAGACCTTCAAAAATTCACCAACCTAACAACTTATAAAAATGGATCAGTCATCAACTGACAAATATTTGGTCACCAAAATTTAAACATAAAGTTTTCTGCCCAGAAACTTTCCAAAATTTCTGTATGTTTTCAGGTTAGGAGATATATAACAGAGTACTACTACTAACAATCCCAAAGTGCGGCCACAGCCTTCGGCTGGTGCTTACGTCTGCATCATATCTCTGTTGTCCCACTGTCAATGGATGCAAAGATTTCCATTAAACATGTACGCCAAGAGCCTGTAGGTGACAAGAACCTCATGGCTGTGCCACTAGCACATCTACCACTACCATTAATGACAGCCATCGGTGATTTTTTTTTTTTTTTTGCTTCCCCTGTCCTGCCTTATCCAGCTCAAATATCTTCTGCAAGCACTTTGGCATCCCAAGAACGCCACATTGGGCAAACTGAGACCTAAGGCACAACATTAATTGTGGCAGGGAATTTACCAAACAGGAAGCATAAGTGACACATTTGAACAGGGACGCAGCTTTGAAGTCATGCGCAGGATTCATTCTTTAGGTACCATACTTTTGGAGGTTTTCTGTTTTCTTTTTATATATCTTTATATGATAAAGGTGTTCATATTCACATCAGTCAAAGAAATATGAAGCTGGAAATCCCAAGAAGGTGAAACGCATCAATTTGTTCTGTAAGATGTAAAAGAAAATTAAAAAAATGCTGTTCAATTTATTATGAAATACTTTCTCCTTTTATAAAATTATTATTTTGACTGTAGAAAGAAGTGCAGCTTTTTTTCACAAAGAAGAGGAGAACAAATAAGGAATTGTTTGTGCATTGCTCCCAAGTTGACATCCAGCATACGACCACTACAATGCCGGACATGGCTTAGTATTTTGAGTGTTGCCGCTTGCAAACCGTCCGGGAAACCATCACAGCGGACAGACAGAGCTGTTTGGGACACTGGCCATGGAACTGAAAGAAAATTGATTTTCTGAAATCGTCTTTTTTTTTAAGTAGTAAAAACGGTATTTCATATAGCTCTTATGTGCGTACAGCCTACTAAGTCAAAAGAAATAAAATGATACAAGTAAGAAGAAAGCTCATCGGCACAAGTCTGGGTAACTTTTTCGGAGTGCCGAGCAACATAGG
The DNA here is from genome assembly GCF_009389715.1 of Phoenix dactylifera. Lineage (NCBI taxonomy): Eukaryota > Viridiplantae > Streptophyta > Magnoliopsida > Arecales > Arecaceae > Phoenix > Phoenix dactylifera. The sequence goes on along the minus strand of NC_052393.1, from coordinate 25,931,622 downwards.
AGGCAACCTAGTCTACCGCTCTGTTCACCTTCCGATACACATATGCTGCTTGAAAAGATAACATCCTCCTGACCAGTTTGCGAGTCTCGCGAATCGGTGGGTGGCCGTTCCCATATTGATCCACTCTCCGTATCCAATCGATTACTATAGATGAATCCTTCTCGAGGAGTATCCTATTTGCACCAAGTACCCTCCTCGCATAGGAGAGATCCTTCCATGCTGCCCGAAGCTACGCCTTAATGATAGTCGAGCTAGGAGTACGCCGATTGTCCGCCGCTACCAGTCTGCCATGATGATCTTTGATCACATGCAAATTCCACTCCGAAATCACTTTTAATTCCAAGGTAGGTTCATTGGTGGAAGGCGGTCTGGTGGGAGTAGGGAGTTGCTCATCCACTCTCGACAGCGTCTGCAGTGCTTGAGCAATAAATGGCCATAAGGGAGGAACTTCTTGGGTGCATAGAAGCCCAACAAGCCCCACTCTCAATATCTCTTCCTCCATATATAGCAGCATCTTCATGTTCATACATTACTAGATTTGGGTCCGTGAGTTCCTCCATTCTTCCCCTTCGGAAAGGCTTCCACACCTACCCGCGAACAATAGAATGAAGGGAAAGAAACTTTCCATGATATCACGCAGTTAGCAGCTTAAATAATTAAGAGGAGTATTTATAGCTTAAACTTTCCCTTCAATGTAGAATATTTATGAAATGTACGTGAGTGTGTGTGTGTGTGTGTGTGTGTGTGTGTTTTCTCATGTTTGTTGCCACCAAAATTTGGTCGGATGATGGTGAAGAACTGGAGAGCACCAATCAACTTGGTTACACGGAAAGAAGGGCAAAGGAGGTTGCCGGATCTGACCTAAGAGTAAGATAGAATAATCTCATGATGAGTACATGGTATCCTGACCTTCCTTTTATAGATGGGGAGTCCTTGTCCTATTGAAGTTAAGACTCTTTAGAATTTTGAAACAAGTGAAAAGCTATCTCTTGGCTTTTCTTATCTAGTTTAGCTTAGAAATATAAGTCCAATTGAAACAGATCTTTGCTATACTATGTGTCAACTTGTGATAGGCTGCTTTTGGCCACATCACATGCCTCTCACTTCCATGCCGAGCCATTCCTTTAGCTCGGGTTAAGAAAGTAGACAGGTACACCGATAGGTCAAGTATGATCTGCCTTATTCCGCTTATTTTTCAAGTCGTAGCTCACATGTTTAGGTTATGATAACTTTAGGTAGTAACCGTAAATTTTTAGCGGGTTGTTTTGGGTGAATTTATTTGAAATGCAGAAAGGCTGGTAGTTTGTATGATGAGACATGTGGTATCTTATCAGGTCGGGAATGTGATTAGCCATCTAGATCTTTGGTTGATCTTAGCCATTGAGATCTTCTTGTTTTGGGAGCTATTGGGCTTAGCTTTTTGTATTGAGAGTCGTTGAGGTCACCTTTTCGACGTGAGAGCCGCTGAGGTCGGTTCTTTAACCAAAAAGTCGTTGAGGTCGGCTCTTTGACCCTTGCCCCTCGGTCTAGCCTTTGGAAGTCTTAAGCTGGGAGGCTAGGTCGGCTTTCTGCAAGCTATTATTGCTTGAGGTCAGCTTGTAAAGGTCGCAATCTCTGCTCATCCTTTAGATGTCGTGACATCTTGAAGTTTGGTATATTAGGTTTTTCTTCTTTAGGTCGCCTTTAAGAGCTATTGTTGTGCAAGGTCGACCTATCTTTGACTTTGCTCTCTAGGTCGGCCAGAGCTATAATCGAGTGAGGTTGGTTTCCAACAGTTGATATCAGGCCGGTCTCTAGAAGCTGTTGTTAGCTTACTTTCTCCTTTGCCCTCTCAGTTGGCCGGAGATGTTTTCATGCCTGGAGAGATCCTGATCTTTTCTTTATATGAGAATTCAATCAATAGGAAGAACTAAATCTTCTTTAATACTTACAATTGAGTAAAGAACTTGTCTAAGTTTTGAAGTTGTATCGCTAAGGTCACGGTCCTCTATGGTCGACTTGGGAGATGTTATGGCCTAAAGATCAATTGTTAGACCCTTGCCCCCATTTTCTCAATCTTAGGTGGATGGGTCCTCCTTTAGTCATCATTGCCTGAGGTCATCTTTAGGAGCATTATGTTGGCCTCGAAGAGCCATTATTAGGTTGGTCTCAGAGAGCCGTTAAGAGAACGATCTTTAGAAGCCATTATTAGTCAATCTCAAGGGGCCATTGGGAGGTCGATCTTCAGGAGCCGTTATAGGTTGATCTTAAGGGGCTATTAGGAGGTCAGTATCCAAGAGCCACAATAGATTGGTCTCAAGAAGACATTAGGAAGTCAATCTCTAAGAGCCATTATAGGTCAGTTTCAAGGAGGCGTGGTTAGTCTCCATGAGCTGTTATAGGTCGATCTTAAGGAGCCGTTAAAGGTTGGTCTTAAGGAGTTGTTAAGAGGTAAGTCTCTACATACCATTATAAGTTGGTCTCAAGGAGCTATTAGAGGTCGGTCTTTATGAGCCATTAAAAGTCGGTCCCAAGGAGTTGTTAGGAGGTCGGTCTTCATGAGTCATTTATAGATCAGTCTCAAGAAGTCATTAGAGATGGGTCTTCCGGAGTCCTTAGAGGTCGATCTCAAGGAGTTATTAAGAGGTTGGTCTCCAAGAACCATTACTGAGCCTTGATGGATCTAGGGCTTTGCTACTCGGCTAAAGCTGCCTTCATGCTTGGATAGATCTAGTTCTCAAATTCTAGAGAAGTCGTAAGCTGTGAAAGCTAGATCTCATGCATTTGAAATCATCCACAAGTGGTTAGTTTAATAAATATTCAATTCAAATGAGGTACATGTGTGCATACCTATTTGCAGCTTATAAGTTATACTATGGTTTGATCCAATTGCCATCATCTTGTTGTCCCCATTTGGTTTCCAAACTTGAGTCATTAAGCTTGGAAAAATTGGTTGTTTTGTATGCCAATAGAGCCAGTTGATCTCTGGATCCATTGAAAGCGATAAAAATAGACAAAGGGGCATCAAATTTATTCATAGTTGCCGGTATGCGATGATGAATTGGAAAATAGAAGGAAAAAAGCAATTATAGAGGCAGGATCAGGGCAAATGAAGAACAAAAATGAAAAGAAGACACTTGAAAATGTAGAGAATCGACCTGAATCGGTTCAAAAATAATGTGTGAACTGAGCGGTCAAAAGAATCAAACTAGTTCGGACGGGTCTGGTCAATGCAACCAAGCCATACCAGTCAACTCCAGATGCTGACATGGCTTGCTGACAAGGTTCTAGCACTGAGGTGGATCACTGATGTGGCGGGCTAATGTGGCAACCGACTGAGTCTGATAGCTTGTCTCTGCTGATGTGACATTTTATATGGTACTCGTAGCTAGCCAGGCGTGATGACTCTATTGATGTGGCGGATGACATGGTAGGTTACATGGCTTGATGACGTGACAAGCTATCTTAACCCAAATGGATCGGGTTTGTGTCTGCAGGTTTGATTGGGTTCGGTTGAAACCCGAATCCACGGCAGCTTCATTAAGGCAGATTGGATCTAGATCTACGAGGCGGACTTTCTTTTGAATCCGCTTGAGGTGAGTCCACTCTGCTCTCCTTCTCCATCCTTGTGAGTGTTTGGATTCAAGTCCTGGCCGTGGCGATGGTGGCGACGCTGGTGATGATAGCCTCCAGGCGATGGAGATGGGTCTTGTCGGAACAAAAACCCCACGGAAGAGACGTCGCAGTGGTCGAGCGTGGCACAGATGGCGTCGGCCTTGGCCTCCTTCGTGGAGCATGGCACGGGAATCTGCATGAGACTGATCAGTTTTTTTTCTGCCTGAAGTTATCCCGGGATAAACGGGATAAACTCAATTTATCCTTGTCCAGGTGGTCCCTTAGCCTTTTTATCTTTGTTCTCCCTCGTGAGCAAATAAAAGCAACTTAAACACAAGGATAAATAAAAAAAGCAAATAGATAGCTTGAAGATTCCTGCATGTGATAGTCCCTGTGATGGCAACATCTTTCCTAACATCGGTTCCTTATCCTTAGCCTGCAATTCCCTGATTGGACTCATCCAATTCCACGCCCCGGCTGCCGACCAGTTGACCTGGTGCACTTGGCAAGCCTCCTAGTGGACTTCAGATCTTGACCCGCTTTGTGGGACTAGTCCGTGAATCTTTGTTAGAATCAGACATTTAGACATGCCTTAAAGTAGGTATAAACCTGGTTTATTTTCACATTGGTTCAAGCTACAGCTTAATTTATAGCTCAGCCGATGAAGATGGGTTCATGCGAAGAAAGAAGACTATCCTTCTTTGGCATGAAAGATACAACTCCCATCCTCCTAAGAAATGCTGTTGTGTTTCTTAAAAAATCCTACTTGCCATATTCTATGGGCTCCAGAACATTCATTTTTAGGGCCGCAAGGGTCCAGTGCCAGCTGCCAACTTAGATCTGACCTGAATCATATCTTAGATCTATTCCCACAAGCACATTTATCCATTCTAAAATTCTACTACTTTTTTGTGCTAAACGTTGAATCACATGAATTTGTTAAAGGAAAACCAAGGTGGTAGCATTATGATGTTACCCACTTACCCCTAGGCTCGAATGCATGGAGCTGCAAAATATAGAGGGAATATTAAAGAGTCAGCCACACATAAATGCGTGATATATTGTAAGCATATCAAATGTACATGATATGATTCATTTGGATTGACAGCATGATGCCGTAGTAGTCCCAATTGCAAGTAACCCTTTCCTAAAAGAAAAAGAAAGAAAGTGCACGTAATCCCCATCCAAAATAAAAAAATATTTCGATCATGTGCAAGGCTATAAAAGATCATATCGAGACTGTGAAGGCTTCAAGGTAGCACGTACTCGATAACCACAATAACCTATAAATCAACAGAAGCTCCAAAGGGCTATGCCTTGGATAACATATGACCCAGCCTGCAGCCAGCTTCGCCATGACCGGCAGCCAGAGATTAAAGGTCAATATCTCTAAAAGAGATGCAGCCATGCTTGGAAATAAAGAAAGCAATGACAGCCATGATGATATGAAAGGGTGGAAGGTGCATGTGATGGCCCTTCCCCTCCCTTTTGCCACCAACCCACCTTATTGTTGGGTGGAATGACCTTGCTCTTTTCCTCCTTGCTCCAAAAGAAGTGATCTAAAAAAAAATAATAATCTCAAGGCCGAAAAGAAGCGAAGCAATCATCCCCCAGGGGAAAAGAAGCTAAGCAAACAGTTGCGGAGAAGATGGAAGGATCCTTAATAAACCTCAGAAATTCTCCGGTCGCCGGACCCATCATCAGCACCTTACCAACCTGGAAGCTTTACGACAATCCACACTACGCCGAGTGCTGCAATGATTCCACTCTCCACCTCCACTCCTCCAGCTGCATCTCTCCTTATCTTCGACTGATCCTGGCCTCCGAACTCGATCTCGCCGCTTTGCTCAGGCCAATGGACTGCGACCGGACTCCTTCCGAGCTCGAACTCGCGCAAGATCAGATTGAGGAGCTGAAGGCTGAGCTGGAGTTCGAGCGGCGGATGCGGCGGAAGGTGGAGTCGCTCAACAAGGCGATGGCGAGAGAGCTGACGGAGGAGAGGAAGGCAAGGGAGGCGGCGCATGGCCTGTGCAGGAGGCTCGAGGGGGAGCTTGCGAGGAAGAAGGAGGAGGTGGACCGGGTGCTGAGGGATATCGACGAGGAGAGGAGGATGCTGAGGATTGCCGAGGTGTGGCGGGAGGAGAGGGTGCAGATGAAGCTCTCAGAGGCCAGGTTGCTGATGGAGGAGAAGCTTCAGGAGATGGCAGCGATCCAGGGCAAGAGAGAGATGCCAAAGAAAGGGGATCAGGAGGAAGGTGAGTTAAAGCTTAATACTGTTCCATCAATCCAGAGAGGTCCATGTGAGAATGCTGAGAGCTTCAGTGAGAACAATGGTGGCACGGTGGGATCAACTGGACCAGCCAGCCAGCCAAGTCAGCAGCGTAGGGAACCGGAGAATCCTCACATCAAGAGAGGGATCAAGGGGTTTGTGGAGTTCCCTAGGGTTGTTCGGGTTCATGGCTCTTCTAAGGAGGGGAGGGTGCACTTGGGGTCTAATCTAGAGTGTCAAAGGGCTCAGCTGCGGATCCTTCTGAGGCACAGGAATCCGGTGGGTTTGGGCCTCTTGGGAAATTCAGAGAATCTGGTTATGTGACCGACCTCGTTAATTCTATGGAGTGTTGCTTTGGTTGCCTTCTTTTTTTTTTCTTTTTTCCTTGTTTTCTTTTTTGCCTTCTTTTTGCTCCCAATCACGCATAAAGACTGTACACCTTGTATCAGACACTATTCATTTGCAATGTAGTTTGTTTTTATTATTTCTTGCTTGGGATTTTCTCGCTATGATTCGTTAATTGTTCCATTAATTATTCCATATTATAGTTTACAAAAGTTGAGCAAGTTCACTGCACCTGCACCTAGTTGCTGCACGGGGATGAACGTGATTACTTAAAAAAAAAAAAAGGGACTCTTGAGGCAATTAATATTTCTTGTTAATTAATAATATATATATGTCGTTATTTTTATTCATGGGCCTTTTAAATATAGTGGATAAGTTCTAACTAAAAGGAGTATTAGACTGTGGTGAGAACTCTAATCAAAGAAATGTTAAAATTACAGCTGCAATTACTGTCTTGTATCATGATATTTATTTTTGTAATGAACGTATAGCTACAAGGCTTGTCATTGGGTAATTGTGTTCATGTGGAGGCATTATGGAGTAACATGTAATTTTGTTTTTATCTTATCAGTGAAAGAATTCTGATTTGGAAACCCTCTTTCCTTGATATCTAAATGACTTGTGTTGGTTAATATTTATACTGAGTTCAGTTACCTATATATCGAGTTTATCTTTACATTCATTAATTACAACAGAAAATATTAAAATTTAACTTTCTCCAAAATAACAAAATCAACCAGCCACTTGTTTATCCTGATCTTTAACACCCTCTCCTTAAGCTTTTTGGCAGCGAGAGGATGGTTTGCTTGCTTCTCAACAACCTGAATCTAGTTGGTAGAAGACCCTTTGTCATGACATCTGCAATCTGAGCATCATTAGAGATGAAGGAAACACACCGATCCCTTCTTCACCAATTAGTGAACAAAACAGACATAAACCTCGACATGTTAATTTCGACTGTGAAATCCAAAATTTGCAGTGAGATACATGGCACCAATTTTATCACAGAATAAGAGAGGATAAAGAATGGATGAAATTACCAAATCACAGAGGATATCCAAAGCCATTGTGGTTCAGCAACAATGGAAGCAACCATAGGATACTCCACCTCTGTGCCATATTCCCACCGAAGGAAGATATACATGTGCCCACATAGATTGTTGAGCCTAAAAGCATAGAGATGCTTTCTCTTCTCAAAAGACATGCGATAGGATGCTTTGCAAACGGACTCTGTAGAAGACTTCCGTAAATGAAGAGATACGTTTTCACAAAAAGATGCATCTGATCTAATGGTGATCCCAAGGGACATAACCCTTGATGAATGGATGGATTATGTGAAGAGATGCAATTTTTTTTTTTTTGGTGCTAAAACGGAAGTATCATACCAAGCTTGTACGGATACAGCTAAAAAAGTCAAAAAACAATATATTTCGTAGAGCAATAGGCAACTCCACCTCGCCCACCCAAAGGTGTACACCGGAGTGATGGGCAACAAAAGAAGCCACCCAGTCAGTGGCCCCATTGGCCTCCCGAAAGACATGCTTGGCCTGAATAACCAGCCCATCTCGAGTCATAGCCTGAATAGAAGAGATACATTCAACGAAAAGATACTTAAGCGTTTAAGCAAAAAAAAAAGAAAGATACTTAAGCATCTAATCATACTCACCCTTTGACATCTATAACTAGGAAAGGAACTGTACTTTCCATCCATCAGAACAACATCTCCTTTCATCTGAATAATACCAAAATTAGAGAAAAAAATTGAGAGTACTAAGTGAATGAACTCTAGTACACCCATTAAATATTTGAGAAGAAGATTGTGTCCACATATAAGAGGATTGAGAAAGATTGCTTCAATCAGTTTTGTTGATTTTCAACACATCTGAATTTGGCTAGTTCCAGTTCGACCCTGATTCTCCTTCATTAGAGTCCACTTCAAGGAAAACACGAAGCAGTTCCTAGTATTTTGGAAGTAGACCGCTATCAACTATTTGCACTTAGACAGAATAAATTCTACTCTAAAGTAAGTGCCTTTTGTAGCGTACCTCAAACTGAATAACATCAAAACTTAATTTATTTATTCAGTATGTATAGAAAGACATTAATTAAATATTAAAGATAAAACAAAAAAGTCATATAAAAGAGATTTATAATGTTTTAGTAGATAGATTTTCCAACAATTTTAGAGTAGAATTCTGTTTTTTTTACTACTTTGCTTATGTCATCCTTAGATGATTATACCTCTGCAAATTTAGAAAAATTCTTTGGACAAAATTTTAGTTGCTGGCAATGCCAGATGTGCTATTGGCTGGCCTTTTCAGGATTATATTTAGTTATTGAAAACTTTAATCTTAATAAGAGTATCATCACCTCTATCACTGGAGATTCAACAACTGCTACTACCACCCGCACATAATCAGATATAAAAAAGAATTTTATTTGTTATGGTAGAATTTTATCTGCTCTTTCTGATATAAATTGTACTACTTCCACTGCACATGAGTTACGGGTTGCACCAGAACAAAAAAATGGTAGAGAAGATGAAGGTTTGGAAAAATACATTGTAGGAGAGTTACTATACTATAAAATGATAGATGAAAAATTAGTAGTGCAACAAACTCATGAACTGAAAGCTTTGGTTCATGATATGACTCAAAAAGGAATTAATCTTGATTAGAAATTTCTAGGTTGTAGTTACTGACAAACTACCCCTTAAGTGAAAATCTTTTGCCTTTTCATTAAAACATAAAAGAGATTTGTTGGCTATGAGTGATTTAATTGTTCGCTTCAAAAAGAAGAAAAGTATAGAGAAAAGGATAAATTGTCCAATGATTTTCAATATAAGGTAAATTTGGTAGAGAGAAACAAAAATAAGAAATTTATAAAGGATAAATATAATCAATTTAAGCCTCAAACAAAAATAAATAAAATAAAAATACAAATAAAATATGTTATGTTTGTGGTAAGAGGGACATTCTTTTGTTACCAAAAAAAAAAAGAAGAAGGAAGACATTCTTAAGTCTAACTACTTAATTGGACATTGTTTTGACATAGTTAGACTAAGTACCAATCTAATGATTTATGTTCACAACCGGATGGAATGTTTCATCAAAGTCAATATCCGCGTATTGTTGGTACCCTTTGGCCACCAAGAGAACTTTGAAACCATTCAATACTTCCATCAGATTTCTACTTCACTTTACAAACCCATTTACATCCAACTATCTTGCCATGGAAAGGTGGAGAAGGACAACATTTGAATTTTAATACGATGTCATGCACCTTGATAGATGGCTACACATCCTATTGGGTTTAGCTTATAAGATGCAAGGCCTATATAAATTAATTAATTTACAAAAAAATATACATCAAAGCAAGGAGTAGAGAATGATAAATCATCTAAAAGTTTCAATTAAATAAATTTTCCTCCAAAATCATACAATAAATTTTTGATATAAATTTACTCGTCGAGGGACAACTAGCTAAACCATAATCCTTCGATGCTCAGCGCGTAATCCTGTTTGAGCTACTCATCAATATCCGGTAAAAATATAAGGCAAAGGCAAGTGAGCTAACAACCCAGTAAATAATAACTGCACTTCTGGTTGGATCAAGCATATATATTTATAAAAATGTTCAAACAAGTGCCATATATCATGATTAAGTGTAATAGAAACTAACATGGTAAAATTTCAGAAAAAAAATCCACAATCAATATGCAAATATTTGACAACTTAAAAATTCACCTTTCAAAGTACTATCATAAAAATTAATTTTAAATGCTTGCTTTGAAAAAAAATTAAACCCTCTTTTTATTAAATTTTCAAAGCAATTACAACTTTTTTTCTCTTCCAATCTTAGTGACCATGGCCGCGATCAATCCCATGACAAACCTGAAAGAGACTAGCTCTTGAGTACAAAACATGCTATCGATCAGCATGTGCCAACGATCAATCTCAATTGGCTAGGCTCAAAAGGAATTAACTCTAATTCACACAACCACAATTAGTCCCATAACAAGGCCAAAGAGATTAGCTCCTAACAATATGATATACCTATGATTAGCATATGTTATCAATCAATCTCAGCTGGCTAGGCTTGAAAGGTATTAGCTCTAATAGCAAGAAGCCCTGTCCACCTAGATCTAAAAGAAACTAGTTTTTGAATGTATGCCCAATAATTAGTACAGTTGGCTAGACCTGGATCATAATAAGATTAGAAAGTAATCATTTAATCCATTTCAATACTAGTTTAATCAGACATACAGTGACCATAATTCTTTTAATGCTCATGATTATGCTCAAGTAAAATACTTCATGCTTGATCCACAATTTTTAAATTTATTTTTTAATATAGAGCATGCATAATATTTAATTTAAATATAAATGTAAGTATGCATAAATAATTTTCATAAATTTTAGTTCCAAATATTTTGGTTATATTTCAAAAAGCAAGCATGAAAAAAAGTAATATAAATTTAAAATCAGACTATTCGGGGTGCTAATCCCGGATATACTTCTCCTTACCACTTTTTATCTCCATCTCCCATTAGAATTCTGCTCACGTATCTTTACAAAGAGAATCTTATCTCTTTCTCTTATCCCTCTTTTGGATTACCGAATATTTGCAGAGTCTTGCGTGCCTGTGCAGTTTTGTGAAGGCTGTACACTAAATAATGGCATTTTGCTCTTCCTCCACGTTGATGGTGGCAGGTGACAGTGAAGAAGCTTAGATATAAGATATACAATACCTAACAGTTTGGTACCGGTATGGAGTTTAGAGGCTTATGTACTGGACGTACCGATACAGTAATAGAATGGCTCGATACTGAGATGGCGTATCTTTCTTAAATTCTTTCTAATTCTTGAACTTAGAATCTAATCGATTTTGATTGGCCAAATAGCAATAGTGATTGGAATTTGTTTCTTGTAAAATGTCCCTTGTTCTCCTATTATTAAACTGCAACATAACATGATGATTCTAGAAGATGTAAGAACTATGATAACATGATAATATCTATCAAACAACAGATGCATCACTAAATTATGATTTAGCTAAATGAATACGAACCCTCTCATCCTTATGCCCTATACCAGGCCTGCAGAAGTATCCCTTGTCTGGGGCACAAATATTAACAAATTGGCGAACTTTGACATGATTTATTACTGAAGGTATGTCTGAAAGGTGGTTTTGTGTGCATTTTGAAAGCACAAGTTATGTTAAAATCGAACTGTCGAGGCTCTGTACGTACAACCATAAAACTTATGATTTATGTAATTATTTGTGCAATTGGAGCAAGACACCCTGAAACAGATCGCAAGACCATCTTACAATGACTGTAGCTTTTTAAGTGCTAGATATGAGCTATTCACACCAAGAAAATAAATTATTTAAGCTGAGATGTGTGATACTTTCCCCCTGTAATGTGGAATTTGTAGTTTAATTTATGCATGTGTATTTAGATGGTGAAGCATAGTCAGTGTCTATGCCAGCTTCATTAGGCTTTGGAGTTTTCCAAATTGTTGAATTATTGTGTGATTATATGTAAACACGCCTTCTAGGAGAGTCCGCCCCCATCTTCAGGTATGTAGAAAATAATGACTGTTTGCTGGATTTAGTTATCTATATATTAGGCTTACAATTTTAAAAAAGATTTGTAATATGTTCAAAAAAGTACAAGACTGAAAAGGAGTTCTGAATCTTTGTGAACCAATGCCCATGAATTATGCTTGAAGCTATGTTGCCTGGCTGAAATTTTGATTTATTTCAAGCTTATTTTCAGTTATACCTTCTGGTGGCATAATATCCATGGCCAGAAACCAGTATGGACCATTATTTGGCTAAAATTTTCTTTCTTCTGAGCAAGTTTGGCTAATGAATTCTTTCCAAGACAACCAGACGCTCCCTTGAGAAATTTAATCACCTTCTAGATAAGATTGTAGGTTTTTCTGAGCTCAAATTTCTAAAGCTCTTGTGCATGAAGTGTCCTACTATCTTTCATAGATTTCTACTGCCGTGTGAAGCATATTTGTCTCTCTCACTCATGTCCCTTGGTATAATAAACATTGACAATCAAATCAAATTTATGTCCATGACAGAGTACAACTTTTGTTTATTATATAATTAATTCATCAAATCTTGTTGTGGTTTAGGTAGTCTCTTAGTCATCTTTTAAATCATTTTGCATTGTTACTTCGCAGCAATTAGCATTATATTCATGCACAACAAACAGATATAAATTTGTGAACATTCAAATGTGGTGAAGAATTAAGGGCTCGTTTGGTTCGCATGTGTTGGGTATGGGGGGGACACCTTCAGTCCCATACTGCTTGTGTGACGAAGAGTGTTGTGTCTTAAATGGGAAGGCTCCCCTCTTTCTCTTTAGAGGGTCCTTTTGTGGGACAAAACCGTGAGGAGGTCTCCAGGTACGTGCATTGTTCAACGCCGCGTCTCTCGACCCCTAAAGCGGACAATACTTTTGGAGAGAAAAGCGGACAACACCTCTGGAGCGAAAAGCAGCTACTTTTAGTCCACAACAGTTGGTGCGGTGAGCGTGGACCTCCCCCTGCACCCTGTAAAACCGCGAGGTGGAATCACAGCACTCTCCGTCAGGGAGGGTTGTGTTGGGGATGGGGGAGACACTTTTAGTCCCATACTGCTTGTGTGACGAAGAGTATTGTGCCTTAAATGGGGGCTCCCCTCTTTCTCTTTAGAGGACCCTTTTGTGGGACAAAGCCGTGAGGAGAGCTTCGGATACGTGCGTCGTTCAACGCCGCATCTCTCGACCCCCAAAGCGGACAATGCCTCTAGAGAGAAACGCAGCTACTTTTAGTCCACAACAGCGAGAAAAGAAGGGAGGAAAGTGTGGTCAACGGGAAAGTAATGAGATGCCTCTTATTTGATTGGAGTTTTCAAAGGAAATAGATGAGAAAGTTGTATTCCCATGGGAATATGATTCCCACATTTGATGGAAAAGTCTTTCCAATGAGAAACATGGAAAAGTTACTTTTCCGTAAGACGGGAATCACTTCATTTTTATTTTTTTTTCCAAAAAGGCCCTTCAGTATTAAAGAGGTATTAAAGACCTAATTTTTATTAAGAGTATAATAGGAATTACATATAACTTTTTCAGAAAAATGGATGGTCAACCAAACAGAAGCACTCTGAAAATCTGTCACTTTCTCATGGTTAACCAAATATGCCAAAAGTACTTTTCCGGGCATCCTCTTCATAGGAATCTGTTTCTCAGGAACCATATTCTCAGGAGGAAAAATGCTTCCTGCGAACCAAATGAGCCCTAAGTTCAATGTGGCAGATGAGATTTAGCTTGTGCTGCTATTACTTGGTTGTAACTCATTGATCTCCAACATTTATTGTCACTTTCCCACGGTGTTGGCTGTTTTACTGACAATGAGGGATCAGCTTCAAAATCGTTTTCATAACCAAGATTGGTTTATATTTTTATAGATCACTTCCTAAGTTAGAATTGGTATAGATTTTTATTTGGTTTTTACGTAACTTAGAGATGGCAGATTCGCCAGTCCAATTCGTAAACTTAAATAAACCTTTACCTTAGAATGTGTCTATGCGTTATCCATGAAAGCTTTCAAGGGTACCAAATACAGAATTAAGATTACTCATTGGGCCAAGGTGAAATAATATATTTACTCTAAGCTAAGACTTTGTTTCGATTGGGTTTATGGAAAGGGTCCAAGCATCACAGGTGGTAAAATTGTCCCAAAGATGCCCTAGTTCTGTTTTTAATTTGTTTTTCTTTCACATATTTACCTTTTTTTTTATATCATTGACAATTTCTATTAGGGCCTTTTTGGATACCTGAATAATAAAAAAAAAAATCCATTGATCAAACACCTCAAATGCTGAAGTTAAGACGATGAGAATGGAGGGAAGAACATAGTTTTGATGCAATTGCCGAAGCTCTCAGATCTATCCTGAAAATATAGGACATTAGATTCCTACTGGAAGGTGATTTTCCTTATCCCATTCTTTTTTGAGATTTTATGATTAAATTCTTCTCAACCCACCATTAAAATCTTCTATTCTCTGCCAACCATATGGGGAAGTAACATATATTTCTTTTACCTGATTCCACATGTGGCACATACGGGGCGTTATAGAAGTGGTATTAGAGCATGGATTTAAAATCACTAGGAACTATGGGGTTTGACAAATTTTGGAAATTAATTAGCGAACTCATATTACTTCGGTGGGATTTTATCAAAATTGCGTAGCGAATGTATGGTAGGTTAGGTCATTTTGAATCTGATCAAAAATATTAATTCTAAAGGTTTTATAATGGTAGACTTGATTTGATTTCCTAGTTAAGGAGATTTGATTTGAGTATCCTCAAAGCCTTAAGTATGTTAATTTCGAGAACGAAATTATTTTAAGAGAGGGAGAATGTAATGGCCCGTAGGAGTTGGGCTTGTGGGTCGGCCCAAAGAGGCCGGGCCCAACTCAACACGTGCGCTGCACGTCAGGGAAACAGGGAGGAATCCTCCCGTTGGGAGTTTTCTTCCTCTCCGAGCACGATCGCATTTCTGACTAGGGTTTCAGGGCGATCCAAACATTGAAATTCATGAAATTTTGCTTATTAAGACCACCCATCCTCCTCCTTTGAGATCCATCGAAGAATAGGCTAGATTTCATTGTCGATCCCAAGCACTTCCCTAGTTTTTTCCTTCGAATTTTGCCAGAAAGAGTCACCGAATCATGGCAAGATTGAGGTACACGAGCCACCGGATTACATGAAATAGAGCAGTCCCTATTTCACCTTCTTCTTGCGACCATATCATGTGGTCGTCCCAAGTGATAGGTTTGGAGCGTGACAACCCTCTATAGGCGGGTCGAGCGAAAGCCTGTGCTGCGCGCGCAGGTATCACATATGCATGCTCATTTGACTTGCACTCCAATAATACCAAAGTCTTGGACAAAAGTTGCATAGCTGGATTGTAACTTTCTTAATTAGTGCTCTATCCTATAAGAATTTAACAAAAATATTATATGTTGGCCACCTAACTCTTTTCTGCTAGATTTTCCATGTTACCCTAGAAGTGCACTAGCTTTTGCGGAGGGATGAGACCTAGCTGGCAAATAGCTAGCTTTGTCGCATGAAGTGGTCCTTGCATGGAGTGGCCCGCGGTTATGGAAGAGCAATGGAGACCGAACAAAGGCCACATGCAAGTTGATGTGACCCATGCCCATACCTATCTTGACATAGGAAAAATAGCACCATAAAGGATAGTGTCCTCGAATATTTTATTCCATCACAACCATTAATTGTACCAATTCTTCATCTATCTTAGCCCATTGAACCCACTTTCAGTGCCATCCAAATCCATCGAATTGGGATCCTCTTCCATCCTGATTTGGATTACAGAGAGCATATTACCACGGCTATCTGTGGTTCGATATGAATATACGATCCATCGGCATGCTGCTAATGTGCTACGGTGAATTGCCAATCATAGATGGCCATGATTAAAAGATAGGGCCTCTCTTGATGTAATCGAAATCAGGGAGCATCCGAATCGAACCCTATCCGACCGACAGTGTCGGCAGTGCAATAAAGGGGCGGTCCAGATTGGCCCACTGGATTTACCTCCTTACTTTGTGTAGATAATATCATCGTTTCATGCTGTTTCCTTGGTGGTGGTAGCTCCCTTCCACAATCCACCAGCTAATTTGGCCATGTTCTATCGTCCTCTGAGATTCCCTTTTTTTGGCCAAGTGGAGACACCTTTGGCTCCCCCATCCAGTGGTTGCGATGCCAATTGCCATCCCCGTGACGGGAGTCAAGTCATTCAAGTGGACGGACGCATGCACGCCATCTGTGGATGAAGGTGACAAGCATCACACAGCATATATGGAAACGTTATGGTCAATTGGTCATGCATCTCTTTTTTTCACTTTAATTTTTCTGAGAGTCCTACATGATAATATAAGTATAATAATAAAAACATGAAGGGACAGATCTTACCGGAGAAAAAAAAAAATGTAGGCCCAATATATAAATATATTTTTAAAAACGGCAATTCATATAGCTTTAACTTGAATACATTCTGCCAAATCAAGAGAAAGCAAAAAATATACAGGTTGGAGAATATCCTCTACCGAGAGAGAAAGGGGAAGGAGGAAAAAGATAAAGAGTTTGTAAACTGTAAGAACTCATTTAGTCCATTAAATTTTACTTTATGATTCCAACTAAACCAAAGACCATTTTTTTTTTAATGTGAACCAAAGAGTCCTAAATGATGGAGTTGGCTATTAGTTTCCTAGGCTGAAGCAGTTGGAGCCATAGAATCAACTTCATCAAAAAGGCAGATTGCATGGAATTTAAACAGCCTTAGCTACATGCTTGTATTCTCATGCAAGTATGGCCAATCTAGCATGCTAGGTTAACTGTGAAGAAATAACTAAAAATTAAAAAAAATATATACAGATGCATGTGCCAAAATCTTCCTTCCATCATGATTATGTGAACTGTTTGAGCATCAATTCATATAAAATAGATAATTCTGCAAATAAATTATTTTCAAAATAGTAGAAGGAGGGAACACTGATTTTTAAATTTTTGTGAGGATATTGTTGTGATTTGTGAATCATCATTATTTAAAAATTTGTACATTACATCATTCTTACATGACGTTGCTTACTAATTAACTAAGCTTCTATCTGATTACTAATGTCTACATAATGATTGGATTGGATGGCATTCTTTGTAATTTTATTTAAAATAATTAATTTTTATTATTTATTTTTAATTTTAGAGACTGCATTCATATATCCAAGATTTATATATTAAGGATTGATTTATTGTTATAGCAGGAAGGCAAAAGCAAGTTTGACCATCATTTTCAGGAAAATATTTTATAACATGCTAATACTGTTGTGAGGGGAAGAAAAAAAACTCTCTATTTCGCATTAAAAATTTCAGGCTGAAGAACAATGCTTAAAAAGAAGGAATAATAATAATAATAATAAAACCCTTCCCCAGGGCTAACCATAGTTAACGACGGGTACTAAGAATCACGGGAAATTGGTTGCTTTGGGTTGGAGCACGTACAAATGTACGTAGAGGAGGACGATTCGCCGTTCGAGGTGAACGAATGGACGGACGTGCGAGAGCGGCAACGTTAAAGCAAAAAGAATCTTGCTTCCTTTATCGCAACAACAACAACAACAACAAAAAAAAAAAAAAAAAAATTCTCTTCTTTAAAACAAGTGTAACGCAATACTACTACCTAGTCCAAGCACCATCCTGCATACCATCCCATTTGACACGCTAAGAAGTTGACGTCCGGAAAGGCTGAAACCCGTCTATCACTGAGAGGGTGTCAAAACGAGTTCCAGTGATCGGTGCGTTTAAAAGTTTGAGCAAGAAGAAGAGAGTAAAAAGAGCGGTGGAGTACAAACCAAGGTTCTGTGAACCAAATTTAAAAGAAGAGAGATGAGAGAGAGAGTGTGATAGGGACTTGGCCTTTGGGAGACAGCTGGCTCACAGCAGGCCTTCATCAATGCTATACCAACTGCGCCCACGTCATTCTCCCCTCTCTAGTCCTTTCTCGGGAAATAGCTATCCCTCCAAACCCCACCTCCTTATTACGCCATTCCCATTTTTTTGTTTTCTTTTGGGAGGTTGGCCCTTTCTCTTTTATCGTTGATATTATCCGGAATAAGAACATAAAAAGACGAGCCATCCGAGCTCCAATTTATCTAGAATAATTATTGATGGCAGCCGCCTTTAGGCTTTTAGCTGTCCGGAATAGCGGTGATTTGATGTGATAAACCGAGCTTTGCGACGTTAATAACCGGCAACTTGCGTAGGGATAGTAACTTAGGTCTTAGTATCATCATATTG
The DNA here is from genome assembly GCF_009389715.1 of Phoenix dactylifera. Classification (NCBI taxonomy): domain Eukaryota; kingdom Viridiplantae; phylum Streptophyta; class Magnoliopsida; order Arecales; family Arecaceae; genus Phoenix; species Phoenix dactylifera. The sequence goes on along the minus strand of NC_052393.1, from coordinate 25,913,533 downwards.
CCTAGTTTGACCTTGGTCCGAGGGCCGTACAAGATTGGCTTGAATCAAAGCCGTCTATTTTAAAAATTTCTCCGAAGTATTAGACTACGTTGTTGGTCGGTGTATCGGGATAGGCAATTAGTTATCCCATCACTTCAAAGAACCCCCCGCCGCAGCTACTGAGGACCCTAGACCTTTCTAGGGCGCAGTCCCCAAAGGAGGAGATAAACGTTGCGTCATTAAGGAAACCTTTCCATTGAAACATAATCACTGGTTACAAGCCTATATATGGTAACTACAAAAAATATTTTTTTTAATTTTTTTAATATTTTAATTTTATGAGAACAAATAGATGCTCAAGAATATATTAATTAATTAATATATAAAAAACAAAAAAATATTTTACATAAATATTATTATAATAAAAAATGGTTATCTGTGATTAAAGGGGAGAGGATTGGGTGTCGAGGATAGGGGTGGTGGTAGAGTCTGAGTACGGATTAGAGGGTGAGGAGGGGACGGCACGGAGGAAACGATAGGGGCTACAATAATAGCGGAATAGCGTGTGAGGGTTGGCGAGTTGGTGGTTAGTACTACGCTGGTATAGTGGGGGAAGGAGGGAGCGTAGCTTTTTAGCCAGCTTTAACCAAGTTGTGCAGTGTTGCGAATGTTGGGGGCATAGGAAGCAGGAGAGCAGCGCAGACCAAAACCAAGGGGACGAGAGCCATCTCAGCCTCTTCTCGGAGACAAGAGCTTAGGTGAAGATACGTCGACAGGTGGGTTGGTAGAGAAGGAAAACGCGATCTAGAACTGCAGACACAACGGCTACGGTAGAAAGAAGAAGAAGAAGAAGTTAACAAAAGAAGAGAGGTAGAGAGAGATAAGGATCAGAGTGGGATCATCGTGATGGAAACTGGAGTTGGTTTGGGGGACAAAAGGGAAAGAAAGGAGGATGAAGAGAGTCTGGGGCTTGGCTTTGGCTGTGGTTCGGATTCTATCTCATTTGCTCCTCATCAGAAGCTGATACGCACGGCTGGGTTTCCCTTCCTTTCTTGTACCACCAGGGATGGAGGCAGCGTTCCAACTTCGACTCCGTTCCTCGGCAGCGGCCCCACCTTATTTTTGAACGATGCATACGATGGTGGAAGAGCTCTGCAGCCTTTTCCCATCCCCTTCAGATCCCCAGGTTTTCTTTTCTTTTCGTGTTTTTTTTTTCCTTTTATACTTTGACCCCTCTTCCTCTCCTCCATTATATATCTCTTTTGCGTTCAATTTTATCTTCTTTTCTGTGGGAGGGGGAGGTGGCCTCCATTAAATAATTCAGTGGCTACAGGAATGGAGGCAGGAGGAAAGACTGATAAGTTTTTTGGTGGTGTGTGTGGGGTGTGATGCAGGTGTGGCGATGGGCGTCGGTGGCAGTGCCTCTGCAGCGGCTCTGAGAGCGATTCCTTTTACTTCGGCGCAGTGGCAGGAGCTCCAGCGCCAGGCTCTGATCTACAAACACATCATAGCCTCTGTTCCTGTCCCACCCGACCTCCTCTTCCCGAGCTCTCCTCCTCATCACCTTCTCCCAAATCGTCTGTCCTCTCTCTAACTCTTTTTTTTTTTGTCTCCTTTGAAAGATTGTTCGTAAATAGTGTCTCTTACTCTATGCTTTGTTATAAGAAACAGTGGTGGTCGGTAGAGGTTCTGCTGGGGCCTTTAACTTGAGGTTTTCGGGCAACACCGATCCGGAGCCAGGGAGGTGCCGGAGGACGGACGGGAAGAAGTGGAGGTGCTCGAGGGACGCGGCTCCGGACCAGAAGTACTGCGAGCGCCACTTGCACAGGGGTCGTCCTCGTTCAAGAAAGCCTGTGGAAGTTGGCAAGACCAAACCCATCACCTCCAATGCTCCTCCACCCACCGCTGTCTCCACCAACTCACCCACCATCGTCACCGCCGCGGCCGCCACCACCGCCACCGCCACCGCCGCCGCCACCACCACCAGCAGCCTTTCCAAGCCATTTCCATCCCAGTCCTCTGTCTTTTTCCCCAAGGATGAGTTGAAGTTTCCATTCCAACCGTTGGAACCAAACAAGGAACCCAGGTTAGTTTAGACTTTAGAGCAAGCCGTTTTTTTATTGTAGGACTCGTTCATTTGCTCCAGTGTAACATCTTGGCGTTTATGTTTACTGCCTGTCCAGGTGCCTGGATTGGATTAAAGGGAATAATGAGGAGATGGAGTCAAGCTTGCAGTGGGAGCTGATGCATTCGAAGATTGGATTGAGTAGCAGCAGTACTCCGATTCTCCAGAGCTATGATGACCATCTGAACTCGAGCTACACTGCCTTTCTTAATCCTGATTTCTGCTCACTGGAAGAAGACACCATCGGCGACCATAGGGAAATCCCCAGGAGCTTCATTGATGCCTGGTCCACCGAGAACCCCGCCGCTGCCACCACCAAGAATGGCAACTTAACCTCCGTTCCCGCTGGCGGGGAGCTTCCACTCTCGACCCTCACGCTCTCCATGTCCGGCGTTGAGGAAGGTGGTGATCATCAAATCCAGATGGGCCTCGGCGTGGGCGATACGCTTGTTAAGACTCGCCCCTCGGGCTGGATAGCCCCTGCTTCGCCGCTCGGCGGTCCGCTCGGTGAGGTCCTACAGACGAGCAATGCGACATCTCCACGGCAGGGGTTCGTCGCCGATGATTGCAGGGATTCTGGCAGCGGTGGGCTTATCAACTGTATGAGCATTGGCTTTCATGGCAGTCAAGCGGCGAGCCCCCAAGAGAGTCCGACGAGGTTGGCTTCGTCTCCCTCCGGCGTTCTTCAGAAGGCAATGGTCTCGCTTTCTGATAGCAGCAGCAGCAGCAGTCCCACTTTTGCCGCTGCCTCGCGATCCGAGATTGCTCTGCAGTGGATGAACCAGGCGAAGCAGCAGTAGAATTCTCTATCGAGACTGGGACTGTTGGGTTTCTTCTTTGTTTCTTGCAGTTTTGCTTGTTTCTTGTTTTATCTTGTTCTTATCGTCGTCGGGTTAACATGTTCTTGCTCTCTTGTGCTGTGTCGGAGTGGAAACAATGGCGGAAGACTGGTCTTCTGTTTGCTTCCTGACTTGGGTCTCCATGGAGCTCGTGGGAAACCAAATCGGAAAACAGCTGATGCTCGGTTTTAATCTATGCATGGTGTTTGAAATTTAAATCCCGAGAAGTTAAAGGAAAAAACGTAAGTGTGATTTGATTCCCTCGAGAACAATATTTGTAGAATTATAAAAGAAAACAAATTGATCGGAAATACTATTATGGTTTGTAATTTCTGGCTGCAGGGTTTATGGATTACCATCTTTTTTTGACGCAAGCCTTTTTTTTTGAGGCCTTCCTTGTTTCCTGCGTAATTGTCTTTGGTTTATTTATTTGAAATAAGTTGTTTTGTCTAGCTGAATAGACTTAAATAACGCTTGGAGTAAGTTGATTTTTTCTAAGATTTATAGAAATCTATCTTGTGTCAATAAATTCTTAGGAAAGATCAAGGGTGATGACGTGTGTAAAATGCTCCGCGTCTTGTCTCTATTGTTCTTATATTTTGCCACTATCTGTATTTACTTTGTACATAAACTCTATCATTAAAAAATTATTGAGGAAGTGCATCTTCGCTTCTCCAGCTACTCCACGAAGAAAGAAGTGGATAAAATGATATCAGGCTTAAGTTGACTTGGGAGGCTTATTTAGAAGAAAGAGAGTAGCCAAAGAAATTGTAACCAATGGTTCATTCAAGTATAATTTTCTGTGATACGGTGTGAGGCCCAATAGTCCCACATCGGAAAGACTCGTTCCAGAGCCTGGGCATATGAGGCGGGTGTCTTCTAATCCTGCAGACGCGTTTTGGGTGGAAAACAAAATCGGGGAGGGGTGAAGGACGCTTGCGTGAAGCCCCAGAATCGGACAATATCTGGCAGGGGAGCTCCGTGTTCCCCCCTCATGTGGCCCCCACGTGGGCACTAGGTGCCTCACGTACCTCGCGGAGGCGGGGGCGTGACATTTGGTATCAGAGCCGAGCACGGCTCTTGTCCGATGGTGGGAAGGGTGTGAGGCCCAATAGTCCCACATCGGAAAGATTCGTTCCAGAGCCTGGGCATATGAGGCGGGTGTCTCCTAATCCTGCAGACGCGTTTTGGGTGGAAAACAAAACCGGGGAGGGGTGAAGGACGCTTGCGTGAAGCCCCAGAACCGGACAATATCTGGCAGGGGAGCCCCGTGTTCCCCCCTCATGTGGCCCCCACGTGGGCACTAGGTGCCTCATGTACCTCGCGGAGGCGGGGGCGTGACATTTGGTATCAGAGTCGAGGACGGCTCTTGTCCGATGGTGGGAAGGGTGTGAGGCCCAATAGTCCCACATCGGAAAGACTCGTTCCAGAGCCTGGGCATATGAGGCGGGTGTCTCCTAATCCTGCAGACGCGTTTTGGGTGGAAAACAAAACCGGGGAGGGGTGAAGGATGCTTGCGTGAAGCCCCAGAACCGGACAATATCTGGCAGGGGAGCCCCGCGGTCCCCCCTCATGTGGCCTCCACGTGGGCACTAGGTGCCTCACGTGCCTCGCGCAGGCGGGGGCGTGACATTTGGTATCAGAGTCGAGGACGGCTCTTGTCCGATGGTGGGAAGGGTGTGAGGCCCAATAGTCCCACATCGGAAAGACTCGTTTCAGAGCCTGGGCATATGAGGCGGGTGTCTCCTAATCCTGCAGACGCGTTTTGGGTGGAAAACAAAACCGGGGAGGGGTGAAGGACGCTTGCGTGAAGCCCCAGAACCGGACAATATCTGGCAGGGGAGCTCCGTGTTCCCCCCTCATGTGGCCCCCACATGGGCACTAGGTGCCTCACGTACCTCGCGGAGGCGGGGGCGTGACATACGGGAAACACGCTATGCAAGCTTTGGATTGAGGGTCCTAACAATATTTGAAATAGCCATGAAATGAGAAATTCTTATCAATTTGATAAATGTTTTACGTTGTGGGGATGGGTTGAGTGTGGGTTTGGGAGCTTAGAAAGCTTAGAAACCAGATGAAACATGATATAAATCTTCTTCTTCCACTTGGTGGAACTCTCGAAAAACTTGGAGAAAAGCATGCCTTTTCATATGTAGAGCTCAATATGGCTCAAGAGAGAACCAATATTATTATTGTTTCAGTAAAATTGGAGGAGCATCTTCCATTAGGATGTGGTCTTGTGAGCACTAGATTTTTATGGCCCAACTCGGTACCCAAAAAAAAAAATACAAACTTCAAATAAGAGTATCTTGTGAGGAGATATTTCATAGAAATTTCACCAATACAATCCTGCATTCAACTAAATCCAAAAACTAAGAGAACTAATGATTGGTTTCTCCCCATCTTTGGTAATTAATCTCTATATTTTGAAAGGGGCAAGCTTATCTTGATTGGTTGGGCGGTTGGTTATTTATTAGAAATCCCAAAATTTTAGGGTGCAATTGTCCCCCAACCCCCAAACTTTTTTTTGTGTGTGTGGATTGGGTGTGTCACTTGATCACAAAGATGTAAGTCTATCAAATAGGGTGCGATGTTGCATAGCATATACAACATGTCGCATGCAATACACGAAGCAACACCGTTGAATGTTTGATAGCGATTCATCTTGGTGATTGATTATGTGGCACCAACTATGGTTTGGCTTCCCTAGTGATTCCGTTTAAATAAATTAATTTCAGGTATGTATTCAGCTTTGAAGCTTGCTCGACCAACCAATAGGGTCTACATTCTACATAAGCTGCAGCCTAACAAATATTATCTATCTATTGCTTCTATATTTGAGCTATTAATCAAAATTCATTGCATGTTAAATATGAGAGAATATACATTTGCAGATGCATGTCACTTTTTTATCCTTATTCTCTCTAATCCAGGCTTGAAACTGGTGAGATGTAGTCTTTGAATTACAGCTATTGGCATCTTGCACAACAATTATGATTAAATAAGCCCTACATGGTAATTATGTATTATCATGGCCATCGTGTTGTACCCGAATTAGTACTCCAAACTACTAGTGAGAAGTTTAAAAGCCAGTGAGTACTGTTAGAGAGAAACGCCAATGAGATTTGTGACGCCCAGACTGCAAATCGTAATTCGCAAGCATAACGACCATCACATATTCAAAGAGATTATCCTATAAGCATGCAAGGCATTACTCCTAAGTGGGACAATGTTGAAATCACCATTTATCCTAAAAACTTAAGCTGATAGAATGAGGTAAATTTATTTATATATTTTATATTTTCTTACACTTTTTCTCACATGTGGGCCGGATTTTTCTTTAATGGGTAAGCCTAACATATGAAATTTTTTAATCATGAGGTTAAAGAGTACGGAGACAGGGTTCGAACTCAAGACCTCTGCACTGATACTATGTTGAAATCACCATTTGTCCTATCAGCTTAAGCTTTCAGGATAAGTGGTTATTTCAACAGGCAAGTAGGATAGAGGTGGTGGAGTGGGGCGAGAGAAATAGAGGATCCATGCCCTATTTCCTTATTACTCGGACTCGAACCGAGATGCTCTACCTCTCACCAACCTCCACATCTCCTCTCATGGGCGACTTTTATAGTGCGGGTCCTGTTCAGGAGAGTTTCGAGGGGGGGGGGGGGGGGGGGCGCGGGGGCCATTGTAGTTGGGCCAGGCCCTGGTTTTGGGCGAATTATCCGTGGAGCAAACTTTGCGAGCCTTTGATCGTGGAGCCCAACCTCTTTCTCTCCTACAAATTGAGAGTTAAAGGCAGCCACTGAACAGAGACAACAAAGTGCAACACCATTGGTGAGAGGCAGGGGAATGGCGAAGGAACCTAGTATGGTTCTCTCCTCATGGAATAAAAACAACACACATAGTTTAGTATTCTCTTCTTTTCTATCCTCTTGTTTACTTTCTTTCCTTGTCCCTTACTACAGTATTTATTATCCTACTCTAATACGCTACTCCTGTCATTGTTTTGGAGTAGCTTTCTTGTCATGTTATTTTTAACTATATCTACATATAGAGAATGCACACTGCTATAGTTTTGAATTTTGAACTCACAAAATGATTTCTATTCATACTCTGTATATTTATACAATCAGAGAAGCATAATTTTAAACGTACAAAATATGTAATTGAAAAGGAAATTTATAATACAATAAATGGTAATATTTACAAAAATAAAAACTGATCCTAGAATCATGGGAGGCAAAAAAAATCTGGCAGTATTTATTGCGGTAGCTGGATTTGAGTTGTCACTTGCTTGTTTTCTTCATTTTTCTTGATACTATATCTGTCTATGCTTCATAAAGGACCTCCTGTTACTGACTAGTAATTAAGATGAGAGACTATATAGCTTAAGATGTTAGGGTGGATGTTATAGCACAAATTCCTCAACATGCTTGTTGTATCTTGAAAGTTATATAACCCTTGTTGATCTCTATACCACTTGCACCTAATCAAAATTAGTTTCTGCATCTAAGGTGCGAGATTGGTGCGATCACCATGCTTTTTAATTGTGCAGCGGAACCTGATGCATTGCTGCATTGGTTGAGGCACGATGATCATGTGTCTCCATGGATATAATTCCAATGTAGATTTGACGATAACAGTAACTTCCGATAGGCTTTTTTTTTTTTTGTGCTGGTCTGAATGAGGATTTTGTATAGCTCTTGAAAGAGGAGCCATTATAACTTCTTAGATTACAGTGGTTTGCCGTATCCAATGGCAGATCTGAAAGCAGAGATCCTCAGAATTCAGATAAGTTATTAAATCTGACCTCTGAATTTGTGAAATTCTTACACTCCTTCCTCTCAGTTGATCCTAGTAGAGGGTATTGAACCGATCTAGCGACCACCCATCATTAGACCTTCACCTAGGCCTTCGTCTGGCATCATTGGACCTTATCATCAACAACCCTTGTTGTGCTACCTTTGCCCTAATCGGACTCTTGTATCACGATCCGCCCCATCATCACCCAAGATCAGATTGATGTGAGCTGCATGGGTACATCATCTGGACAAGTGTATATTTAGAGTGGGGTTTTATACTTTAGTCCATTAATTAAAGCCGTGTGCCATATAATTTGACTTGAAAAATTTATATTATTTAGTTTTATCCTCATGTTTGAAAAGTCCTAAATATTTGTAATTAAAATTTATAATGCACGTGTATATATCTATATCTAAATCTATATATTAAATATTATGTCTGCTCTAAAAAATAATAAATTTTAAAATTTTTAATCAAGCATGAACTGTTTAATTGAGCATGATCACGAGCATGTTATTTGATTTGTACGTGGGAAGCATTTGAAATGGATTTTAAATCTTGCTTTGAATCTATATGTATGGATATTTGATAGAATTATGGTTACCATATGCCGTGGAAACTAATTTCGAAATGGATTTGATGAGTATTTTCTACTCTACTTATTATTCAAGTCCACCAAAGGGATTGATCATTGGCTACATATCCAGAAACTAGTTTCTTTTAGGCCTAGCCGTTAATAAAGCTAGTTTTTTTTAAACCTAGCCAGTGGAGCTGATTGTGGCCATATGAATAACTACTAGCTCTTTTGAAGCTTTGCGAGTCAAGACTAATTCGCTGGAATATGCTGATGGATGACATATCCTACACTCAAGGGCAGGTCTCTTTCAGGTCTTGTCATGGTGCTAATTGTAGATATAGTCGATAAGATTGTTAGAGGGAAAAGGTTGTAATTGCTTTTAAAATTTCATAAAAAAAGAGTTGAAACTATTATGGCTTACTGGACTTAAAATTTGATAGTTGAAACTAATTGAACATTGTAATAAATATATATGTTTGATCCAACTAGCTATGCAAATGTTACTTACTGGACTATTAGCTCATGTTATCTTTTTACTAGATACCTAAGAGAAGCTCCGATGGGCCATGGGTTGAGGGTTAAAGTATTATGGCTTAGCCAGTTGTCCCTCAATGAGTAACTTTGTATCAAATTTTTTTTTTGTGTTATTACGGAAGAAAAGAGTCCTTTTGGAGTGGCCTTATTCAAGTCTTTGGAATCAATTAATACTCGGAGCTTTTCATTCTTCTTAATTACTAGCCCTATATTTGCCAACAATTCCACATACCAGGCTAGTTTTATAAACTTAACCTTGAACAATCTTTTGACGTTCTCTTTTACCTTTAGGGTCACGTTAGACAGGGAGGCAGGGAGCCTACGGAGACTGGCACGGCCGGATGAAACGGAAGGCCGCTGTGGGACTCCCACCAAGGGTGCTCGAGGACCGCACTAGGGCCGCCTCTTGCCACAGCAAAGGTGAGGGGTTTGGAATAGGCACATGAAATGTTGACCTGTCCCCCACGATGGGTAGGCCGCACATGCAACTAACGGATCGCAGCGGGACCCAATAGGGGTTCTCCAAACAAGAGTGAAGGTGTAACAAATCAGGATCTCATCCAAAATGGCTCGTCGGAAGGTATTATTTGGGTTTACCCAAGATCTACCCAGCAAATAACCGATGTGGAACTAAACACACGCCTGCACGGGTCCTCACATACTTCCCCGGTTCAAGCCCTGACGTCTTCGTCAGGCTAAGAGTTCAAATCCATTCAAATCTAATCACAAACACCACGATCGGTCCGTGGTCAACCCCAATGAATCTGTGCTGCAGTATCTCCTAGTCCACATAAGTTATGGGCCGGATCCACTCTGATACCATTTGTAACAACTCAGGATCTCATCCAAAATGGCTAGCCGGAAGGTATTATTTGGGTTCCTTGATACTGTATAAGTACCCAAGATCTACCCAGCAAATAACCGATGTGGGACTAAACACACGCCCGCACGGGTCCTCACAGAAGGGATGCACCTCGCGATGGTTGGCTGCAGCAAGGCAAGGAGCCCGCCGCTGGCTGCGTATCCGAGACTGCTCACGCGTCGGTACGATCACAGTCTTTGGCAACTTGAAAGGTTTGAGCCTTTCCTTGATTGGTAATATGTGTTCCATCAAATTTTGGTCATGTTCAGGCATCTTCGTGCATTTCCAAGCAGGGTTACTATCTTCCTGGTCTTCTGGGCTCAATGGTTCGCTTACAATTGTTGGCCTTTGTTGAGACGTAGTTCCCAGATTAACTTCAAACACAGGATCCTGTACCTTAGCTTTGGTATCTTCCTTGCTCGGTTTATTCCTTTAGCCACTACTCAGCTTATCCTACCTGATGTTCCATATATCCAATCTATCAGGCATTTAGGAGTACATGTGTCAGGTTGTCCCTTAGATTATTTGCTCTATTCCTCTGATGGAACTCAAAGATATCGAAGCTTCGGCTTCTAAGTTATTAGCTTTTTCTGTCCGTCAATTCTAGGTACTTGGTTCTTGCACGAATATTTCCTTGTTTCAATCTAGCTGGGACTAGAACATGTCAATCCTCAGCCGATGTTATTGGCTAGGATGTGGTGTAAATAATATCCCTCATATCCTATCGGTCATTGATAAGAGAGATAATGTGATGTATCGAACACCACATCTGTATTTTATTGGATGCCAATGGCAAAGGTATCTCAAATAAATACATCATTTGGAATTCTTGCAGTCTCTAGAGGTTTGTTTATCTCTAATTACAACAACAACCAAAACATCCCTTTTTTCAAAAAGTGGCCAAATTTCTCTACTAGACAATTCACTCCCTTGATTAGATCACTTCCCGAAACATTGCAATAAACTAGAATTCTTCTATGATCGGCTTAGTACAGTATAGAAGTCTTTATAAAGCCTTCTACTTTTATTGGCTCCAATAGCTTCCGTCCACCGAAGTCTCCTCTGTTTCTAGTAGACAACCTTGCCTCCTTTTGTGCCAAGATGAGTTAGGATCTCATTGCACTTCAAGCTATTGCTTGTCAGAGATAAAAGAACTTGAGCATTTTGGGTTTTTACGATCTGAGGACCCTCAGGTATTGATTCGAGATTCTTTCGGTCTCCATATGCTTCATCTTATTTTTAAATATAATGTATCCGAACCTTTTTCCTATATTTTTCCTTGTCATCCCAAGGATACTTTTCTATATGGGAAGCCCAATAATAAGGTTCACTCTGGAAGCACCCAACTATCATCGGCCCAGGCTAACCTAATGTGACCTTAGAAACCATTGGTCGGACCATATTTTCCAGCAAAAATCATCTATCTAGGAAAGAATGGTCTCTTTGACAATTGGAACTTTTTCAAGTTTCGTCCTATAGCTAAGCAATCCCTTATCAATGTCACTCTATGTTTTTGGTCTCCCTCGACCGACACTATTTATTAAAACCATGAGATGACAGATTCTAGTTTGTTAGACTTAGTGATTCTTCTCAATCTCAAATTCACTAGCGAAATATTCAATCCCAATGCTCAAGTCGAAGTTCCCAACAACGATTTTGGCCCAAACCCGAGTAAGAAGGCCAGTCACAAGGCTTATGTGAAAGCCTTCTGCCAATAGACTAGATCGGTTTCGCATCAAGAATACATTGCCTTTTTCTTGGTTTGAATATGCACAGGAGCGGCCCAATGTATTTGGGGGCCTAAGGCCGTTTTGTCTTTGAGGCCTTTCCTACAGTGAGCCGGCCTAAGACGAACTCATAGAAGGGCCTTTTTCTTTTCCATTTTGTCTTTGAGGCCTTTTCTGCGGTGGGCTTTTTTTGGGCCGAGGCTTAGGAGACCGCCTAAGTCGCCTAAGGATTGGGCCGGCCCTGGATATGCAAGTTCCTGTGCTCTCCATTAGTCAAGATTGTAAAGACATACCTTAGATTGGCCACTGTCCTGATCGATCACTCTAGCTGTCCTCATGTGTGCCTACTTTTATTAGTATTTAGGGAGTTTAATTTGGAAAGTTGGAGATTTGGAGGTCCTTTGTGGAGCTTCTAGCTCTAGCTTTACTCCTATTTTTCAGAGATCTGACCACCTCTGACTGGAATCTCCAAGGTTACTCCCATCAGTTTGCAGTACGCTCGCTTAGAAGGCCTTTTCCCTACTTTTGCAGAGTATTTCAGAAGATTTATGAAGATCAAGCCCTTTGGGGGCATATCTCTCTACTTCGAATGGCCGAACTACTACCCTGGCCTTAACACTAGCCAAATATTGGAAGACTCTTCCAGCTTAATCCTCTTCCTCCGAGGAGGTTGCTTAACGAGAGTCAGAAGATACCTTCCCCTCTACCCTTGGTTGGGAAGGAAGAGAACCGGCAAGGGATTATCGAACATCGAATGATCGTCAACGCCCTGTAGATAAAGATTATGAGTTAGGATGACAAGATGTGATTGGTTATCGGCAAGATAATGACTAATACCTCATGGCCAGCAGCCTAAATGCTGAGAAGCTATGCTTCTGTACATGGTGTGGAATATGAATTGACAAACGTCTTAGATCCTTTGGGATATGAATTACACACATAATTTAATGCAAACAATAATGGATTAAACTAAATAGAAATTAATATCCTGCAAAAAGAAATAGATAGGAAATAACCAAAATGCATGTTCTTGGACATGAATAATGATTTAGAAGTATAATAGCAATGAAATATGATAGGAACGCTTTTGGTAGCAGTCATGTTTCATAAGTTATATATTTTAACTTAATAAAAACATATGAAAAATGCTTATCTCCCAAAAATATTTCCTGAGTTCCGAAACGCATTCGTCAACTCATGATTTATTTTCTTAGAGGCAAAGTTAGTATTTTGGCCTCTAATAAACTACCGATTCGTGGGGTTTGGGCACTAAAGGCCGGGTTTATACCCATTCCGGAGAGACAGAGACGCATCAAACAGTTAGCCTACTGAGCTTTTGAAACAGGGCAACTACTTCGTTATTAAAGATTACAGATAGCTTCTCTTCTGTTTCCCACTTCACCCTCTTAATCCAATCTCACAGTTACAGTCGCAGGACAACCGTGTAAAGCTACTGACATCGAGAAACGGCGAACACCAAACCAAACGACGAACGAGAATGGGATGCCATTCAGAAGACGGAGACGCCACGCCCGCTCACCGGAGCCATCTCCGGAGATCAGTGGTCGACGAGGGCGAGACCTCGCCGGCGATACTCTCCGTGCAGCTCGACGACTGCTCCACCCCGAACTGTCCGTTCGCGCTCTTAAAGCTCGGGCTCCTAAGGCTCTGAGAATATCCGCCACCGCCGCCACCAATGTACGTCTCCGGCACCGGAAACGAGAGCCGCTTCTTCGCCGAGCCACTCCGCTGTTCCCTCTCCGGCGTCGACGGCCTCTGCCTCGGCGCGCTCTGCGACCTCGACCTGGCCTTCGCCGACTCCGTCGCTGCCATGTAGTTCGGCACCGCCGCCTGCTGCTGGTGGCGCTGCCCCCCGCCTCCACTGTAGTAATAGTAACCGGATCCGGTCGGGGTGTGAACGGAGGCCGAGCTCCTCTCTTCCCTGCCACAGCGAGGGCTCGCCGAGCGGACCTGAAGACTCCTAGCAGCACTCGAGGGGGAGGGCGTCGCAGGGGAGTGGAGGTGGTTGGACGACCGGTGGTGAGGAGACGCCGGTGGTTGATGCCTCCTAACATTTGTAGGCGTGGAATAGGAGAATGGCCGAGCAGTGTCGATCTCTAGAGTCTTGATGGGGTCTCTGTCCACGGAGGCTCGTCCTCTTCTGCTATTTCTATTATCACATGAAGTCCTCGAAGCCATCCAGCGGTCAAGCCACCTTGGCGGCCGCTGCTCTCCGTCCGATATCGCCGTATCCTCTTGCAGTTCTTCTCCACAGGAGAGGGATGAGGCGGTCTTACCATCAGACCTCCAAAGCTTTTCCAACAGTAAAAGTGTAAAACACGAGTAACTTTCTTTCAGAAAAGCTAGAGAAAAGAACAAAGGGAAGTAAAATAAAGAAAAAAAAAAGAAGAAACATACCTGCTGAGAAAAAGCATACGAGAGAGCTCTCTCTCTTTTCATAGCAGCCTCCTTCCTGCTCCGCAACATGGACTGGATCTCTTCAATAGTACGTGGATGGTCGTCCCAATCGTCTGCATAGCTACTCCCATCCCTCGATTGCTGAAGAGATATATAACAAACAAGAAACTTAGTTTGGCCAAGGATTTTGCTTGGTTTGGAGTTGGCTTTAAGGTACTACCACGGATCGCCGGTCGGAGAGGTCGTGGAGGTAGCGAGAGTCCCAGATGGAGGTGTCGCAGCTGAAGGTGGCGGACTTGTTGCTGCTGCGGCTGGTGCCCTCCCGGGCGAGCCTGGCCCGCTGGTCCCGCACCCTCTCCTGCACGCGCACCAGCGCCTGCATGCACCGCAGCGTCATGTTCGCCTGCCTCCTCACGTTGTGCCCTCTCACCAGCGCCTGCAACTTCACCAGCCCCCTCAACGCCTTCAAAGCCCTCCTCGCCTTCACAGAATCCAACCATTTAACCACACCCATTCATCTCTGCTCTCTACTATACCTCAAAGAGAAAAAGAAGAAAGAATGAACACATATAGCTAGAATATCATGTACCAAGTATCCTCGGAAAGCCGTTTGGATGACGATGGCGGCGTAGCGCTCTTTGACAAAGCTGGCAGAAGGCCTAGTTAGCCGGACCACCTCTGCTGCAGCCTGTGCCGTCGCGACGGCCGCCTCCGCGGTAGCTGCAGTCGCCACCGCCACCGCTATTGCATGCCTCTGCTCCGCGCTGGCGTTTGCCGCTGATGATGCCGTCACCGACCTCACCTCCGCTTCCTGCTGCGTCTGCTGCTGTTCCTGGCTTGAAGCCTTCAGAAATATCCATCTCCTCTTCTCCCTCTTCTGCCGCCACCCAAATAGATTCATAGTATAGCAAGTGGTAAAAAGAAGAAAGACTAGTTTGGAGAAGAAAAGGGGGAAGAAGAGGAAATGCGTTGAGGGAGCGACCTTATCCTCGTCGTGGTCTGGGTCCTCGCGAGGTCTGGAGGGCTTCTTTGGGGAGTCTTTGGAGGGGGATCTGAAGGCTCTTTTGACCGCCGTCAACCACGAGCTCCCACCTTTCTTTCCCATGAAGTAGCCGGCATTTACACCGTTACCCAACGGTGAAGCCCAAAAGGTAAAGAGTAACCCGGCGGAAGGGAAGCGGCGCAAAGCTTAGTGCGAGCTTCGTTCCGATAAAGAGAGCCGGGGTGGAGGGAGCGCGTACGGCAACCGCATGCCTGCGCCTTACTGGCGTTTAGTAGGATAGTAGTAGTAGGACTTTTTCTAGCTTGACCCCAATCGAACTATCCTCAACCGCACCAAGTTTATCCATGCAGGGGCCCACGAGGGTGAAAGTTTGGGTGAGAGAGTAGGATTCTTAAGGGGACGAAGTCTGCAATTTTATCTATCTTCAGTACCAACCGGTCAGGAGCACCGGAGTGCGTTTTTCACAAGAATTAATTTAAAAATAATGTTCGTGTCCGGGAAAGGCTGCGAAAGTTAAAGGTCGCGCGAAAAGCAAAGCAGGAAGTATGATTAAATGTGGAGAGAGAGAGAGAGAGACAGAGAGAGGTGGAGAGATAGAGATCTCGAGGCCGACGAAGGGAGAGTTGGCAACCATCCGTGAGTTGGCCGCACGTGCCGACCCAGAAACCCTAGGTCTTTTCCAAGGTGAATGTACCGCACACCTCATAATTCATGGTTGCATGGACCTACCCACGTATAAGGTGCGGCAGATGGGACTGTCGGCGGCCAATGTGCTAAGACTCTGGTTAGACCAACATTTTGAACACTGTGGTTTGTCAATTGCTCAACCTAATATTCTTGTTTTACATGCAATCGTACATTTAATTTAATTTGTACATAGTTATACAAATCTTTTCATTCAACTGTGGTCGCTTCGTTAAAGGAAGTTTGGAGAACTGAAAAAATAAAAAAAATGATGCAATATATGACTTGCTATTATTGATGGGCATGTGATGGGGCCACACCTAGCTACTTACCACATCTTGGTGCATTTCTTTTACATGTAAAAGATGTAGTGCGGCTTTCTGCCACCCACTTGAAAATAAAGAAGAAGAACATGCAAGCGTATGGACCAATCTGTTTGGCTTCTGCCACTGCGCAGGAGGGGACACCAGCTCTCTGTTTGTAAGGATTTGGCTGCATGCGCGCCTCCGGGCTCGAGAGAAGGCCGCAAACGGACGGGTTGCATTCAAAGGCGCGAGGCGACCGTTTTCTGCCTTCCGTTCTCGGAAGGAGGAAAGCGGACATGGGCTTCCCGGTTCCCCAGAGGCATTGGGTTGGGGGTCAAGATGTCAGGGTCAAATCAAATCTTGTGACCGTTGTGGGACGCCGTAAGCGTTGGCGCCGTGCGCCCAGCACCAGCAGGGACTGGCGTCGTCCGCCATCCTTTGCGCTG
Source organism: Phoenix dactylifera (assembly GCF_009389715.1). Classification (NCBI taxonomy): domain Eukaryota; kingdom Viridiplantae; phylum Streptophyta; class Magnoliopsida; order Arecales; family Arecaceae; genus Phoenix; species Phoenix dactylifera. The sequence goes on along the minus strand of NC_052393.1, from coordinate 25,897,228 downwards.
CGCGCGGTCTGCGCCCCCCACCCCCCCTGCTGAGGTGATCCATGGCCGTCCTGGTGGCTGGTGCTGCCATGGAACTGCTTGTGGGCTCGACGGATGACGGAGCCTGCAAGTTATTGGCTCAACTAATTCGTCTGGAACAGCTCGTTCCACATGAAGAAGGGCCCTCGGAAGACTTATCTTATTGGCTGACCTACAAGTTATGCTGTTGTTGGGGTCAATATAAGTCTTATTTTATGATATCCAGGAATAATGGATAGCTCAGGAACTGCCACTGCATTGCTGCTGATGATCGTTATTTATATTTTTAGTGTTTCCAAACGAAGTTATTATGTTGAGGCTATTTAAATGCATCATTTTATGCCGTGATATCATTATAGAGTCACTATAAAAATTTGTTATTTTAATGAGAAATAGTTTCAAATCGCATAAAAAGGAGCAAATGATGATGATACTAATTGTTATTATTGTTTCTCTTTTGACAGCGGTGGGATGGGGGCGTTGGGTTGTTTATGGCGAAATAAGGGTATTATTGGAACCTTACTTTGAGTCCCTGTCTGCTGACGTCCAAGATACCAACCTGCCTGGCCGATAGAAAAATGTAGATACTTCCCTTCCATCACGTAACCTCTTCCAAATCATAAATTTTAATTCATCCAAACAGGATGGGAAGTCTGCAACTATCATTTTATGCCGCTATTGGCAGGAAGGATAACAAAATAAGAAGGGCAAAATGAAAAAAAAAAACAAAAATACATAATATTTATATAGTTTGGTCTATTGTTCTATACTTATGGGCAAAGATGATATGCAAAAGATTCACTATAAAAAATTGTAATTACGAAGTATAAGATTTTCTTTTTAAACCCCAGCCCTCGATGCACTCAGTCTCTAGAATACTCAATTACTTTCTTCCCTTGCAGTTACAATATATATATATATATATATATATATATATATATATATATATATATATATATATATATATATATATAATAGAGTAAGTCAATTTAGACTTAAACCGGCATTCTAAGTTATTTTGGACTCGAACAGGTGTCCTAAGTCAAATTGTACTTCATGAAAAAAAATAGTAGACAACTTGACCTTGGTTCGCACCGACCTTTTTAACCTCGAAAATGAAAATAAACCAACGAGAATGACTTCGGCCCCGATTGAAGAGTCGATCAGCTGAGGAACCACCAGTTGAGGAGCCATCAGCCGAGGAGCCAATCAGTAGAGAAAAATAATCAGCAGGTGTCGACAAGGATTGACAGTTCTAACAACCGGTAGTCCTAGCCATTTGCAGTTGTGGCAGCAACACATCCCCCACCCGATCAGCATTGCACGCCAGCCATGTGGACCGACTCCCATGCCGCGATTGTATTGCTGGCCGTTATTTGGCCATCATTAGGAGTTCCACATCAATAGTCTAAGTTATTGAATATGATCTACTATCTCTAAAGTGGCTTTGCATAAAAAATCATACGATTTATAGACCCTTGGCTTATGTATCGAGTACTCAAAAAATATATACTACTTGTGTGGTTTAAATTGTCAAAATTTTGACCACCTGATGCAAAGCTAAGTATAAGGCCCGGCCCGAGAACCTTGCTTTTGATCTCGACTGATAGTTCATTACATCCAAACCGCTCGAATCATCAATGTGTAACCTCCATAGTCCAATCTAAACTTAACAAATTCTACGCGAAAATTTATTCGAGTGTTGCTAAGTCCAACTCTCTCTCTTTCCTTATATATATGTATGTACATAGGTATTGTTGTGTCTCAAATCTGGCCTGAGGGTGACCACGTCGGAGGAGTCGGAAGAGCCGCCGGAGTGTGGAGAAAGAGGATAAGAGCCACCTCCTATGGTCGGCGGTGTATCTACACAAAGCCTCACCGGAATTTCCGGTGAGGCCCCTCCGACGATCAAGTTAGTGTGGAACTCAGTTGGTCTAGCCAAAAGTCTCTTAGGTATTACCTAACGGGGCTATTTATAGTCACTGTAGAAAGGCCCAGGTGGCGAAGGTATTGCCCGTCCTTATTATGAGAGGGAATGGCTCTAAGTTGGATGGCGTGCAGCTAGAGCTTGCTGGTGGCGCCATCCATTCTTGGGAACAGTAAAGTGTTGACAGTCGTAGCAGGGTATGGTCGGAGTAGCACGGTGTTGTCCTTGGCTGTTGTAGGCCAGTAAGCAAAGCATGGCATAGGGGCGTCTCTACGTAGGGCCACGTAGGAGGGCGTAGGCGCGTATGTGGGTACGGCCGTTAGCAGGGCCGAGCTTGTTGAGATGTCACATCATACATTTGGTGAGGATGACCTGACGGGTGCTGAGGTTAGCCTAGCATCTCGAGCTCCAAAGTGTACTTGGCAGAGTGCCCCGAGCTCATGGGTCGGGGCATATCATTGGAGAGGGCACCCTGAGCTTGATCAGGGCGAGTCGGCGAATACAGGAGATGCCCCGAACTTGGTCGGGCGAGTCAAAGAATATCCGAGGTCGAAGAAGCTTTCGAATGAGTCCAAGGTCAGACTGGTTCTGGGCCGGACCGTAGTTCTATCCGGCTAGTGTTGGTATCTATTGGGTCGAAATTAGGTGGCCCTTTTGTTGTGGGCATGACGATATATTTCGCCCCCCATTAGGTATGTACATAAAAATGTACATATATATTTATGTAGATATATATGTATATATGCATGCATGCATGTATATCTTATATTCTATAGTGAAAGGGTTGGTGGGTAGGAAGGAGGGGGGTTGGAGTATTTACAATGTCAAGAGATTTGAGGTTAAAATGTGAGGAGTGAAATGATTGGAAGGCATAGGGTTGTCATGGATAAGAATGGATAATGGTTGAGATTTGTCTTTCTAAAGGGTTATCTCGGCTAAATAGTGGAAATATAGGACAGGGTGTAAAGAATATGATGGGTAGTATTATGGGGGAGAGAATAGCGGGAATGACAAAAGTTTAGTTAATAGAACTACATTGATGTAAAGAATAAACTGTCACTAGGAGAGGATATAAGAGACCTTAAAAAGCCAATATATATTGATTCAAATGGTCCGAAGGTATAGCCAGTACTTGAGTATAGAACCTTTTGCTTCCTTGAAGCAAGAGAGGCTAATTTAAGTGTAGATTTTAGTGTAGAGGGAACAGTTTATAGAATGATTGGGATAGATTTGACCATGGTTAAAGGTAATTAATACTTGTCAATATGATCTAAGATATGAAATTGTCGAGAGTTTCAAAGCCTCATAAAACTCAACTAGCATTAGGATATAATCAAATATATCTTTTACATTCACCCTACAAGTTATTGGAAAGCTCTGTCAATTTCAACACCAGAGGTAAGATCACATAGATGAACCTTCATAGTGGCAAGCCTTAAAGTCATTGCAAAGCTCTCCTTTTCTTCTTCCTTTTTTTTTCCCCCTTCTTTCTGAGATTGGGAGGGACTCTAAGCACCAGCCACCCACCAAGGAAATTTTCTACCTTGTACCCCAACTACCTTATATAAGCTAGCGCCCGAAATTCCAAGTAGATTTATGCCACTTTTTATCAGGGAAATCTAGGGCATTTTTTTATTAGTACAAAGTGAGGGTATGTACCACTTGAAATCAAACTATAACATCTTTCTCAAATGGCAAGAGGAAATATATCCAAGCAAGCATTTGATGATAGGTTATTGAAAAATTGATAAAATTTTTGAGTTAGGATTTGGTGGTTTAAATATTAGTTTGATTTTGTCTTTATTAGAATTTAACTAGGTTACCCTGCAACTACTATTTCTATTGAGACTAGGACTAGATTTAACTTTTAAGAGAAGACCTTCCTTTCTTACTCTGAAGTTATCTTAGTTAGTTGAGAAGGTAATCGAAGATGCAACATGACTCTACAAATAGCATTAACCATAATGAAATTTTGGAGGCAAGTTTATTAGGATTTCTTACAGTACTAATGGCACATAAAGTTTCATCAAAAAACAGAAAAAAAAAAAAAACATGTATAGATATGGCTTAATTTGAAAATTAAAGTATCCATGTTAATAATTATCTAATTGGTTATGGGTGCCTTACTTAATTTATCATTAATAGCTTCTAAATTTTTTATTTAAACTTCATGATTGGCTAGAAAAGAAGAAATGCCTACCAAAATCGTCTTTCGCAAAGTTCAGTCTAATGATAGTCAAAGGGCCATATGAAAAACAAACGCATAATTGTTAATTGACCCAACCTGATTATCCACTCCAAATGATATATAATTAGGCAATCAGGTCGTCTTGTTAAGTCAAAGGGCCACACATGAAAAAGTTACGAAGATTGTTTTGTGGAACACAACCATTTCAAATGCAGCAACACTTGTTCATGATGGATTTTTAGTATTGCTTCAGATTATGGACAACTAAAATGTAAAGGTGAACACAAGCTAAGCAAAGCCAAGTACTAAGCAATTCAAGCTCACTCGCCACATGAAATGGGCATCTGATCTCAACTTCTCGAGTTGAGTTTCAAAATAGATGCTCAACTAAAGTGAGCTGAGCTTAAATTTCTACTTGTCTTGACAAATCCGATATTAAGGTTTGCCTTGTTTGTGATCTGAGATTTAAATTACGTTTTCTTGTTTTCGAATGGAATATCCTCCACCAAACAGTCATGCTAAAGCTATTCATGAACAGCTTCGTTTTATTAGCAACTCTATTAAACGATAGTACAAGTCCAATATTTCTCGGGAACTTATGGAAAAATAATATTGGCTTAGTTTGCAAAGTAAATATCAATGGAAGTGCTCTTTGTGGTTGCAAAGTAAGAAGGAATAAAGATTCCTTCAAATCAGATAGCACCTTTTGTCAGCCACACACTCTTTTAAGCATTAAGTCTAATCACTTTTGCAGAAGGATACACAGTTGTTTCTGAACAATTACTTTCATCTTCCTAATCCATTTAGCCAGCTTGATTCAGAAATAAGTTATTTCTCTAAAATTATGAAACAGATTAATCCTCTTTTCTCTCCCTCCAACCTGTTCCATTTACTCCTATCAATCAGTGTTCTTATCCTCAAATAAATAAACCACAAGGAGCTGAGTTTACAAAGCCAATGGCTCCAAACTTGTTTCTTTTGTCACTTCCCCTGCTGGAACTCACCCTGTTTTAATAGCGTTAAGCTTACCTACCTGGAACGTAACTATAAGAATTTGACCCACTAAAGAGACATAGCAAGCAATTTTTTACATTAAGTAACAGAGAATGCAAACCATCGCATACTCTAAAAAAGAGAGTCATCGGCTCATTCACATTCTCCATTATTATATTCCTTTCCCAAAACCTGACAAAATTCGAAAAAAAAGGTATAAAAAAAAGAAGAAAAAAATCAGTAGCAGATGGGGCAGAGCACCAAACCGTTCTCATTACACTCAGTACATCTCACAACCTTCCCCTTCCCAGGGTTCCCTCCACCACCCTGCACCCCTTCCTTCTCCTCCTCCTCCTTCTCCGCCGCCGCCACCGCCACCACCACCACCTTCCGGCTTCCGCGGCACTGGAAGCACGGTAGAAACCTCACCCCGCCGCATCCGTCGCAGACCCCGCCGCGAGGCGCCATCGGCAGCCCCGTCAGCAAACCCGCCAGCCCGCCTTCCTCATGGATTCTCAGCACCGCCTCCGCCCCGCCGATGTCCCTCCCCTTCACAAACAGCCTCGGCACCGCCGGCCCCTGAACTCCACACCCCTTCGTCAGCTCCCGGAGCTCCTCCCGGAATCCCATGTCCATCGACACGTCCCGCTCCCGGACCCACACCCCGAGCTCCTCCAGAGCCGCACGCACCGCGTTGCAGTCCTCAAACGTCTTCCGCACCCCGCGCAGCGTCGTCGTGTACAGCACCGCCACCTGCGCCCCGCCCGGCGGGCACCTCTTCTCGAACATCTCCAGCGAGTACCTCACCGGCCGCTGGCCGGCGTTGAGCGGCCGGAGGACGTTTCCCTTCCGCTGTGGATCGGAGAAAGGGAGGGACCGGTGGGAGTTCTCCTTGCACGGACTTGGGGAGGGGGGGAGGGTGGGCTTGGTGGGTGTGGTGGGGTCGAGGCCGGCCATGAGCTCCCAGGAGTTGATGACCTCAGGCTCGGAGCGGGGGATGGGGAGGAAGCGGCGGGTGAAGGAGGGGGGAGACGGCGGTGGAGGAGGTGGTGGTGGTGGTGGTGGTGGAGGGGTTTGGGGAGGAGGTTGGTCGAGGGTGGTGAGGTGGCCGTAGGTGGTGGAGGTGAGGGAGACGATGTGGTGGCCGATGGTAGGGCCGCCGACGATGCGGTCCTCGTCTTCGAGGAAGGTGGAGGAGACGCAACCCATGGCTGGCTAAGTGGCTAGCTTTCTATGTATCTTGCAATGGAGGCAGCATGGAGAGGAGGAGGTGGGAGGGAAGGGAGATTTCAAAGTTTCAAATAGGCTGGACCGCTGTGTATTTTGTCCGGTTGTTTTAAAGAAGGGAGCATACGGTAGTATTGGACGCTTCAAGGGGAGAAATTTAAGCGGCGCGTTTGGACGGGGGCGTGACTCACGAAGTAAGGGAAAGGTGGTCATTTGGCCACTGGGCGTACCGAGATGGTCTCTTCCTAGTTGGGTTCATTTGGTTTTATGCAGTGGAACAGTGTTCGCGGCAGGGAAATTCAAAATAATCTGGACAAGTTTGGAGTTTGAACTTTGTTTCAAGCTGATGAAGGGACTAGATTGCTGGCTCTTGAGTTTGTCTCGTTGGATTGAATAACTGGCGTTAGAAATACCGGCATAGGGAAATTTCTGTAGCTTTAAACTTAATAAATTATATGAGGGCTTACTGTTGTTGGAGAAGAGCTACGGGCTGCTTTAGAGGGTTTATCCTATGCAAGGAGGGTTCTCGGTGCCGATTGGGTTGGGTGCATCTTGAGGAGGACTCTTAGTGATTGACCGGATTCAGGATGTGGACATGTACGGTGACGGTCACTCCCTCATCCTAGAGACTCGGAGACTGACTCAGGAGATGGGTGATTTTCAGGCTGCACATGTATACCGGTTGGTGAACATAGCAGTTGATTGGGTCGTCTCCTACATTGCCCAGCACTCCGGAGAGCTACATTGGACATCTATAGTTGATAGTTGCATTCCTTTGTTCTATTTACTTTCTTTTGATTTGGCTAGATGTACTCAAGTTAGAGTTATATGAATTGACGTTTTAACCAAAAAAAAAAAACTTAATAACTAATTATTGTTATTCTTAGTAAATGGCACTCTAAAAGTTAGAAGATGATTGCTGCGGTGTTTCTTTTTTAAAAAAAATTTAGATTTATCATAGCCATCTGTTTCAGAGGCTAAACGCCACCCTCATGGCTTGTTCCGTGTCCCATCTCCAATGACTCCTCACAACCCACCCTTCTGTCGACTCCTCCCATTCCGCACCGCTCTACTATTGAGAATTATTGCTCGTCCTACTTGTGCTAAGATTTTATCCTTAGTTTTGTTTTACTTAATTATTCATTCTATAATAGTTATCTTTATTCTTTAGTGATTATCAAGGCTTATCTTTTTCGAGACGTTGGTTTGCAATTTGAGCAAGAATCAAGTCTTATCTCTAACGGTCTTATCAAGTATGATACTATATTTAAAGAGACATTTGGTGTGTAGCGTGAGAAAAGAGAGTGAAAGTTGTCCCTCTCGGTGATGCTTCAAAAGAAGTCTTTTTGTATGGCTCATTTTTTAATAAAATATTTTTTCTCTCTTCTAATTATTTTTCTTATAGTGTCGCTTTTCTATTTTTCGTTTAGTATTTGTTCTAAATCTTGGGCCAATATGGCCGACCTACTCTGTGTAGCATACCGTTCTATATGGTATTAGAGCCATAAACTTAGAGATCGGTTGTTCGATGTTTGTAGTTTGGCGTGGGTAAATAGTTTTCAATAATTTGTTGTACGGTGGTGTAAGCATGTGAATTCTTGTTTGGTGATTGAATGGTGAATCATCATAGGTGAAGCTATTATCATCTCTAGCATTGGGATCAAAAAATTAAATAATACGAATTATGTGTATTGGAAGGTCTGGATCAAATCTTATTTGATCGGGAAGGTTTATGGAAGATTGTGAATGAGGTAGCATATTGGTCGATTGATATTCAGCAAACTAGATTTCTACTATGGTTGCCATGATCTACTCTAAGACGGTTAAGCCTATAAACAGAGCCCTTGCTCTGATACCAATTTGTTGGCCCAACTAGGCAACCCAAGAGAAGGGGGTGAATTGGGTTTATAAAATTTTGCAGAAATAAAATCAAATCCCCTCAAATAAAATTAATTAGATGCAACAAGTATAGCAAGTAATAATCATAAATATACAACTAAGTATGAAAAAATAAAGAGTGAATAGAAGAAAAATAATACGTAACGATTTATAGTGGTTCAGTCTTCTTGTGAGCCTACATCCACCCCTCGAACTCCTACTTGAGATTAATCCACTAGGCTTATCCAAAGCTTTACAAACCGCTTGTCTACCAGGTGCAAGCAACCTTTATACTTAGTGATATCCAAGCTAACCCTTGGTTGATCTACTCTCTCAAATACTTTTTTCTTTATCTAAAGTACAATCCTCCTAAGCAATCACTCTCTATCACACAAGCTAGCAAGAGCTTCACACTATCTTACAATACTTAATCAAAATAATAAGAATGAAAGCACTATACTCAATTTTTCAACAAGAAAAGATTTTCACTTGTAAGCACAATACTCTCTTGATTTCTCTTCAATCCTCTTTGGAACTCTCTTCCTTGTTACAATAAGAGGTATGAACCTCCTTTTATAGGCATGAGAAGCCATTTTCTTGTTTGAAACAATTTGAAGCTTTGGAAATCCTTTTTTAACACATTTAATGTAGGCATATTTGGGTCAGATTTGGTTTTTTGTATTGCAGTACTTTTTTGACAAATTAAAAGGTTGAATTTGATTTAGTGGCTCCATACAAAGTTGCAACCCTTTAATTTATCTTTCCAATTTATAAGAATCATTTCAAAAGGACACTTGGTTAAAATGTTACAGCTAAAAAACTAAACATATGTTAGCCTGAATTACAGCTATAGATAAATAGATTGCAGACCCTATTACTCATAGTTAACATTCAAATTTTAAAATATATTTAATATAAAAGTTGTAGCCCTTTAAGTTTTATTCCCAACCTGATATTAATCATTTTAAATTGACATTTGGTTGAAAAGTTACAGCTAAAAGAGTAAACATATGTCAGATTGAAGTACAGCTATGGATGGATAAATTGCAGACCCTATTACTCATAGTTAACGTTTAAATTTAAAAATATATTGAATATAAAAGTTTTAGATAAATAAGTTTTCTTTCCAGATCATCAAGACTTGTATTAATATTATATTTGAATAAAAAATTATACCAAAAATACTAACATATGTTCAGAATTCTAGCATTTGCCTTCAAAAGAAATCTCAATTCCTAATTTCATTCATTTGCTATAATCATAATAATGAACTAAATTCATTTGTTTGTTATCATCAAAATCAAATAGGAAATCATTAAAACCATGGGATTAACACATTCATCATCAAATAAGTGGTAAACAAAAAGAAAACACTTATTATATTTAATATTTTAAGAAATAGAGTAGCAAATCTGAGGATGATAGTGTTATTTTGATGATTAACAAGCAATTATCTAGAGTATATTATAAGTTAAATTGATACTTCATTTATAAGTTCATTACTCTCAGTATATTTGTATGAATTGATATAGATACATGTCTTTGTTCATTTGAATGAATCTAACCTTGAGATGCAGCAAAGTGTAGATTGAGTCGACCCAAAGGATGATTGGGTCGACCCCGGCACATCAAGAAGTCATTTGGCACACTTCTGCAAAATTGGCACAGATGAATAGTGAGTTGGGTCGACCCAAGGTAAGCATGAGTCGACCCAAACTTCAAGAACCTCAAAACATGAAAGAAATATGTTCTCTGGATTTACTGAGAGGGTCGACCCAAACAGTGGTTGAGTCGACCCAAGCTTGAGTCGACCCAAACCCTGAGAGGGTCGACCCAAAGGCAAGACAGAAAGGCAGACAGAAAATGGTTCTCTGGAATTACTGAGAGGGTCGACCCAAGAAGAAGTTGAGTCGACCCAAGTGAACTTTGAGTCGACCCAAAGAATGATTGGGTCGACCCATGGGAAGGAAGGCTGAAATTTCAAGTTTCTGTGTTTTCTGAGAGGGTCGACCCAAGGAATGTTTGAGTCGACCCAAGTGAAAGTTGGGTCGACCCAAGGACAGGTTGAGCCGACCCAAACACGGGCTGAAGCATAACGGCTAGTTCTGCAGATGTATCTTTTGTCCTTCCCAAGGTCATTAACGGCTAGTTTTTCAAATCTAACCATTGAGGCTTGTCCAAAGGATGTGGGAAGCTATTTAAAGGGGCACTATTCATCAGATAGAACAACTTTTGAAAGAGATATCAAAGAGTACACAAGAAAACAAAAGTGCCCTAATCTTCTTCATTCAAGTGCTTCATTCAAGAATCAAAGAAAGGGGTTGAGCAGATTCAAAGAGTCATCAAGAGCTCCATCCTCCCTTGAAGAGTGAAGCATCCTTGACAAAGAAGAGCAAAGCCACTTCAAAGCGATAAATACTTTCTAACTCTTCTTTGTAGTTAATATTGTTTCATTTGCTCATTTAGGAGTTTGAATCCTTCTTTTTGTTTGTCGAACTATTTGTAAAGGTTCGTTGGTGAACCCGTAAAACCAACAAAGATTTTTGGTGAACCCGAAAAACCAAAGTATAAAGGTTCGTTGGTGAGCCCGCAAAACCAACAAAGGTTTTTGGTGAACCCGGAAAACCAAAGTGTATAGGTTCGTTGGTGAGCCCGCAAAACCAACAAAGATTTTTGGTGAACCCGGAAAACCAAGGTGTATAGGTTCGTTGGTGAGCCCGTAAAACCAACAAAGGTTTTTGGATTGTGAGCCCGGAAAACAATCCAACTGTAATCCGCGAGATTATAGTGAATTCCCAAGGGGTCGCTTGGGGAGTGGACGTAGGTGCTAAGGAGAGCACCGAACCACTATATATTGTTGTGTTTGTGTTGTGCTTGTGTTTACATTTATTCTTGCATTATCTTCCATCTTTGTTCTAGTTTAATTCATTCAAATAATCTAAGAAAGCAACCACCGCACTTAATTAAGAAAGCCTCTAAAACACCAAAATTGAGAAGAAACCAATTCACCCCCCCTCTTGGATTGTCACCTTGGGCAACAAGTGGTATCAGAGCTAGGTGCTCTAATAGTGCTCATTGATCTAACAATCAAGAGTTAAAGATCATGACAACCCAAGTGGGATGCTCTATGAGTGAGGGGCAATCCACAAATAGACCACCTCTATTTAATGGCACAAACTACACTTATTGGAAAGCTAGAATGAGGATATTCATTCAAGCTTCAGACTATGAACTGTGGCAAATCATCACTAGAGGACCTCACACACCCACACTTAACATAGAGGGCACTATCATACCCAAACCAGAAATGGATTGGAATGAAAGTGATAGAAGACTAGCACAGTTAAATGCAAAAGCTATAAATATGCTTTACTGCTCATTAGATGTTAATGAATTTAATAGAATATCTACTTGCACTACTGCCAAAGAAATTTGCGACAGACTTGAGGTCACACATGAAGGGACCAATCAAGTTAAGGAATCAAAGATAAACATATTAGTACACAAGTATGAATTGTTTAAAATGGAACCTACCGAGTCCATAACTGATATGTTTACTCGTTTTACTGACATTATAAATGGGCTTAAGAGTTTAGGAAAGTCTTATTCTAACTCTGATTTGGTGCGAAAAATTCTCAGGTCTCTACCAAGGAATTGGGAGGCCAAGGTAACCGCTATTCAGGAAGCAAAGGACCTCAACACACTGCAGTTAGAGGAGCTTCTAGGATCACTCATGACCCATGAGTTGACAATGAGACAAAATTCAGAAGATGAGGTCAAGAGAAGAAAGCCCATTGCCCTAAAGACTACCACCCCTAAACAACTAACTGAATCGGAAGATTCAGATGATGATGAAGAAATTGATGAAGAAGGGATGGCTGTGCTTGGGAGAAAATTCAGAAAATTCATAAGAGGTAAGAATAGATTCCATAAAAAGAAACCCTTCTTTAAAGGTAACTCAAGCAAAGAAAAGGGTAAGGACAAAGAAAAGGAAAAAGAAACTCCCATTTGCTATGAGTGTAACAAACCCGGGCATTATAAGATAGATTGCCCAGATTTGAAGTGGATGGCAAGAAAGTTGAAAAAGAAGAATTTCATGGCTGAATGGAGTGAAAGTGAGGAATCAAGTTCGGAGGAGGAAGATCATCAAGAGACGGCCCAAATGTGTCATAATGGCCAATGACGATGAGGTGTGTCTTGCAGCTGATAAAGTGGAAAAACGATGGTATCTAGATAGCGGCTGTTCAAGACACATGACCGGTGACGAAGATCAATTTGTCACCTTGGAATCAAAGAAGGGTGGAGTAGTAACCTATGGAGACAATGGTAAAGGGCATATCATTGGAAAGGGTAAAATTTTCATTGCACATCTATTTTTGTAGAAAATGTCTTATTAGTTAAGGGTTTGAAACATAACTTTCTTAGCATAAGTCAATTTTGTGATAAAGGGTTTAAAGTTACATTTGAAGCATCTGTATGCATAATCACTAATCCTAAAGATAATAGCATTGTACTTGTAGGACAAAGGCAAAGAAATATTTACTTAGTAGATCTTCATGAGTTAGGCAAGAAAAATGGTTTATGCTTAATTACTAATGAAGAAAAGAAAAATGAAACTAGTTGGCTTTGGCATCGAAGATTAGGACATGCTAGTATGGAATTAATATCAAAACTAGTTAAGAAGGAATTAATAAAAGATGTGCCAAAACTGATCTTTGAAAAGGACAAAATATGTGGACCATGTTCATTGGGAAAATAAACTAGATCATCTTTCAAATCGAAGAATGTAGTATCAACAACTAGACCATTTGAACTCATACACATGGATTTATTTGGACCTACTAGAACTACAAGTCTAGGAGGGAAGAAGTATGGACTAGTCATTGTTGATGATTTTTCAAGGTATACATGGGTTTCATTTTTGGCACATAAGAATGAAGCATTTTCAGAATTTTTGAAATTATATAATAATATCATAAATGAAAAGAAACTCACCTTAGTAGCAATTCGAAGTGATCATGGTACGGAATTTGAAAATCAACACTTTGAAAAATTTTGCACTAAAAATGGAATATCACATCAATTTTCAGCACCTAGAACGCCTCAACAAAATGGGGTTGTTGAAAGGAAAAACAGGACATTGGCAGAAATGGCACGCACAATGTTGTGTGAGTCAAATCTTCCAAAGTACTTTTGGGCTGAAGCTATAAACACTGCTTGCCATATTCTAAATCGAGTTTTAATACGACCAATAACCAAGAAAACCGCTTATGAACTTTGGAAAAATAAGAAACCTACTGCAAAATATTTTAAAGTATTTGGATGTAGATGTTTCATCTTAAACAATGGCAAGGAGGATCTAAGCAAATTTGATGCCAAGTCAGATGAAGGTATCTTTTTAGGATACTCCACATCTAGCAGGGCATACAGAGTATTCAATAAAAGAACCTTAGTGGTGGAAGAGTCAGTCAATATTATATTTGATGAGTCTGATAGTGAGTCTGCTAGGAAAGAAAATACTGTTGATGATGATACAGGAATTATCGACTTTGAAAAGTTGAAAATTGATGACGTGCCAAATCAAGATAAGGGAGATGATTGCGTGCCACCACAACCCCAAGACGTGCCAAAAGAATGGAGGTATGCACATGGACATCCTAAAGACTTAATCATTGGTGATCCATCTCAAGGGGTAAGAACTCGATCATCTCTTAGAAATTTAAATGATTATCTTGCTTTCGTTTCACAATTAGAACCTAAGACTTATGAAGAGGCTGAAAAAGATACTAACTGGATAAATGCCATGCAAGAAGAATTAAATCAATTCAAAAGAAGTAATGTATGGACATTAACTGAAAGACCAAAGCATAATTCAGTAATTGGAACAAAATGGGTATTTAGAAATAAATTAGATGAAAATGGATTAGTTATAAGAAATAAGGCTAGACTTGTAGCTAAGGGATACAATCAAGAAGAAGGAATAGATTTTGATGAGACATTTGCTCCTGTAGCTAGATTAGAGGCTATTAGATTACTTCTAGCATTTGCATGTTTCATGGATTTCAAATTATATCAAATGGATGTGAACAGTGCATTCTTAAATGGTATTATTGAGGAGGAGGTATATGTAGAACAACCTCTAGGATTTGAAAATCATGAATTGCCAAATCATGTGTTTAAATTACATAAGGCATTATATGAATTAAAGCAAGCACCTAGGGCTTGGTATGATCGACTAAGCAAATTTCTGCTTAATAACGATTTTTGTAGAGGAAATGTAGATAAAACTTTATTTCTCAAAAGAAAGGACAAAAATCTATTAGTGGTACAAATATATGTAGATGACATAATCTTTGGTGCCACTAATGATACTCTGTGCAAAGAATTTGCTGATTTAATGCATGGAGAATTTGAAATGAGTTTGATGGGAGAACTAAGCTTCTTTCTAGGATTACAAATCAAACAAACCAAAGAAGGTATTTTCATTCATCAAATTAAGTATACAAAGGAAATACTGAAGAAGTTTGGGAATGAAAATCATAAGGGAATTGGCACTCCAATGAATCCTACTAGTAAGCTAGACAAAGATGAAAAAGGGAAGAGTGTTGATATTAAGCTCTATAGAGGACTAATTGGATCCTTGCTCTATCTTACTGCTAGTAGACCCGACATTGTATTTAGTGTAGGAATATGTGCTAGATACCAATCCGATCCTAAGGAGTCACACTTAAGTGCTGTTAAGAGAATCCTTAGATATTTAAGAGGAACTACCAATATAGGATTATGGTACTCGAGAGACTCCTGTCTAGATTTGCTTGCATATTCAGATGCTGATTTTGCCGGATGCAAATTAGATAGAAAGAGCACAAGTGGCACATGTCAATTCTTAGGAAATAACTTAGTATCATGGTTTAGTAAAAAGCAGAATTCAGTGGCACTCTCCACAGCTGAAGCTGAATATATAGCTGCTGGCAGTTGTTGTGCTCAAGTATTATGGCTTAAACAACAACTAGAGGACTATGGAGTTAAGGTAGACAATATTCCTATTAGATGTGATAATACTAGTGCCATCAATCTTACTAAAAATCCAGTTCAGCATTCTAAAGCCAAACACATAGAAATAAGGTATCACTTTATTAGGGATCATGTGCAAAATGGAAATGTATGCATTGAGCATATATGCACTGAAAAACAATTAGCCGACATATTTACAAAACCATTGAGTGAAGATAGATTCTGCATGCTAAGGAGGGAATTAGGCATATGTGATCCTTTATTGAAGAAATATAAAAGGGAGCTAGTAGTCTCATGATACATTCCTCTAACTTCAAAAATCCCATGAAACATGAGTCAAATTTGTTATATATATAGATTCCTTACTCATGTATCATTGTCCCATAAAGAGTTTATAAGGATTGGAAGCAAGGAAAACTTTTTAGAAGCAAAAAGGAAGAGAAAAGAAAAAGTCTGCACTTGGGTCGACCCAACCCAGAATAGGGTCGACCCAACGTTGAGTCGACCCAAGAAAAATCTTGAGTCGACCCAACGTCGGGACCCCACTGTTAAAAGGGGACCCGAGAGCATTTCTAGGGCACTGTTTGCCCTTTGTCTTCTTCCGAAAAACCTAGTCCCCACTCTCCAATCTCCACTAAACTCCTCCAAACAGTAGATTTTCTTAAGATCTTGGAGAAATGGGACCCAAACGAGCCGTAGCCAAGAGATCCGGAAGAGTCACACGGATCCAACGGGAGGAAAGGCAACCTACCGAGCCATCTACGGTGTCTCCACGACGTGAGGCACGTGCGGAGGCCCCTCCTCCTCCTTCCCCCTCAGTGATACTTGCAAGATTTGCGGGGAGGCCGGTTACTACGGAGAGAAGGATCCATTCCGAGTTCTTCAATCAAGAAGGGTTTCGGTTGTGGGAATGGATCCAAAGGCAAGGTTGGGAGTATCTTTGCTCCCTAGATGTGGTGATCTACCCCGGATTGGTTCAGGAGTTCTATGCCTTCCTCAAAACTGGTATGGGAGGGCTTGTTTTGGAAGTTCGAGGGGTTCGAATTCGAGTTTCCGAGGAGAGCTTGAGTGAGCTACTTCATCTACCCTGCATAGGAGCCACTCCGGAAAAGCCAGAAAATAAAATGAGAGCTCTACAGTTGATCATGGAAAATGAGAACTTCGACTTTTCCACGAAGGTAATAGCTAGTTCTCTTTCCGCTGAAATGAGATTACTGCTCAATATGATAAATAGGATTTTATTTCCAAAGACCGGGAGATTCGATCTCATCACAGAGCGAGATCTAGCAGTGATGGAGTGTATGATTCAGGGGATTCCCCTAAATGTTCCGGCCATGATACTGAGACAGATGAGGAAGGTGATGTGCAGCAATAGGGTATCACTACCTTATGGTATGATACTCACCTTGATTTTTAGACAGCACGGTTTAGCTCTCGAGGAGGAGGCATCCAAGAATCTACATCATACTGATACATACACTGCACGGACACTTATACGCATGGGATATGAGAAAGTGAACGGGCAGTGGATTCACACTGGAGCAGGCATTCAGGGTGAGGCACCAGAGGGAGATGCACCAGAGGATGAGGATGAGGAGCATATGGATCATCCTACTGCACCCTCAGAGGCTGGACCATCGTCATCCGTTCCTCCGACAGATACGGATGAGTTCTGGAGCAGGATGACTGAGCTCATGTCAGCTCAGGCGAGGACTATCACTGACGGGCTGACGAGCCGCTTGGACGCCCGGTTGGATGTCATGTCTGCTGAGATCAGTGATCTGAGGCAGCAGATAGGAGCACTCCGGAGAGAGAGAGAGACCCATGGACCATCTGTGCCATAGGCTGCTGAGTCAGAGATTTCGGCACAGAGTCATCCAGCTTGTCGTGCTCCACGCCAGACACAGTCTCACCAGGCTCGACCTCCCCTCGCCACGTACACTAGGAGGATGAGGACTAGATCCCAGCCGTTAGAGTCTCCCTAGGTTGATCTTAGCATCTATGTTTAGAGCCTAGGCTAGATATCTAGTTCTCATATGTATCTTGTTTTTATCATGTATCCTTAAATCTTGATTAAGGAACATTGTATCTGTTTTTTTTTTTTTGTTTTTGGACATGAATGTATGAAAATGTTCCTATTTTGATCAATGAAGTTTGAAGTTTGTTGTTTATTGCATCTTTCCCATGTATCTTTTTGATGATAACAAAAAGGGAGAGAAGTAAAGAAAGAGTATTTATTTATTTTAGGATGTAAAGAAAGAATATTTATTTGAGGAGAAGTAAAGATCTTAGGTGAGAAGTAAAGATTTTGTGTAGATTAGATAAAGCAACAAAAAGGGGAGAAGTAAAGATATCTTTAGAGTAAGTAAAGAAAGAATAATAAGAGCAAAAGTAAAGAAAGTTAAAGAAAGGAGAAGTAGAGAAAAAGAAATAAGAATTTATGCAAGAAAAGAGAAATAATTGGGCAAACAAATTAAAAATCATATAAGAAAGCTTATACATCTAAGGGGGAGCAATTTGTAACAATGAAATTGATTAAATCAAAAATTTTCTATCAAATCTCAGAATTTGGCACATATAAATTCAGAATTTGGCACGCACCTCTCGCACCCCGATACATAACCTGAAACTCATATTTTATCTCAAATTTTTGAAGTTTCATCGCTAATGAATTATAAATGAAAGGGGGAGCAATTCAAAGAGTCAAATTGGCAACATTTAAATAATATAGGGGGAGATTTCACTCTTATATATGAAAAGCTGAAATTCAGCAATTTAAACCCTTTTATAAACTGTTTTTAAAGACAAGTATCAATAGGCTTATACTCTTTATTTTGTAATCATCAAAAAGGGGGAGATTGAGGATGATAGTGTTATTTTGATAATTAACAAGCAATTATCTAGAGTATATTATAAGTTAAATTGATACTTCATTTATAAGTTCATTACTCTCAGTATATTTGTATGAATTGATATAGATACATGTCTTTGTTCATTTGAATGAATCTAACCTTGAGATGCAGCAAAGTGTAGATTGAGTCGATCCAAAGGATGATTGGGTCGACCCCGGCACATCAAGAAGTCATTTGGCACACTTCTGCAAAATTGGCACAGATGAACAGTGAGTTGGGTCGACCCAAGGTAAGCATGAGTCGACCCAAACTTCAAGAATCTCAAAACATGAAAGAAATATGTTCTCTGGATTTACTGAGAGGGTCGACCCAAACAGTGGCTGAGTCGACCCAAGCTTGAGTCGACCCAAACCCTGAGAAGGTCGACCCAAAGGCAAGACAGAAAGGCAGACAGAAAATGGTTCTCTGGAATTACTGAGAGGGTCGACCCAAAAAGAAGTTGAGTCGACCCAAGTGAACTTTGAGTCGACCCAAAGAATGGTTGGGTCGACCCATGGGAAGGAAGGCTGAAATTTCAAGTTTCTGTGTTTTCTGAGAGGGTCGACCCAAGGAATGTTTGAGTCGACCCAAGTGAAAGTTGGGTCGACCCAAGGACAGGTTGAGCCGACCCAAACACGGGCTGAAGCATAACGGCTAGTTCTGCAGATGTACTTTTTGTCCTTCCCAAGGTCAGTAACGGCTAGTTTTTCAAATCTAACCATTGGGGCTTGTCCAAAGGATGTGGGAAGCTATTTCAAGGGGCACTATTCATCAGATAGAACAACTTTTGAAAGAGATATCAAAGAGTACACAAAAAAACAAAAGTGCCCTAATCTTCTTCATTCAAGTGCTTCATTCAAGAATCAAAGAAAGGGGTTGAGCAGATTCAAAGAGTCATCAAGAGCTCCATCCTCCCTTGAAGAGTGAAGCATCCTTGACAAAGAAGAGCAAAGCCACTTCAAAGCGATAAATACTTTCTAACTCTTCTTTGTAGTTAATATTATTTCATTTACTCATTTAGGAGTTTGAATCCTTCTTTTTGTTTGTCGAACTATTTGTAAAGGTTCGTTGGTGAACCCGTAAAACCAACAAAGGTTTTTGGTGAACCCGGAAAACCAAAGTATAAAGGTTCGTTGGTGAGCCCGCAAAACCAACAAAGGTTTTTGGTGAACCCGGAAAACCAAAGTGTATAGGTTCGTTGGTGAGCCCGCAAAACCAACAAAGGTTTTTGGTGAACCCGGAAAACTAAGGTGTATAGGTTCGTTGGTGAGCCCGTAAAACCAACAAAGTTTTTTGGATTGTGAGCCCGGAAAACAATCCAACTGTAATCCGCGAGATTATAGTGAATTCCCAAGGGGTCGCTTGGGGAGTGGACGTAGGTGCTAAGGAGAGCACCGAACCACTATATATTGTTGTGTTTGTGTTGTGCTTGTGTTTACATTTATTCTTGCATTATCTTCCATCTTTGTTCTAGTTTAACTCATTCAAATAATCTAAGAAAGCAACCACCGCACTTAATTAAGAAAGCCTCTAAAACACCAAAATTGAGAAGAAACCAATTCACCCCCCCCTCTTGGATTGTCACCTTGGGCAACAAAATCTTAACCTTAGGTTGGGTTGGGGTCTTAAGAAAGAGGATGGATAGAGTCAGACGGATGAATGGCCTCCATCACCGTTTGGCTTAGAAAATCTTAGGAAGGATGGATGAAAAGGAGGAATTGTCTATCCATTCTAACCCACCAATTTGCATCCCTCCAATTGGGAGGATTAAGGAATGATGGATAGAGCATGTAAGGGGTGGGCTTCTACGTTGATAAAATTACTTCTCATTAATTTTTTAATAAAATTATGATACTTTTCTACTCCAACCGCCATCCCTCTTCTCCTCAACGCCACTAGCCTACTACCATCCATCACCAACCCTCTTCTCCTCCACTTTACCTCATCAGCTGAGCCATCGTTCCTCTTCTCCTTAATGCCACCAGCCTACTAGCCCACCATCATCCCTCTTCTCCTCAACACCAATCGCCGCTATCCTTACCAGCCTTCAACTCCGTCTGAACGCCATCGTTCGGTCTGGGTATGATTATTCAACTATTGTATTTTTTTCTCTTCTTCTTTTTTTTTTTTTTTTCGATTGGAGTTTGAAGCTTTTTTTCAGGTTTGAATTTTTTGATCTAGAACCACCATCACTCACCTCTATCCCTTTTTTCGTTTGTGACCAACATTCACCTTTTTTTGCTCGGCTCCTTATTTTGCTCTCAGTGTGGTAAGCGTCTGCAGCTTTTTTTCCTTGTCTTCTATGATCTTTTTTTTTTTTGGATTCGGATTTCTTCATTTTGTTTTCGGTGTTTTGTATATATACTCACATGTGAACTATTAGTGGGCTTTTTTTTCCATTTATAAATATACTCTTGAATATTTTGAATATCAGAATAGAATTTTTGGAATATAATTCGAGGTTTAGGTGATTATATTGGAAGATATTTCACGTTTCTTGTTTTTACATAAATAATTAATTGTTTTTTGAAATATTGTTTTAGGATAATACATATGGAAGATACTTGGAATGATGAATGGAAGGAAGATTAGGAAGCTAAATCGGAAGGTTATTCTGAAAATGAACAAGTTGATTGGGCAGAATATACTTCGTAAATTTTATATGCACTGAAATAAAAACGGCGTATGGCTATAGTTAGACTTTTATATCTTATTGTTTGTGTTCTACATTGGATGGGAGGTTTTATTAATTCAAACTACATAGATAAAGCAATCAAGGACAATGGTGGAGAAAGAGAAAACAAATGTCAAAAATTAGCGTGCCTTACTTCGTACGGGGTTTTATGCATTTGCCAAATTGTGTGAAACAATTATTTTGAGAAGAAAATGGCCAATTTTTATTAAATTAATCATATCAATAATTACATCATCACTCCATTATCTAGTTCTTTGCAAAAAGAAAGGAAAAAAAAACATCATCATACCTTAACAATATTCACATTTACTTATTATCAGGCGATGTTAGAAAAGATTCAGTGGGCTACTCTGAAATGCTGTGAATCCACATCATGATGGCAGGATACTGCAGACATGTCCTATGTTAATTGCTTCGGGTCATGGCGAGGGTTTACGATTTAACAGTAGAAGGCTTTGATATGAAAAAAAGATGGTAGTTTTATATGTTTTCTTATTAAAAGACGCCATACTTGATCCAAACCAAAAATATTGCTAGTCTGCAATTATTGTACGATTGCACTCTGTACGTGTACCATTGTCGCTTCAAAAGTTTATTGTTCATCCACGCTTTCACAGTCGCCTGTCTCATTATACTGAGAGTGTTATGACCGTCGAGTACACTCAATAGTCTTGCAGTTTAGCAAATTTTTTTATGAACTCCTTTTCAGAATTTTGTTGAGCTCCTTCACAATCTACAGTTTGCCAAGGGAAACAGCCAGACTTTATCCCTGTTATTTATGCTGCTTTGATATTAAACCAAGATGGTATAGGAATCCTTGCGACCCTTCGGGCCTTCCCATCCTTTGCATTAATGGTTCTGATCCTTTGCTTCCAAATATACTTGTTCATGAAAAGAAAAATAGAAAGATATCATAATGGGAATATGCAGAAGAAAAACCAAAGCAAACAAGCTATCCAAAGACCGAATTTGAATATACTTCCAACAGTTTTACAAGGTCACTAGATTAAGCAAACGGATGTTTAGTTCAATATCGGTTATTCATCAATAAAATTTTGGATACTTATATAGAACTAAATAATCCAAAAAAAATAATTTTTTTTTTAAATTTTTTGGAGTGAGATTATAGGTTGTTACAAATGATATCAGAGCGGACTTAATCTATAGCCGATGTGGATCAGAAAATACTATAGCACAGACTCATTGAGGCTGACTATAGGCTGACTATAGCAAGGACGCAGCCTATTATTGATATGGACTAGAAAATATTATAGTATATACTCATTAAGGCTGACCATGAGCCGATCGTGTTTGTGGTTAGATTTGAATGGATTTAGATTTTTATCTTGACGAGGGCACCATAGCTTAGACAAAGAAAGTATGTGCTTGCTGAGAAAATCTTGGTATTTACTGGGGTGTTATAATCTCAAAGACTCAAAGTTTCCCTCTTAAGCTTACAAATTAATGCCCTTCGGATTAGTTATAAATCCCTCACCAGAAACTTGCAGATCAGAAGGCTGAACCGTACCGTTCAGCATAAAAAATTAAAAAGCCAAGCCATCTTCTATGATGCCTTCGTCAGTCTCTACGTTTCCATTCTTCTTCCCAAGGAAAAGAAAGAGGAAAACAAAAAGGAAAGAGGAAAACATAATTAAAAGGGACAGCTATACTTGCACCCATGATACCAACGACAACCCCACAAAAGAAAAAGGGGAAAAAGCAAAAGAAAAGTTTCTTTCACATGAAAGAAAGGAAAACAGTCGGAATATGAACATTAACTTCTAGGTACTTTATTAGTAGCACAAGCCTAAGGAAAAAAAAAAAAAATCTTTCTTCTGCCTACTAATCCATGGCAGCCTTCCAACTGCTAGCCAAGCTCCACTGATCCGAGCCTGCGACTGATGTCGCGCCACTGCCACACTTGGCCACCGTCCTCATGCTTTCTATCAATGCCTCCGTGCGTGACTCGTGAGACAGGATCTCACTGAGCTGGGCTGGGCTTATCACTAGCTTCACCTTCCACATTCCTCCAACCCCACCTCCATTGCCACCATTGGCATGAAACTTGGGCGCCATCTCCATGTCTTGCCTTCTCCAGAACCCATGGTGGTCGAAGGACACGCGATAAGGAGCGGCGACGAGCGAGGGGAGGCCCTTGTGGCAGTCTTTGAGGGGGCGGAGATAGTACAGTTCTCCTCCGACGAGCTCTTCGTTGTGAAGAAGCGGCTTGGAGAAGAGGTCGCGGCTCCGAAAGATGCCGTGGCCTGGAAACCCATTGGTGATGCACTCCACGGTGACCGGAGGATAGAGCTCCATCATGCCGCCGTTGCACGTTACCACCTTTATCATCAATCCACTTCTCTCTCCAAAACCTCTGAACACGCAGTTTCCCATTTTTTTCCTCCTTCCCACTCTCTCTTCTCTAGAAAACAATGGGTTAGAGAAAAGTTAGCAGTCATCTTCCCGTTGTCGGACTCCTTACTAATGTATGGGTTGTAGGTCGGGATTTACGCGTTTGTTCTGGTCCTACCAAGCGATTCGATGGCTCTCAAAGGAATACGTAGGTCTTTCGATCTCAATGCTTTGGGTCTCTTTAGCGTGCAGAATCTTAAGAAAGACAAACGAGGGCTACAAACAAAGGAAGGGTCAAAAGAGAGGAAAAGAACATTCAAGGTTGTCCTAAAATATTAGAGCTTATAGAGGCCAACCTTTGGAGCCTCTAGCCCACCCACAGCACTGTGGGAACTGTTGATGCATTAAAGGGAGGAGATTCTTCTTGCACAGGCCATCTGGTGAGTGAAACAAGTAAACGAAGAGGGGGAACTTTCAGAGCAGTTGCAATCCAATAGTTCATGTGGGTAAAACTAGAGGATGAGCTCTAGTGGTGGATTTCTTTGGAGGTAGTAATGGGGAGAGAAACTGTTGGGAGGGAGTGATCAGTGGGAAGTTGCAGTGGAATTCCCGGTGCCGAGGACCACTGACTTCGCCATGATTCAATCCAATACTAGCTCGGAGCATTTTTGAATTAAACTTGGTTCATGAGGCTTGATCTGCTTGTATATTAAATTAACTTTGGTCTCTTCCCTCTGTCGCTAAGCTCAAAGTATTGTAAAATCAGGTTACTTTCCATCCCACTTGTTTGATGTTTAGGTATGAAAAATTAAGATCATATTGGAAATGAAAAAAAGAAATTCTTCCAAAACAATCTACTAAGAAAATGAGTGGCGATTGTAACACTAGTAACAAGCTTCATTCCTCTAATTTAGATATCTCTATATGGCATGTTCCCAAAAAGCTTTTCCTAAGTGATCAATTCCTTCGTCCAAGAGTCTTCTCTGGTCGTCCTTGTTCGGTGACTCTACAAACAGTATTTGTGGCCCCCTCCTTACAGGATTATCTGTGGCTTAAGCCAAACATGTCTCGATCATCTTAGATTATTTTCTTCTCCTCTTTGTCTCCTTGTGATGGTACAATATATAAATTTTTAATGCACTGATTGACTATTTTATTATTCTAATTATTGATATGAAAACCTTCGGAAGCTCCTTTCTCGTAATTTATTGCTCCCAACCAATTTGATTTAATACATGAAGTTGATCTCCAACAGAAATCCATTGTCAGGGATTATAATATGAGGTCCTCATCATCACCGTTGCTGCAACTTTTATACGCCATAAAAGTCCTGCTAAGCTTCGAGCCACATGCAAAGGCCAACAGTATCCTCTGCATGGTCTCCAAGTAGGGATGTGAATGGAGTGCGACTCCATTGTCATTATTGACTAGTTCAATTGAGATTTTTTTTTGAGCAAAAAAGTGCTTGCAATAGGGAGAGTTTTACTCACTGCAAATTTGACTACAGTCAAGAGGCAAATATTGAGGGTGTGTTTTGGTTGGAAAATATTGGGCTCAAGAAATATACGAATAGGAATCAATCACACCCCACCCCAACCTTTTGGTTGAAAAAAATTATAGCCTACACCACGGACACCATGTCAGCGGTCCACCGCATCAATCCTATTTCGACATCTGGTCGGTATCACCATAACTTAAATTGAGGAGAAATTATTACGTTGGCTCCCCTTTCTCCTCCGAAGCCCCATGAGAAAACTCCAAACCTCTCTTCCGGTCCCACCTCTCCCACCATCCCCTCTCTGTTGGAGACCAAAGCGTTGCACGCATCTACCCCTTCCGACCATGTGAAGGGCTCCTTCAAACTCGAGGCCACCCTCCACGACGAGGTCCCCGCCGACGAGGTTGTCCTCCTCACCAAGTCCTCTTTCACGGCTGCTGCCCCACCTGCATCCAGGCTCTCTTCAATCGGATCGCTTGCACCAGCAACTGGGTCATCACGCTCAAGTCCCTTGTCCTCCGCGATGGCGGCCCCCAACTACTGCTGCGAGGCCCTCTCCATCGCCCTCCGCCGCCGCTGCTTCCTCATGACCTCTCCACCTTCTGCGACGAATGCATGTGGCATTTGAATTTCATTGATGATTTGAATTTCTCGTACTGTTGATTCCATCGACTTGTTTGTGATGGAGACTTGTTTGTGATGGAAACTTGTTTGTAGTTTAGCATTTCAAACTTGTTTGGGTTCTTTGACCAGTCAAGTTTCATGTGACGGTACGAAGCATAAATACTATTGCCAGGGTTTTATCCAGTAGCAGAAAGCTTTATTAATGTCTTTTACTTGAAATGACTTGTTTAAGTGTTGGAGAATTGGGAATGGATGGCTGGTGTTTTTAGCATTTATCTATTGCTTTCGGACTGAGCATGAAAAAATATTGACGATCATTTTTATTCTTTTTCGTTTGGATATGCTGAAAAAAAATATTGGACATGACTGACTTCGGGTCAAACCAGTCTTTTTGACTTCAGACCTAAACTAAGGTAAGCGATTTCGGCCTTAGCCAAGAAGCCGACTAGCTGAGGAGCTGCCAATCGAGGAGAACAATTAGCGCACGTCGACAAAGGCTAATAGCTCTAACAACTGACAGACTCGGTAGCCTGCAATCGTGGCAGTACCACATCCTACGCCAGACCTACACCACACATCGTCCATGCGGACTGACTCCCGCATGCGTGGCCGTATCATCGGCGTTACCTGGCCATTATTGTACGCCACGTCAGCCCAAGTAACAACAAAATAAGCTCTCCTATATAAAGGGGCAGCCCAAAGACCTGACGTATGCAATATATGCATAATAATATGCATCGCACATGTGGGCAATGTTACTCTCGGGGAACAAAACTATGCTAAACTCTTTCCCTTTTATACTCTTTCCTCTCTATTTCGACTTAGACATCGGAGGGTTCTTCGTCGAAAGCATTCCGGCAAGCGGACTTCTTACTGGCCACCAATAGAGGAGACCGGCACCTGACACCTCAACCAACCTATTGAGCTTGATTTTAGCCGGCATCAGGGTTGTTCGAGCTGCGCTCCGACTTCGGTCCGGATTCGGCAGCAACAACTTAGCACTAGAGGAAAAGCCACTCCCCAGCTATATCAACATTAATCAAAGGGAAAGATAACCTGCATGAGATTGCGAGGAGCCTGCGGCGCATCGCGTGGTTCACAACACCACGCTCCGACCTCCCAAGGGTTGTTGTAGAGCCCAGAACCTACTATGCAAAAACAACTCGCTGCACTTGGGGAAGTTGGGAGAAAGTGATAGGAGAAATATTAGACACTTCGACCGAGGGTCAAACCGACCTCCTTGACCTTGAACTTAAACCGAGATGAATAACTTCAACCCCAGCCGAGGAGCCACCAACCGAGGAGATCAATCAGCACGCTTTGACAAGGGCTGATAACCCCAACAACCGACAGTCCTTGCAACCCGCAGTCGTGGTAGCACCATGCCCTATGCTAGACCTGTGTCACACGCCGCCTACACAGACTAACTCGCATGTCATGGCCGTATTATCGGCTGTTTTCTGGCCATCATTGTATGCCATGTTGGCCCAGGTAATGACAAAGCAGGCTCCTCTATATAAAGGGGGCAGCATTGGGGACCTCAGGTATGCAATTTGCATGCAATAATATGCCTCACACATATAGGCAATATTACTCACAAAGAACAAAACTCTCTTGAACTATCTCCCTTCCATACTATTGTCTCTGTATTTTAACTTAGGCATTGAAGGATCCCCACTGGAAGCATTCCGGTAAGCAGACATTTTGCAAACCATCAACGGAGAAGACCAACACCTAATACCTCAACCAGCCTGCTGAGTTCGGTTCCAGCCGACCTCAAGATTATTCGAGCTGCGCTCCAATCTCAATCTGAATTCAACGGCAACATATATGAATGGATAGCATCCAACTTGGTACAATTATTATGCATTTGTAAGGGATGCTTGTGATTTTGAATCACAAGATAGTGACTAGTTCGGATGCTAAGTTAAAAATCAAGGTAAAAGTTATGTCATAGGTTCTCAAGATTAATTAGGGCTAGAAATGGGCTAGGCCACATCCCTACCCAATTCCGACCTTTATTTTTATATTATTATTATTATTATTATTATTATTATTATTTTTATTTTTGAAGAGGGGGGGGGGGGGGTTGGAAAACCCAATCTTGAGTCCGGCTCGAGCCCAAGCTCAAGCTTGATCTGGACCCAATTGGGCCGGGCCAAATTTGTAAGGTGGACTATGGTCCATTGAATCACAAGCAATATTCTCACTGATAATTCAAAATTCTGATTATTTTAAGATGTCTTGAATCTCAGGATGATGAAGGGTTTGAGACTTGTCCAATCCTGAATTTGGACTCAATTTCAAGCCTTGCCCGAGCCCGAGTTGAGCTAATGATATACTCAAAAACAAATGAGCTTTATATTTACCCAAACTCAGTATGTAATTTTTCGTACCTTGTCGGTCGCCCGACTTGAAATCGGCTGGGCCCAAAAGACCTCGGGTTGGCACGAGCTCATTTTCAGCCCTACTCAAGATTGTAAGATCGGGATAGCAGTTATAAATTAGAAGTGAAGCATTCAAAAAATTGAGGTTTTGTTTTTTTATGTAAACTTTTTAGTGGGAATTGTAAGAATTTCAGATTGTATGTGTTGGGGGAAAAATGGACCACCCCACAAATGCAATTATAGCACCCAAATCCGTCAGCAAGATCGAGCTCATCTATATGCTGCGGCCATGCCCTGCAGCAGCCTTACCGCACCATGTTTTACTTGCCGGCCATGCCACGACATATTAATCAGGAACCATACTCTGCTACGACTGTCAACGCCTCATCATTCCCAAGAATGTACTGCACTGTGCGCCTCAAGCAAGCTCTGGCTGCACGCCATCTCCTCCCATGATGGGAACGGGCCATCCACGGCAACTCATTACTTCCACGCCCACGTCCAATCGTGATGGTAACCCATTAATTCGCCCAGTCACATCACAGGTAACCCTGCCACTCTCCCTATAAAAGGGGAGCTTCTCCCTCTAAAAAGGGGGCTGGAGGCTTCTTCCTCCCAAGGAGATTTTTCGGACTTCACATACAGTCCCTCTCTCTTCTCCAAAATTAAGCCCCCCTCTGACTTAGGCATCGGAGGGCCGGCGCCGGAAAAGCCCGGCCACCGGCTTCTTGCAGGCCCCCCACGGAGGACGCCGCCCGCCAACGGATCGCCGCCCGCCAGTGTTCGCCGGAGCTCCTCCTCCTCCTCGGTTCGCGGCCGCCCCCGGGTCCAATTTCCAGCAACAGTTGGCGCTAGAGGAAGGGCCCGAGTTGTGGCCATGAAACTAAGGAGCAGAGGAGTCTCTGATACCTCCCGGCATCATGCTCCAAGCTCCGGGCGCTCAGTCCAGAATCCACCACCAAGACCTCCGGCAGATCAAGCTCCACAAGTCCAACCCGAGCACTTCGACGCACTAGTGCAGCAAGTCCAAGCGCTAGCCATTGCAGCCCAAAGCCTGCAACAAGTGGAGGCTCCTCCTGTGCCGCCTCCACGGGTTCATGTTAAGCAGAGGAAGAAACTTTCTCCCGAGCCATCTCGAATCAGGCATGGCTCCCGCTACAACGACGTACGTGGGGGCAACTAGTGAGAAGTAGTAGCCCAAGTCTCACATCAACGAGTTGGAGGGAAAGAGAAATAAAAGCTGAGGTCTGGAGAAGGAGAGTTATGTACTCCCTCCTCATGGGTGTAAGTCCTTACGACGGCGCTCGTGACGTTGCTCTCCTTCAGAGCGTCGCCATCACCGAAGCCCCGGCCGTGCACAGAGAGCCAAGCCGAGCTCAGAAGACTGAGCCGAGCTCATCATGCAAGCCGAGCTCAGAAGGCTGCCGAGCTCATCCATGCTGCCGAGCTCCGAAAACCGAGCTCATGCAGGCCGAGCCGAGCTCAGAAGGCCGAGCTCGTCATCCACATGTTGCAGCCACAACCTGCAGCAGTCTCATCCAGGCCGAGCTCAGAAGGCCGAGCTCATCATCCACATGCTGCAGCCACGACCTGCAGCAGTCTCATCCAGGCTGAGCTCATCCAGGTCGAGCCGAGCTCAGAAGGCGGAGCTCGTCATCCACATGCTGCAGCCACGACCTGCAGCAGTCTCATCCAGGCCGAGCTCATGCAGGGGTGGAAAGGGTGGTTCCACCCGGGGCGCCACAAAGTGGACCCCCGGGAGCGGTCGACGATCTCCGATCCCCGAAGCGGACAATACTTTCCCTCGACTAAGGTCGGGATGCCCCGAGGGTCGACCGTAGAGAACCAGACTCCCTCGACCTCGGAAAGAAGCCGTGAGGGGTGGAAAGGGTGGTTCCACCCGGGGCGCCACAAAGTGGACCCCCGGGAGCGGTCGACGATCTCCGATCCCCGAAGCGGACAATACTTTTCCCTCGACTAAGGTCGGGATGCCCCGAGGGTCGACCGTAGAGAACCAGACTCCCTCGACCTCGGGAAAGAAGCCGTGAGGGGTGGAAAGGGTGGTTCCACCCGGGGCGCCACAAAGTGGACCCCCGGGAGCGGTCGACGATCCCCGATCCCCGAAGCGGACAATACTTTCCCTCGACTAAGGTCGGGATGCCCCGAGGGTCGACTGTAGAGAACCAGACTCCCTCGACCTCGGGAAGAAGCCGTGAGGGGTGGAAAGGGTGGTTCCACCCGGGGCGCCACAAAGTGGACCCCCGGGAGCGGTCGACGATCCCCGATCCCCGAAGCGGACAATACTTTCCCTCGACTAAGGTCGGGATGCCCCGAGGGTCGACCGTAGAGAACCAGACTCCCTCGACCTCGGGAAGAAGCCGTGAGGGGTGGAAAGGGTGGTTCCACTCGGGGCGCCACAAAGTGGACCCCCGGGAGCGGTCGACGATCCCCGATCCCCGAAGCAGACAATACTTTCTGAAGCAGAGCTCTGCCATTGAACTAGCGCGCACCCTACTTCGGTAGAGCGCCCACAGGCCCGCCGACCTGACACAAGACTCCTCGACTAAGGTTGAGGCGCCCCGGGGGTCCGACCAGAGGGTCTCAAGCTCCCTCGGCCTCGAAAAGAACTGTAGATCGATAAAGCCTCCCCAGATCCTCTCAACTTCGGTGGGTGTCGTCGGGTCCGTGAGAAGCCCGAGCCCCCTTTACAAGTCAAAATGACTCCGGAGGATGACGAGGAAGGGAAGCAACCTACCCCGCCATGTGAAACACAACTCCGAGAATGCAAGAGGTACATCCAACTCGATGCCCTTCTTGTCAAATTTTATCTACATACCGCTAATCATCTAACGTTGGAGTCCTATCTCGCCCCAAAGTCGGGCTACTCCAATAGGTCGGCTTAAGACCGATCTTCTAACTACATTATGCATGCTCCGTTCGCCCCAAAGTCAAGTCTCAACTTGAACAAAGTCTCCGTAAGTTAGGGCCCAACTCGGCCCCCATACATAGACTCCGATGTCTAGCTGAGAAAGCGGTCCCGGCCGCAAGTGCACCAGCCGAACACAGATACTAAGGCGATCTTCAGAGATTCCAGCCTTACTCACTGAAATCTCGGCAGAGTCCGAGAGCGATAACTATGAAAACCTTCGGCGATAATTCGACTATTAGCCCGCGCTCCCTACAAAGGACCCGAAAGTCAAGTTCGGAAACCCGACTAGACTCCCCCGAATAGCGGCACGAACAGACCTAGCCCGGTCCTACTCGAAGGGCTAAGGCCCGACCTCAATGCCTTGGATTTTCCTAAAGGCCGAACGTGACGACTTTCGCGATTCTAAGATCCGAGTTATAGGACTTAGAAAATTTTCTGGAAACTTAAGCTCGGAGCTCCCTTTGCTCGGAATGACTAAGATCCGAGAAGGCTAAGGTATAACTCAGGAAAAGGGCAACTTCGTTAAGTGGCCCGAGAACTAAAATACAGAGTTAGAGGTCGTCGAGGCAGTTAGCTAAGACCCTAGCCTCATTCACGACAAGAAAGGGAAAGACGAGCACAAAATGACAAAAGTATTTTTCACTGACAAAGGGCCGGAAAGCCAATTACAAAATTGGAGGTCGGCCATTCAAGAGCCGACCTCGGATACAGTGAAAAAGAAAAAATACGCCAAGTCTTAAGCGGCGGCAGCAACATCCGCGGGGTCGTCTGTGGCGATGGCCTCAGGACCTTCAGCCGGCACAGGCTCGGGGTCTTCTCCAACTGGCTTAGCACTTCCCAGATCATGCCATCCCCCTTCTCGTTTCAAGTCAGCACCTTTCTTTCTCCCTGACTTGTCTTGCCCACGCTTCTTTAGCATCTCTATTAGGGAAGGATCCATCTTCTCCGCCTGTGCCTCCACAATCTCGCCCGCTGACATGAAAAAATACGCCAAGCCTTAAGCGGTGGCAGCTACATCTGGGGGATCGTCTGGCACTGTGATGACCTCGGGATCTTCAGCCGGCACAGGCTCGGGGTCGGGGGCAGGGGCCTCGGGTGCCGCCTCCGGGACGTCGACCGTCTCAGCTGCCGGTGCCGCCTCCGAGACAACCTCCGTCTCGGCCGCCCTCGTCGAAGGCTCGGCGGGGTCTTGTTCGTACAATCATCCCTCGGATGTCAAAATGGCAGGAAGGTCTTCCATGTCGGACCCGTAGCCCGCGTCCATCCTCGGGCGGACCGTCGAAAAGTCGTACTGGGGGCAGTACCGGGTCACCTGCAGCCGGAAGTTCTCGAAACCCCGGAGAAACCCGTCGACCGTCTCCTCCTCTAACATGTCGCGGAACTCCTGCGACCCCTTGAAGAGCTCCACGGCATGATCAGCTCGCTCGAGTGCCCTCCTCTCTCGGGCCTCGAGCTGCTCGATTCGGAGGCGGGAAACCCCGTCCTCATACTTGAGGCCCGCAACCTCGGATTGGACCTCCCCCAGGCGCGCCTCCGAGGCGCGCAAGGCCGACCTGGTTAGGGCGTGAGCAGCCTTCTCCTCCTTGAGCCCCTCCGCCATAGCGAGGCGCTCGGCCTCGGTGGCCGCCCTCCGAGCCTTGGCCTCGGCCAACGCCGCCTCCAGCTCGGCGATCCTTTTCTTGGCCGGTTCCAACTCCCAGCAGACCCGCCGGGTCTCTTCCTGGCATCCCTGGGCGATGAACACCAGGGTGTCGAGCTCGTGAACATGCTGCAAAGAAAGAGACAAAATGATCATGAGTTAAAAACATACGGATTCACTAACAACTTTAAGGAAATCGAAAAAAGGACTTACCCGGGCGGTGTTGCAGAAAGCACTGTCAACGACCACCTCCAGCGGAATGTTCCGGAACTCGGCCCGGTCCGCTGGAAGCATCGCACGCCGAAGCACGGAGCGTGCGACCTCGGCGTTATGAATGGCCGAGCTCCCCTCGGGAATAGGGGAGTCCGGCTCGACTGACTCCTCCCGGAAAGCTCGGGAAGGGCCCGGCATGCCCGAGCTCGAGGTCCCGGAGCCGCTCGCTTCGGGGCCTCGAGTCGGCTCAGGTCCCGGGCGCTGCTGCCGGATCGTGGATGGCTCCCCCCGCTGGGCAATGGGGGCAGGGCAAGGAGGGGCTGATGGGCCCACGTGGCTGACGACCCGTGCCCGCCTCGGGTCGGCTGTGGAGGCCCCCGCCTCGGGGCCACTTGTCCCGGCCGACGTCGAGGCGCCGTCTGATCTCGCCCTTTTCCGAGGCTGAGGCATAGTTCCGCCGGCCTCGGCCTCTCGCCTCCTCAGGCGGAAAAAAAGCGATGTGTTGCTGGTCGGCATGAGGGGAATGTCTGAACAAAAAATTTCACTAAGTGTCAGACCAGTAGCAGTGAAAACAAAGGACAAGGAAAGAAAGTAATATAACTACCCTTACCCTCGGGGCGCGCCGAGCTCAGACCCACGCTCGCCAGGGCGCCCTCCCGCAGGAGCTCGGTCAGGTCGTTGCCCCTCCCGAGGGCTCGCAGAGAGTCTAGGGTCCTCAGCTCCCTCCCCGACGGTTCGGAGAGCCTGTTGAGGGCCTTCAACCGAGGGTGTCCCCACCTCGGGTCGAACCCCCAAGGCGCCTCGGACGCCAGGAAGAAAAACTTCCCCTTCCACTCATGAATCGAGGAAGGGGCGCCTTGGAAGAGTGACATACCGCCCCGAAAGGCAAAGTATAGCCACCCTGCATCCGCCGGGTTCTTCTTCAACAGAAAACACCGGCGGAAAAGACCCACTGAGATCGGGATCCCGTGCCCGAGGCACAGGGACAAGAACCCGATTATCGTCCTCCACGAGTTCGGAGCCAACTGCGCCGGGACGAGCTGGTACTCGGCCAGCAGGTTGTTCACGAACTCGTGAACGGGAAACCGCAGACCAGCCCAGAGTGTCTCGCGGTAGACCGCGATCCGACCTGGGGGCGGCTGCGTCACCCTGTCCTCCGGCCCCGCGGTTTCAAGGCGAAACCTGGGCCGGAAGAAGAAGCGGGAGCGGATCAACTCCAGCTCCTCCTCTGACAGGCTGGACCCTACCTCCTCCGGACCAAGACCCATTTTACAAGAGCGAAGTGAAATCGAAAACAGAGAATGAAAACTGGGGAAGGAAAAGGAAGGAGAACCCTAGCAGTTGTAGGGTAGGAACCTACTAGACATTGCCGGAAATCGCTCCGGGCACCGACGGCGAGGTTCGGTTGAAGAAGGAAGCAAGGGAGAAAGACAACAAAAATAAGAGGCAGCCAAATAAAACCTTTAGGGCAACCTCAAGGGGTTTATATAGACCCCCTCGGCGGTCCAGATCGGCAGGGTCGGTTCCCATCCCCCGATCGGATTGCGCCACGTGTTGACCTCGGAGACCGAGGCACCGTATTCACTCCGGATCAATAAATCGGGTACGAAATCGAAGCCCTGTCCCATCGGATCTCGGGGCCTCATTATGGGTCCGCAGAATCGAATCGCCTTGAACAACGAACGGACGGCACCTCCGCTCCCCTCATTTAATAAGGCCCTGGGGCACGTGGAGCCCCGACGTAGCCTTCACCTCGCCGGATCCATGATCCAATAATACGAGATCGGAAGCGTCCGATCCTAGGTCATGCCGCGTGTCCGTTTTGAACCCCGTAACGGCACGCTCATTGATGAGCGGAGAATTCCGATTACGGGATCGAGGCGTCGCCTCGTCGAGCCCAAGGACCCTCATCATGAGTCCGCCGCACGAAGCGATCTTGGCGATCCAAGAGACGCCACCCCCGCTACACCCGCTCCGAGAAACGTAAAGACACGAGCTCCACCATAAGTTCGCTAAATAAAGCAACCTCGAAACGCCCAAGGGCGCGGGTCTCGCCATAAACACTCCGAGAAACACGAGGGCGCAGACGAGATTCGCCCCCCAACTTTAATGATAGACTTTACTTCCCACGTCCGAGCCCGCAAGTCGCTCGAACTCGGAAGTCGGGGGGTAGTGTTGGGGGAATAAGATTTTTTCCCCCAAGTGACACAAATGCCCCCAAGAAGCCGCACAATCGCCGACCCTGAACAGCTGAAGTCGGCGTCCGACCTCGGAACGCCCGACCTCAAGACATCCGACCTCGAGACTTCCGACCTAGGAAAATCCTGACGCTCAAGGTCTACCCTTGTCAGCCACCTACTATGGCCGTACTCATCCGAGGTCCAACTGAGGACCATGCCCTGCCACTGCTTCAGCATTTATTGCGCATGGCCGCTGTAACCCTCCGGTTCACTCTACAATTAATGTGGATCTCCGGCTTACTCCACCATTAATGCGGATCTCCGGCTTACTCCACCATTAATGCGGATCTCTGGCTTACTCCACCATTAATGCGGATCTCCGGCTTACTCCACAATTAATGCGCATGGCTCCTGACATCTACGGATCCTCGGCTCTCCACGGCAAGTTAGCCCAGCAGAGTCTGGTCAACCATGATAAGTCTCTGATCTCGGCCATACCTCCGACACCAATGCAATGATTCGCCTGGTAGCGTACTGGTTCGGGTCGTACGACGCCCTCACCGCCGACATCAGCACAATGATTCGTCTGACCGTGCGCCGACCTGAGCCACATGCCGAGCCGTACTATGGCCTCGCCCTGTTACATCACAGGTAAACCGACCCCCACCTATAAAAGAGAGCCTTAGCTTCTCAGGAGGGGGTTGAGAAATTCCGCGCCTTACAAGCACTGTTCATCTCCTCCTTACGCTATATGCCCCCTCCCTGACTTGAGCGTCGGAGGGCCGGCGCCGGAAAACCCGGCCACCGGCTTGTCTGCAGGCACCCAGACGGAGGACGCCGCCCGCTGACGGATCGCTGCCCCGCCGTGAGGATCCCCAGTGTTGTCGGCGCCCCACGCCGGAACCCACTCACACCAGCGCCGCCACCGACGTCGGACAAGCAAGAGAGATACAAACGGATAAGCACTCTCTCGCTCCCTCGACTCCGGACTCAAGGATCACCTCTTCGCTCCGCCTACGAAGGGCAAAAGATTACCCCGTGGTATCAGTAGGGTAAAACACTTGAGCACCGCAACGGATTATCAAAGATCAAAGGAAGAAGAAGGAAGAAAATAGCAAAGCAAACACAAAGATGTAACGAGGTTCGGCTACAAATAGCCTACGTCCTCCACCGCTCCAAATCTCAATAAGGATGAACTGATTACAGAGATAGCACACACCCGAACGATCACAAGCGATCGATCTACAAGAGATTCACACAGAATTCCCTTAACACAAGAAGTAGGATCCCAATCCTCTTCTTCTCTAGAACCCTAGCCTCACAAACGAGAGTCTCTCTCAAATATACGGCCAATCTTATTACCCTAGGGCTCTCATGAGTCCTATATATAGTCTCAAGACCTTCAGATGATCATAGCCGTCGAAACGCCAACAAAACACCAAAAAAAACTCATCCGTATGATTTCCGCGAGCTCGAGTCGACTCGGCTTTAGTTCGAGTCGACTCGGGCACGTCTGGACAACTTCCAGTATGACTGGCACGATCTCGAGTCGACTCCACTGTATCTCGAGTCGACTCGACGATGCTCCGAGTCGACTCGACTGTAGTTTGAGTCGACTCTGACAGTCCAGACAGAAACATGGTTTTTGCGGCTTTCTCCTCTCGGGTCGACTCGACAGACCTCGAGTCGACTCGACTGTTCCCGAGTCGACTCGACTGTAGCTCGAGTCGACTCCGACAGTCCACCAGACGGAACTATTCAGAATTGATTCTCCTTCAATTCTCTTCATCACTAAAGGTCTCCACATACCCCAACAATCTCCCACTTGGAGACCTTGGGTATATTCTCTTGTTACTTGGTTCTCCTCTGTGCTCCCACTGAAACTGGATCATCCTAGTGAAATCGGTACGATGCCTCCTCAACGTCTTCAAGCATGAAGACCAGCAGAAGCTGAACAGCTCCTCAGCTTCTCCACCGTGACGACCTTCGTCAACATATCTGCAGGATTCTGACTTGTATGAATTTTCTTCAACTTGACGAGTCCCTGCTCGAGCAATGACCTCACGAAGTGGTACCGTATGTCAATATGCTTCGTCCTTGAATGAAAAGCTGAATTCTTCGCCAGATGAATTGCACTTTGACTGTCTGAATATAACATGCAATCCTTCTGTTCCTTCCCAAGCTCTTTCATCAAGCCTTGAAGCCATATTAGTTCCTTGCACGCCTCTGTGGCTGCCACATACTCCGCCTCCGTAGTCGACAATGCAACAACTGGTTGCAACCTGGAAATCCAACTGATGGCTCCACTGCCCAAGGTGAACAAGTACCCTGTCGTGCTTCTCCTGCCGTCCAAGTCCCCTGCCATGTCTGAGTCCACATAGCCCTGTAACCGGATCTCAGAACCTCCATAGCACAATGACATGTGCTCAGTGCCTTTCAGATACCTCAGTATCCATTTGACCGCGCGCCAATGCTCCAAGCCTGGGCAGCTCATGAAGCGACTCACAACTCCCACTGCTTGAGCAATGTCTGGTCTCGTACACACCATAGCGTACATCAAGCTCCCCACTGCCGATGCATACGGGATTTTTGACATATTGAGCTCCTCCACCCGCGTCTTCGGACTTTGCCCGTTTGAGAGCTTAAAATGGGCACCCAGCGGTGTGCCAACAGGTTTGGCACCCTCCATGCAGAATCTCCTGAGTACTCGGCTGATGTACTCCGCCTGAGATAGTCTGAGGATATGTTTAGACCTATCTCTGCTGATCCGCATCCCAAGGATCTGTTTTGCTGCTCCTAGATCCTTCATTGCAAATTTTCTTGACAGCTTCAGCTTCAATTTTGCAATCTCATGCATGCTAGCTCCTGCAACTAACATGTCATCAACATACAATAGCAAGATAATGTAAGATGTACCGAAGTCCCGGAAGTAGCAACAGTGATCCTCCTGACATCTCCTGTATCCTATCTCAAGCATGTAGCTATCGAACTTGAGATACCATTGTCTGGGTGCCTGTTTCAAACCATAGAGGCTTTTCTTTAGTTTGCAGACTAAGTCACCCGTGCCAGCTGCAATGTATCCCTCCGGCTGCTACATATATATCTCCTCATCGAGATCTCCGTGGAGAAAGGCCGTCTTCACATCAAGCTGCTCTAAGTGAAGATCCTCTACTGCCACCATGCTCAGCACCGCTCGAATAGTACTCATCTTGACTACAGGAGAAAAGATCTCTGTGAAGTCGATACCTGCTCTCTGCTGAAATCCTTTTACAACCAGTCTGGCCTTGTATCGCTTCTTCCCGCCTTGCTCTTCCTTCAGCCTGTAAACCCATTTGTTTGACAGTGCTTTCTTCCCCTTGGGCAGATCCACCAAATCCCACGTTTGATTCTGCTCCAATGACTTCATCTCATCATCCATGGCCAACTCCCACTCCTTCCTGGTATCAACCTCCAATGCCTCCGTGAAGCATTCAGGTTCGCCATTATCTGTGAGCAGCAAATAACTAAGAGTCCCATCATACCTTTGAGGAGGCTTCCCATGAGTACTACGAGTGGACCTTCTTAGTTGTGGAGGGGGTGCCAATGCTTCAGGTTCTTGCTCTGACTGAGTCTTCTGACCAGAATTTGTAGACTCCTCTTCAGGATCCACAAAACACGGCTCAACAGGTTTTGTTTTTGATTTAGTGCTCTGCTGCATTTTCTCATTGAATACCACATCATTACTACGAATGATCTTCTTGTGTTCGGGATCCCAAAGCCGGTACCCAAACTGTTGACCTCCGTATCCAACGAAAATACACTTCTTTGATTTGGCGTCTAGTTTGCTTCTTTGACTGGAATCAACATGGACATAACTGGTACAACCGAATACTCGTAAGTGCGCCAAATCAATCTTCTTCGCTGTCCATGCTTCCTCAGGAATCCCAAATTCAAGTTTCTTTGATGGCCCTCTGTTGATCAAGTAGGCAGCAGTGTTAACTGCTTCCGCCCAAAACTGCTGTGGCAATCCAACATGTATCCTCATACTCCTGGCACGCTCATTAATTGTTCTGTTCATCCTTTCAGCAACTCCATTTTGTTGTGGTGTTCCTGGAACTGTCCTTTGCCTGACGATCCCAGCATCTGCACAGTAGTCCTCAAACTCCCTGCTACAATACTCACCACCGTTGTCCGATCTCAGGCATTTCAACCTCTTTCCTGTGTCGAGTTCTACCATCGCCTGCCATCTCCTGAAGACCCCAAATACCTCTGACTTGTGCTTCAAGAAGAACACCCAAAGCTTCCTGGTAGCATCATCAATAAAAGTAACATAGTACTGAGATCCACCAATGGAAGAAACTGGTGCAGGCCCCCATACGTCCGTGTGCACGAGATCTAGCTTTTCTTGCTTCCGAGGTTTACCTTCTTTGTTGAATGAAACACGCTTCTGCTTTCCGAGAACACAATCCTCACAGAAGTCCATCTCAACACTCCTGAGACCCTGCAGCTTTCCCAACTGGTGCATCACCTCCAGTCCCTGATAACTCATGTGCCCAAGTCTACAATGCCATAACTTGGTGTCCACATCTGCTGCAACAACTCCAATAGAGTTCTCCGTGCCGTTGGTGACATAAAGTGTCCCAACCTTCTTGCCACTAGCCACCGTCAACGAACCTCTGGATATCTTCCACTGATCAGCTGTGAAAGTAGCCTTGTACCCCTGGCTCGCCAACTGTCCAACAGAAATCAGATTCTTCTGCAGTTGAGGTACGTGCCGTATGTCCTCAAGCTCAAGTGAAGATCTAGAAACCTACTTCACTTCCGCGCTTCCCCTTCCTTGTATGGTGCAAGGCTCTCCATCCCCTAGGTAGACTTTGCCAAAGTCTCCCTTCTCATATCCTCCAAGAAGCTTCCGTTGGGATGTAGCATGGAAAGACGCGCCCGAGTCTATCACCCAAAACTCGTCACAGGTAGACAAAGATAGAACGAGGGCATCCATATCACCGTCTTCAGCAAGATTTGCCAGATCCTTGCTGACTCCTTCGGTATGGTCGCCTTGCTTCCCTTTAGGAGATTTGCAATCCCTCCTAAAGTGCCCCGTCTTCCCGCAGTTCCAGCACTTCGCTCCCTTGTTCTGAGGTGCTCGAGACCTGCTGGATCTCGACTTCGAGTCGCTTCGAAATCGACCGTCCTTCTTTTGTCTTCCCCGGTCAGAGGTGTTTAGTGCACTTCCAGACGACTCCGTAGCTCCAGAAGATTTCCTTCTTGCTTCTTCACTCAGAAGCACTCCCACAACGTCATCAAAAATCAACTTCCCCGTTGCCGAAGAGTTGCTCACCGCCATCACCAGGCCCTCCCAGCTATCAGGCAATCCGGAGAGGATTAGCAATGCCCGAATCTCATCGTCAAAACTAATCTCCACTGACTCCAACTGGGCCGTGAGTCCATTGAACTCGTTGAGGTATTCTGCTATGCTGCCGCCATTTTTCATACGAAGATTAAACAACCTCTTCATAAGAAATACCTTGTTTGATGCTGAGGGTTTCTCGTACATCCGCGACAATGTTGCCATCAACTCCATCGTCGTCTTCTCGTTTTTGATGTTGAATGCCACTTGGGATGCAAGTGACAATCTGATGGTGCCGAGCGTTTTCCGATCGAAGACCTCCCAGTCTTCATCGGACATCTTCTCTGGTTTCTTTGCTCTACCTCCAAGAGGTAAATAGAGATCCTTCTGGTAAAGGTAATCTTCTATTTGCATCTTCCAAAACCCAAAGTTCGTGCCATTGAACTTCTCAATTCGCAACTTCCCTTCATCCGCCATTGCAGAATAACCAATAGCTCTGATACCAATTGTTGTCGGCGCCCCACGCCGGAACCCACTCACACCAGCGCCGCCACCGACGTCGGACAAGCAAGAGAGATACAAACGGATAAGCACTCTCTCGCTCCCTCGACTCCGGACTCAAGGATCACCTCTTCGCTCCGCCTACGAAGGGCAAAAGATTACCCCGTGGTATCAGTAGGGTAAAACACTTGAGCACCGCAACGGATTATCAAAGATCAAAGGAAGAAGAAGAAAGAAAATAACAAAGCAAACACAAAAATGTAACGAGGTTCGGCTACAAATAGCCTACGTCCTCCACCGCTCCAAATCTCAATAAGGATGAACTGATTACAGAGATAGCACACACCCGAACGATCACAAGCGATCGATCTACAAGAGATTCACACAGAATTCCCTTAACACAAGAAGTAGGATCCCAATCCTCTTCTTCTCTAGAACCCTAGCCTCACAAACGAGAGTCTCTCTCAAATATACGGCCAATCCTATTACCCTAGGGCTCTCATGAGTCCTATATATAGTCTCAAGACCTTCAGATGATCATAGCCGTCGAAACGCCAACAAAACACCAAAAGAAAACTCATCCGTATGATTTCCGCGAGCTCGAGTCGACTCGGCTTTAGTTCGAGTCGACTCGGGCACGTCTGGACAACTTCCAGTATGACTGGCACGATCTCGAGTCGACTCCACTGTATCTCGAGTCGACTCGACGATGCTCCGAGTCGACTCGACTGTAGTTCGAGTCGACTCTGACAGTCCAGACAGAAACATGGTTTTTGCGGCTTTCTCCTCTCGGGTCGACTCGACAGACCTCGAGTCGACTCGACTGTTCCCGAGTCGACTCGACTGTAGCTCGAGTCGACTCCGACAGTTCACCAGACGGAACTATTCAGAATTGATTCTCCTTCAATTCTCTTCATCACTAAAGGTCTCCACATACCCCAACACCCAGCTCCCTCTCTCCGGCCACCCCAGCGAAGGACGCCGCCCGCCGACTGGTCGCCGCCCCGCCGTGGTGACCCGCAGCTCCCTCTCCCTCGACCGAAGATTGCCCCTGGGTCCAATTTCCAGCAACAGTTGGCGCTAGAGGAAGGGCCCGAGTTGTGGCCATGAAACTAAGGAGCAGAGGAGTCTCTGATACCTCCCGGCATCATGCTCCAAGCCCCGGGCGCTCAGTCCAGAATCCACCACCAAGACCTCCTGCAGATCAAGCTCCACAAGTCCAACCCGAGCACTTCGACGCGCTAGTGCAGCAAGTCCAAGCGCTAGCCATTGCAGCCCAAAGCCTGCAACAAGTGGAGGCTCCTCCTGTGCCGCCTCCACGGGTTCATGTTAAGCAGAGGAAGAAACTTTCTCCCGAGCCATCTCGAATCAGGCATGGCTCCTGCTACAACGACGTACGTGGGGGCAACTAGTGAGAAGTAGTAGCCCAAGTCTCACATCAACGAGTTGGAGGGAAAGAGAAATAAAAGCTGAGGTCTGGAGAAGGAGAGTTATGTACTCCCTCCTCATGGGTGTAAGTCCTTACGACGGCGCTCGTGACGTTGCTCTCCTTCAGAGCGTCGCCATCACCGAAGCCCCGGCCGTGCACAGAGAGCCAAGCCGAGCTCAGAAGACTGAGCCGAGCTCATCATGCAAGCCGAGCTCAGAAGGCTGCCGAGCTCATCCATGCTGCCGAGCTCCGAAAACCGAGCTCATGCAGGCCGAGCCGAGCTCAGAAGGCCGAGCTCGTCATCCACATGTTGCAGCCACAACCTGCAGCAGTCTCATCCAGGCCGAGCTCAGAAGGCCGAGCTCATCATCCACATGCTGCAGCCACGACCTGCAGCAGTCTCATCCAGGCTGAGCTCATCCAGGTCGAGCCGAGCTCAGAAGGCGGAGCTCGTCATCCACATGCTGCAGCCACGACCTGCAGCAGTCTCATCCAGGCCGAGCTCATGCA
Organism: Phoenix dactylifera; assembly: GCF_009389715.1. Taxonomy (NCBI): domain Eukaryota; kingdom Viridiplantae; phylum Streptophyta; class Magnoliopsida; order Arecales; family Arecaceae; genus Phoenix; species Phoenix dactylifera. The sequence continues at coordinate 25,854,809 of NC_052393.1, read as the reverse complement.
GGCCGAGCCGAGCTCAGAAGGCCGAGCTCGTCATCCACATGCTGCAGCCACGACCTGCAGCCGTCTCATCCAGGCCGAGCTCATGCAGGCCGAGCCGAGCTCAGAAGGCCGAGCTCGTCATCCACATGCTGCAGTCACGACCTGCAGCAATCTCATCCAGGCCGAGCTCATGCAGGCCGAGCTCAGAAGGCCGAGACCAGAAGGCTGCTGAGCTCATAAGCGCGAGCTCAGAAGCCCGAGTGCAGAACACCTCCCAGAAAATCGAGCCAAAGAAGGCCGGTGCTGAGCCAAGTCCTGAGGGACTTTGGAGCTCAGGAGCCATCAAAATATCTCCAAAAGGTACAGGACGCCATTTTGGCTTCAAATAATTTCAATATTTTATCTATTTTCAGGTCGGAGAATCCAAAAAACGACCTACGGGTATCTCTATCTCCAACGTCGCCCCGCTCCGAATAAGGGCGCACGATCGCCAACGAATGAAGTCCATCTCCCGTATGTCTCCAAGATCGGATTCCCGACCAAGCTCGGATCCCCCAGTTAAAGGATTAACGTCATGCTACATCAACTATCGAGCTCGGCTCGATCTCCATCGGCTATCGAGCTCGGCTCGATCTCCATCGACTAATCGAGCTCGGCTCGATCTCCATCGACTATCGAGCTCGGCTCGATCTCCATCGACTAATCGAGCTCGGCTCGATCTCCATCGACTAATCGAGCTCGGCTCGATCTCCATCGACTAATCGAGCTCGGCTCGATCTCGGCTTGATCGTCAACAGACAAGGCCAAAGAAGGTCGCTGAGTCAATCTGGAGCACTTAACTCCAACTACATGAGAGGTACACCCTACTTGGCACGCACATCTCCATATATATTTGGCTGTTACAGGATGATCGACGACTAGACTACTTTCTTCGCCCGAGCCAAAAAGCTGCTCGAACTCGGAAGTCGGGGGGTAGTGTTGGGGAAAAAATAGACCACCCCAAAAATGCAATTATAGCACCCAAATCCGTCAGTAAGATCGAGCTCACCATGCAGGCCGAGCTCACCATGCAGGCCGAGCTCATCATGCAGGCCGAGCTCAGAAAGCCGAGCCGAGCTCATGCAAGCCGAGCTCAGAAGGCTGCCGAACTCATCCATGCTGCCGAGCACAGAAGGCCGAGCTCATCCATGCTGCCGAGCACAGAAGGCCGAGCTCCGAAGGCCGAGCTCATGCAGGCCGAGCCGAGCTCAGAAAGCCGAGCCGAGCTCAGCAGGCCGAGACCAGAAGGCCGAGCACAGAAGGCTAAGACCAGCAGGACGAGACCAGAAGGCTGAGCTGACCTCAGAAGGCCGGCCTCGTCATCTATATGCTGCGGCCATGCCCTGCAGCAGCCTTACCGCACCATGTTTTACTTGCCGGCCACGCCACGACATATTAATCAGGAACCATACTCTGCTACGACTGTCAACGCCTCATCATTCCCAAGAATGTACTGCACTGTGCGCCTCAAGCAAGCTCTGGCTGCACGCCATCTCCTCCCATGATGGGAACGGGCCATCCACGGCAACTCATTACTTCCACGCCCACGTCCAATCATGACGGTAACCCATTAATTCGCCCAGTCACATCACAGGTAACCCTGCCACTCTCCCTATAAAAGGGGAGCTTCTCCCTCTAAAAAGGGGGCTGGAGGCTTCTTCCTCCCAAGGGAATTTTTCGGACTTCACATACAGTCCCTCTCTCTTCTCCAAAATTAAGCCCCCCTCTGACTTAGGCATCGGAGGGCCGGCGCCGGAAAAGCCCGGCCACCGGCTTCTTGCAGGCCCCCCACGGAGGACGCCGCCCGCCGACGGATCGCCGCCCGCCAGTGTTCGCCGGAGCTCCTCCTTCTCCTCGGTTCGCGGCCGCCCCCGGGTCCAATTTCCAGCAACAGTATGTTACGAGCTATTTTCTACATTACAAATCCTGTTGTGTAGATTGAGTATAGTCTCTTTTAGAAGACCGTGGGAATTGGTGTTTGCCTTTATTATGATTGTATTTTGAAGCAGCTTCTTTTTCCTTGTGCACACTGGAATGGGAAAGAACTTCCGTTGGCAAGTTAATTAGATTTTCAGATCATCCTTCCTGCGCCCACTGTAAAAATCTTGCAAGGTATAACCTGCTATTTTCAATCTTCTGCTCAGTTTTGACATTTCAGCCTTTAGATTTTGCCAATATGTTTAAATCATGAGCTTACAAAACTCTATTGTCAATAGGCACCAAATTAACTAGTTGATAATGTGGCGTGTGCTAATTCATCATAAGATCTTAATATTAACACCCATCCTTCAAATGCATATGTTATTATACTGCTGCAAAGGAAATATGTTATTGTGAATAAAATATGAACTTAAAAAACAACCTGCATAACCTAACAAGTTTGAGAGATACGAATAAGCAATATCAGCTCTTTTTTTCCTCTCTTTATATATAGACTACCATACAAGTATATGCAATACACGTTTATTGAAAAAGATAATAATGAATAAATATTATGATTTTGAACAAAAGATATAACACCGAACAAAAATAACAGGTAATATTAAATAAACTTTAAAATAGGATTTAGTAGTTAGATATGGAATGTGAAATCAAAAGAAAAAATTGAGGCCAGCGGGTGGTGTGGGCGATAACTAACCGCTGCTCAGGGATATTCGGGCTATGGTATATAAGGGGATGACCGTTCAGGCAAAGCATGTGTAATGTGAGGCCAACGGCTGCAAATTGGGTAGCCTCTTACGTGGTTAACCATTCTGGAGAGACTCTTTGGCTGGGAGAGGACCTACCCGAAATGCTCCGAAAATTGTTATTTTGTGACTTTTTTGGATGTATCTGTACCCGCCATATATGATACATCCACTTTAGCAAAAAAATAATAATAATTCAAATGAGTTATCTTTGTACTTTTTTTTCCAAAAATAATTATAATAAAGTTATTTTGTGAACTACAAAATATATCTCCCTTGAGCAAATTTCACCGGCCCAAAGGGATCCACCAACGCTCTTTTTTTTAATATAGTGTGTGTAATTATAAGATAGGGATGCGGTAACTTTATTCAATTACAAATTAATCTTTGTTTGCCTTAGAATTAATCAAACCCATTAAGCATCAAGAAAGCTGCATCTAATTTCGTTGCTAACTAAAGGAAAAAAAAGAAGAAATACATTGAAGTTGAGAATTAATAGACTCAAACTCTAAAATAAAGTAATAAAACAAGAAAATATTTTGAAATTAAGAATTAATAGATGCATCTCCCAAATTTGAGGCGTCAAAGACTTGCATACCCTCCACCGGCCTTGGTTAGGATATTGGCAATGTTGATGAAGCGGTCTTCGCACGAATCCACCGTTGGATCACCCTGCGCACATATCACAAAGCTCTGCGAACTTCTCCATCCATCTTGTACACGGATCTCAAAGCGATCAGTCGGGGACACTTTTGGCTCATTCCCTGACCTCGTGGCCCCACGGTAAAGCCAAGGATCCGTCTCGAATACCCTCGGGCATTCTTGAATGAGCGAGAAGGCATCCGACGTCCTTATCTTGCGATCCAAGTAGAGAACCTTCTCAGGTCTCCCAGGCCCTTCCGGACTCCTCTTTCCCCTGCTTTTATAACCTTCAGCCACTTAGCCTCTGTTTCCCAACAGGCCAAACTCAAGCTTGAATTCAGCAACCAAGCAATCTTCTCGTCCTCAACCTTTGCTTTCTACCAACCATGGCTGCTGCCGCCGCGTCCGCCGTCACAAATCTCATTCCTTCCACTCCCTCGTCGTCCCTTTTCTCCAGGCAGAACTTGAGACCCCACAGGCTCGTGGTATCTTTCCCAATGAAGCACCCTCGTTCCTCCATCGTCGCTTCCGCCGCACCTGAAAACAAGGAAGGCTCCGCCGTCGAGGTGCACGTCGACCAGAACGCCAACAAGAAAGGCGCCGCCGTCGAGCGGCGGCCCCGCCGCTCCACTCTCGACATCTCTCCTTTCGGTAAGCAGCAACAAATCTAATTAAGATTTTTTATAAGTTGCTCGCATACACTTTGGTTTCAAAGTGGTCACAGACTTTTTCGAATACGTTTTGTAGGGATTGTGGATCCGCTGTCGCCGATGAAGACGATGAGGCAGATGCTGGAGACGATGGACCGGATCTTCGAGGACGCGATGTCGTTCCCGGGATCGGGTCGGACGTCGGTGGGGGAGGTGAGGGCGCCGTGGGACATCATGGAGAACGAGAACGAGGTGAAGATGAGGTTCGACATGCCGGGGCTGTCCAAGGAGGAGGTGAAGGTGTCTGTGGAGGATGACGTTCTGGTGATCAGAGGAGAGCACAAGAAGGAGGAGGAGGGAGGAAGCAAAGGAGAGGATACGTGGTGGAGGGGAAGGAGCACGAGCTCGTACGACACCCGGATGCTGCTGCCGGACAACTGCGACAGGGACAAGGTGAAGGCAGAGCTCAAGAACGGGGTGCTGCTGATTACCATCCCCAAGACCAAGGTCGAGCGCAAGGTCATTGACATTAACATCCAGTGAAACGCCTAGTTTTTCTTTAGTTTTCTTTGCGAGTCTATTATATCTTGGTGAACTTCTTATCTTTATGTAAAGAAAAAGAAAGAGAACGGGTTTTTGTTTCTTTGATCTGTTTGGAGTCCATGTTTGTGTTGTTCCATCTTTGTCTACATGTCGAGAAATCATTGGCCGAGGCCTGCAACTCTGGCCTATAGATATTCTAGTGCTGTTGTGCTTTAAGCTGCTCGACCATTGCTAATTATTCAGGTTAGCCTTATATGGTGGGTTCAACCATCTATATGTTTTAGGTCATTATTCAATTATTAAAAGTGCCATGTAATGTTATTTATTATCAGTTTTAATATTAAAAGTACTTTCTCTTGTAAATGTTAAAGTTTTATAGTATTTAATAAAGAGCAATGTTACGTGTGAAAGTTTTATTTGGATAGTTTGTCCTAATTATTCTCGGGTTAAGGAGGTACAATTACAATTGGGATAGCTCGGTCTTGTTGGGGATAATTAGAGACTAGCAATCCCATCCTTTTTATACCACGTATATATTTAAAAATTACCAGTGAAATTCTTTAGTTACCAAATGTAGTCAGCAATATAAGGGATTTGGGTCGCCCGGCCTGCGGGCCCGACTCGCCACAGGGCCGCAGGCCTTGGACGCGCTGGGCCAGGGAAATTCTTTACTTACAAAATTACCAGTGAAATTCTTTACTTACTTTGTTTTGGTGAGATGAGAATAATAAAAAATATTTTACTACAAGTGGCCACCCAAAATCACTTCGGGCGTGTAGAAAGCATGGCAGACTCGGCTCATCCTTTTTTTTTTTTTTGTTGACTGGAAAGGGTCAACTTGGTGACTTGAATGAGTCATGTATTATATATACATATATACCATATATATACATACCCATAATATCTGCATGTATGTATATATGTATGTATCTATATTACATGTGTATATTATGCATGTTTTTTATGAAATCATGATTTCAAATATATTTACATGCGAAAACAAAATCAAAATAGAGGAATAATGTTGTCAAAAAAGCTATCGGACACTGCGGAAGTCAATTATGTTCAAGCTATTTACTCTAAAATATATATACTTTAAATATGAAAAAGAGAAACACTAAATTTTCTTTACTTGATACTTACAGTAAACTAGTCTTCACATATACAGAAAAAGATCACGACCATCTCTCATTGTCCTTGATAGAGAAACAAGATCATGTTTCCGCATCACTTTCTTATCCATCAAGTCTCATAAACTTGGCAATAACTTGGTCTAGTTCGATGATCACTTAGCTAACTTGATTCAATTAAGGTCTCGAGCAAACATAAAATTAAAAAAAAATATCAGGTAATCTTTTTCTGATTCGTTAATTCAATTGAGCCATAAAACCTGCTCTTTTTTAATACTACCCCAACTTTCTTGACTTCTAACTTTGCATCCTTAGTTTCTGACTTGACTCGGCAGAAGTTAGTTCCAATACTTGTATGTCATGAAGTGACCTGAAGAATTCCCGAACATCCACTTATGGGCAACCAAATACAGCTCTTTTTAGGTGAAAAAACATAAGTTAAACATAACTAGAAGTTATATCAACTCCTATTGTCGACAATACCCTTCCAAGATAACCAAAATATATATATCCTAAAATTGCTTATCTAGATTGCATATCTATTTCTCAAGCTAGGTCTTATGTCCTTTAGTAAATATCTAATTGACTTTAAAACTTATTTATTTATTTAGCCAACTAGGCAAGTAGTATCAGAGGTTAGTTGGTTATCTCAATACTTAAAATAGCAACTAAAATGAAGTCATAGTACATGTATAAACATCTTATTCAAAAATTTTATACCTTTTACTTGGGGCTCCAAAAAAACATTTTTTTCTTTATTAACCTCCTCTCTTAAGTGGGCGACCACTCGGCCCAGCGGGCAAACATGCCGGGCTCCGGCTCCGCGCACCTGCTGACGCCTTTCGAAGCACTTTCACGTATGAACTGAAGTCGTCTTGCGTCACTCGTTTCTTTCTCATTTCAGTGCTCGCCATTTTTCATCTTCCGTAGGGGCCTTGACCATCGCTTTATGTTGACCAATTATTCAATGGATCTAAAAGCTTATATCTTACCCAAGAGATAAGTATTGGACGTATAAGTTTCTATTTCTATAACCAAATACATAATTGATTTCCTAACTATGACTTAATCGAGACTGATTGGTGGGTCTAGAGTCAATCATCTAATTAAGGGAAACCATAGGGTTAAGCATCTCTGGATTGCATCAATTAACATTTTGACCATGAGTCAACCATCAAATTAAGAGTGAAAGGAATGAGATCTAATCTCTCTCAAAATGCTTCCACTTAAGCCCAATTCTAGTTCCACTACCAGGATGCCCTATTGTCATCTTACCTCCGAGCCATACTTCTCCCCTAATCTTTGAACCACATGTTGTTGGCCACATCTTGAGCATTAGGAGTTGCTTGTGAAAGAATTAGCAGCAACAACAACTGAAAGAAGGACAGGGCCTCATCTTTAAGGCGTCTTTGGGTGTAAGAGAAGTCGGGTCGGGCATTTCGTTGTCCTCAAGTGGCTTGAAGTGAGTTTCCACCATGAGAGAATCCCAATTCGAAAATATAGAAAGTGACTTTGGCTGGCTGGGAGCTGAAAGCACAGGCGTGAGGTGACTTCCTGCCAATTCACTTATAGACAGCATGTCCTTAGAGTTGAAAGCAATAAACCTTTTCTTCTTATTCGGGTAAAGGGAATGCGATAGTATAATTTGTCACTAAGATGTTGAGGGAAAGACCCCCTCACAAGCAGTCCATAGAATGCTGAGCAACATAGGGGTAAACATGGACAGTCAATCTCCAGACGTCAAGCACTAGTAGGTAAACATCAGCAGGCGAAATGGGATAGCTTAAATCTAAGTGATGATGACATGCTACTTGCCCTCGAACCAAATCTTTAAAGAATGCATGTGAGGACCAGGCAGGCATATGCTTTGTCTTATATCGGCTTTGTCTTACAAGACCAAGGAACCAAATAATACCTTCTAACTAGCCTTTTTAGATGAGATCTTGAGTTGTTACAAATGATATCAAAGTAGACTCGACTTGTGGCCCGTATGAACTAGAGAATATTATAATACGGGCCCTTTAGGACTAACAGACCGATAATGGTATTTGTTATTGGATTTAAATAGATCTGAATCCTTAACCTGGCAAGGATGGGTGAGGATGCTAGGGCTCAAATGGAAGAAGTAAGTGAGGATTTATACAGGCGAATGTTTAGTCCCACATCGACTATGCACTAGATAGATCTTAGATACTCATACAAGGCCAAAAACTCAAATAATACTTTTTGATTAGCCTTTTTGGATAAGGAGGTCCTGGGTTGTGACAATGCAGATGCTCCAAGCATGAAATCTAGATGATGACTACATGCAACTCTCCCTCAAACCAAATCTTTAAAGCTGGCAAGTGCTCCACAACATAGACTATATATCCATACCCAAGTAAATTGTAGCTCTGCCATGGAAAGTAACAATGCTTGTGCATGACATTCTCTGGCCTCCATCATTGTACCATGCTAAATGTAGATAACTTAGATAGACTACGTACCACGCTAAACGTAGATAACTAAGATAGGCTAGCCCCTGCATCTACCACACACTATCAATGCCTAATAATAATGGAGAGCAATCAAGCTAGAAAGGATGGGCAATTAGGTTTTCTTTGGTCTTGGATACTAGGGCAATCAAAGTATATCAAATATCTCATTTTGTATAATACTAGTCAAGACATGGCATCAGCATGTGAATCTACCTTATATTAGTATTACAAAGATAATAAAGTTATGTTTAATATTTGATATGATACCCAGCCCAGCTAATAAGAAATAAGGCTAAGTCCATTTGATTAGTTCAGATGTTCAAGTTGGAGTAGGAGATGAGAAAAAAAAAGATAGCGCCATTAAGGATATGTTTATATGGCATGGACAATTTATGACAATTGTATTTTAATTTTCCTTTTGTTTATTTCGTGATTTGCATTCATATACTTCCAGGATATATTTTGTACATGCTTGGAGGTATACTTTTTGAGCCATCAACCTCAAACCCTCTCTTTTAATATCTTTTAGAGGAGTAAGATGCCTATAGTTATTTCCAGCCGCTCGTTATATATATATATATATATATATATATATATATATATATATATATATATATATATATATATATATATATATATATATATATAGAGAGAGAGAGAGAGAGAGAGAGAGAGAGAGAGAGAGAGAGAGAGCGAGAGAGAGAGAGTTCTAGTAGTGTTTCCAGATTCATTAGCTATTTAGAGATTTTAGAACTTTAGTGATTAAACTAAATACAATATTGTGCTTTGGTTTGATATGGATTTGATGTTGGCAGTTGTGCTCAGACTTTGTGGCTAACATAATATTTCATGTTAGAAGAGTGGATTGCTTTTATTTTAAGAGCCACAATCAATTTTTTTGTTTAAAATAGCATATATGTTGTCGTCGTCATCATTATTAAGTTGTTATATAGGATTGAGGTATTGCATACTTTATGGAACCTCACCCGCTAAGATATGTAGCCGTGCAACATAAGCTAGCCCAACTTGTGCAGTGAGTTTGGGATGTAATACTTACCAAAATTGCTATAGAGTCGAACCATAAAGAAAGCATATTAACACCGCTAATAATACTCACCAAAAACACTCAAAAGTTCAATTCTATTTATACTATGATGAAAAGGTAAGAGTACATGAGGTATACCTAGTGGAGGTTTTCTATGGCTCTGGCCTTTTCAAATTTGCATTGTAAAAGGATAATTACAAACGACATTTCATAATTAGTCAAGTAGGATTTCCAGCTTATTTGGCAAGTATTTCTTGAAGAAAAAAAAAAAGAAAAATTAACTATAAAGATGACAAATGCTTTTAGTTTAAGTGATTGTGAAATATTGTTCTTATGAATAAGTCGAACTACATTAACAGTAGGAGATCCTTAATAAATTGGCCTCAACTTCCTCATCCAACCTCCAATCGATACCATTCATGTTGCACTGAAATGACAACTCTGATGATGGACATGACAAAAGTGGATCCATCTTGAATTTCTACTTGTAATACTTTTGGTGGATTTGAAACTTGTTGGTATCCTCAACACATACGAGAGGCAAGTGATACACCATGTGCATGTTTAGTCATCACTTGAAGCTCCATATAAATCCCCTTGGATACTTTTGGACTACACATACTTTCCAATACTCAGCTCTAATTTCGAATTAATTGGGATCAGCTACATGAATCCTTTTCCTCCATTTCTCTTTGTTTATAGAGCAACACCTTTTATAATAGAAAATAATGTGTTTCTAAAAATAGTTTATATATATAGAGCAAAAATAATTGCTCTCTAAAAAACATATAGATCTATATATAGTGGTAGAAAATGTACCCAAAATTTTTCTTTTTGCCCTGGCAACTTTATTTTCATCAGAATTTTTCACTAAATGTTTAGCAATAATGCCTGTTAGAGCAGAAAAAGGGGTTGCATCCCCCAAGAGGTATTGTCCGCTTTGGGAAGGCCTTCCGTCTTTTCAGGACTGAAAATATCCCTCACGGCTTTGTCCAAAAGGTGCCTTCTGAGAGAAAAGGGATAGAGACTCCTTATAAGCACAATCTTTTTCACTACTCAAGTAGTATGTGACTAAAAGTTTGTGGCCTTTAGCAGGAGGCCAGGAAGGGAGATGGGTCTGGGGGGAGGAGAGGGCTTACGATCCATGGTTGGTTACTAACCGGTTCGGTTTCCGACGGGCACCGGTGTCGGCGAATCGGAGGAAGGAGGTGAACGAGCCCAAGGTACGGAAGAGCTTGGTGCCCACATCCCCACCCCCGGGTCAGGTGTGAAGGGGGATGGGTCGTCTTCTTCGACCTCCCCGGCGGATCTCGAGGGGTGGCAGAAGCCGATCAAGGTGGCTCGTCGGCGGACGCCGGAGAAGGAAGTCTCTGTAGCAGTGGGCGGGTCCACGGGCGGTCCGAGTCAACTCGCGCTTGGACCCGGGTCGGGAGTCGAGTTGGGCGAGAGCTCTGGCAGCCGGGCCAACAACGACCTGGGCCGGGCTACGGATAGGCCCATTCCCAGTAGTGGGTAGTGTTCGGGCTGGCCGGGCCCGAGCCCGTCGAAACGAGCGAGGAGCACACCCAAGGCGGCGGGCCAAGCGATGGGAGGCCCGTCCAACCCCAAAGGAGGGACGGTGCCATCTGCGGCGAAGGCAGGGCGGCCGGGGGCTAGTTTCCGACGGAGGTGCAAAAGCTCCCCCCCGCCCCTTGCGACGGCACGCGGTTGACCTCCCCGGAGGGAGCAGGTGCACAGAGGTGGGAGCTTCGGTCTGCGACTGTCCGGGGAGGCGGAGTCGGTTGGAAGGCGCTCGACCCCGATACTATTCGCAGCGGCGAGCTCATCCGAGCTGGAGGCGGCGGGATCGCATGGTGCCGACAATGCTCCGATGGGGGAGAGCCATGGCGAAGCAGGTAGCGGCGACAGACCGGGTGCGGGGGCAGAGGGTGCAGCCGGTATGGGGGAACACTCCAAGATCAGTGCGTGCCATATGGCATGGGGCACAGTGGCTCTGTCTGTGAATTGGGAATGGGGAAAAAGGCTGTGAGTGATTTATGTTTTCCCAAGCGCCTGGATGGTCTCAATATAGAGTCAAGAGGGGGGATGACAGAAGGCCTTGCGGCAACAGTGGAAGCTACTGGAGACTTACCGTGCCATTTGGCACAACTCGATGATGGAAGGGCTCACCATCGAATAGTGTCTCAGATGAAGGTTGCAGCTCAGGGAGCGAGGTCTGCAGGTTTGGAGAGTGGAGGGGCTATTGAAGACGCGGTGTTCCATGATTGCAGCCCTGGGGTAGGGGGTTGTGATGTGTCCTTAGGTGACCAATGAAGGTCATCTTATGGAATTGTCGTGGCGCGGGGAAGCCTTCTTTTGCTCCGGCTTTCCGTAGGATTGTGCAGCAGCATAGTCCGGATATATGTGTGTTGTTTGAGACCCGACTATCGGGGAGGAGTCTACAGAAGGCTAGGAGAGCGGTTCCTCGTTCGTGGGAATTTTATGCAGTGGAGTCCCAGGGGTTGTCGGGTGGCATCATTGTCACTTGGGCGCAGGGCTCTTGTAGGTTGGATGTGTTCCATATATGTAACCAGGAGGTGGTTATAGTGATTTTGGAAGGTAGTAGGGTTTCATAGGTCCTTGCTGCAATGAATGCTAGTACTGACTTCAGGGAGAGACGGATATTGTGGGAGGAGGTGTCTCAGTTGATTAATCAGGGGTATCCTATGATGGTGGCTGGTGACTTCAACTGTATTGTTGATCCTCAGGAGAAGATGGGGGGAGGCCTTTCTCATATGAGAGGAAGGTAAAGGAGTTCCAAGATTTTTTGACATCAAATGGTTTGACAGATCTGAGGTTCTCGAGCTCTAGGTTTACATGGTGTAACAATCAGCAGGGCCAGGCTAGAGTATGGGAGAGAATTGATAGAGCTTGCGCGACCGCTGGGTGGGTTCAGTGCTTCCCGGATTATCGTGTGAGCCACTTACCCACGATTGCATCGGATCATAGTCCGTTATTGGTGAGTACAGACACTTATATTCCAGTTCGGCCTCCCTTCAGATTTGAGAAGATTTGGCTATGTTATCCGAGATCATGGGAGATGATGAGGGAGGCATGGAGTGCACCAGTTAGAGGAGATGCTATGTAACGGATGTCTCGTAGATTGGAGTTGACGAGGAGACGACTGAGGAGGTGGAACCGTGAGGAGGTGAGAGATATTTCAGGAGGATTGAGGAGTCTGAGAAGGCTATCGCTAGGTTACAGGCTCAGGAGGACCAGAGGGGGGGCCTAGCAGATAAGGAGATGGGGGAGCTCAGATCACTACTAGCACTGCATGACGGCCTTCTCAGACAGCAGGAGACATTTTGGAAACAAAAATCGAAGGTGCAGTGGATTATGGAGGGGGACAGAAATACTAGATTTTTCCACCAGGCGACAGTTATCAGGAGGCACCAGAACAGAATTAGAGTTATTCGGGATGAGGAAGGGCAGCTGTCGGAGGATCCAGAGATGATTCAGAGGGTTATGGAGAGCTTCTTCAGGGCTAGATGGACAGAACAGCCCACGGGTGGAGGCCCAGCGGATATACCTTTGCCGTTGGTTGGGGTGTCAGAGGAGGAGACAGCAGTATTGATCCGACCGATTTCGAAGGGGGAGATTAGAGAGGCAGTGAGGTCCCTAACGGGGGACAAGGCTCCAGGGCCGGATGGCTTCCCACCTTTATTTTTTCAGAGATATTGGATGATAGTAGGACGAGATGTGACGGCGGCTATACAGCAGTTTTTTTGCACAGCAGTGATGGCAGCAGATTGGCAGAGGACTTTCATTACCTTAATTCCGAAGCGGTAGGACGCCACGGAGCCGAATCATTTTCGTTCGATCAGCCTTTGTACGACCTTGTACAAGGCTACGGCGAAGATCCTTGCTGTCAGGTTGAGGGCTGTTCTTCCTAGGCTTATTAGCCCGGAGCAGGGAGCTTTTTTGGAGGGGCGGAGCATATCTGATAATGTGCTTATTGCCCAGGAGTTCATGTTTGATCTCGGTAGGGCTCCGGTGAAGAGGAGCTTGATGGGGATCAAGCTTGACATGGAGAGGGCCTATGATAGGGTGAGATAGGATTTCTTGTAGCAGTCCTTGCAGGGGTTCGGATTTCATGAGACTTGGATCAGATGGGTGATGGGCTGCGTGCGTGTCCCTTCCTTTGCTATCTTGGTGAACGGGACGTCGTCCTGTTTCTTTCTGTCTTCAGGAGGGTTGCGTCAGGGATGCCCCCTATCTCCCCTATTATTCATTATGTGCTCAGATGCACTGTCTAGAGCCTTACGACGGGCAGTGGTCAGTCAGGAGTTGGAGGTTTATAGGCCGACGGTGAGGGCTCCTCCGATATTCCACTTGCTTTTTGCTGATGATTGTTTGCTCCTGGCCAGGTCGTCGCGGCAGATGGCCCGGGTTATCCGCCATATTATTCAGGATTACTGTGCAGCATCAGGACAGAGGGTCAATTTGACCAAGTCAGCTGTTATTTTCACCCCGAAGACCAAGGTAGTGGTGAGGCGGTCTATATTGGAGATCCTAGGGGTGGGAGAGCAGGAGGGCATGATGACATATTTGGGGTCCCTCTGTCCGGTCAGCGGTTGCGGCATAGGGACTGTACATCTTTGGAGCTCAGTATCAGACGCAGATTAGAGGGGTGGCAGATGCATACACTATCTATGATGGGTAGGATTATTCTGGTTCGATCAGTTCTTACCTCAGTTCCCATTTACCTACTCTCCAATACTCTCATTCCAGTTACAGTCCTGAGGTCCCTTGAGCAGTTATTCAGGAACTTTATTTGGGGGAGGTGCAGGGGCAGAGGTGGAGTCCATTTATTGGCATGGGATGTGGTGTGCCAGTCGACTAGCTACGAAGGTATGGGGGTACAGTCCCTGGTGGCGATGCGGGAGGCCCTAGCAGCTAGACATGCAGTCAGATTAGTGCTCGAGCTCGAGAGTATGTGGTCCTCGCTGATGAGGGCCAAGTATGGCGCCTTGGTTCCCGGGGCGCGAGCTGGCCGCCACCACTCACCGATCTGGAGGGAGATATGTACTAGAGCAGTGGTGGTGCTTCCAGAGACCAGATGGGTCATAGGTGACGGCCGATCTATTGATGTGCTGGAGGATAGCTGGGCGACCGAGCTGCCGATCTGTTGCATGCCGACCATGGTGGACTCGATGAGATTAGCAGGCTGCAGAGTTAGCAAGCTGTTGACTTCTGAGGGGGGTCGATGGAGGGAGGCGATGATCCGGGAGGTTTTTGGGGAGCAACTGGCGGAGTCGGTTTTGTCTCTTACGGTTCCCAGCGGGGGCGGGGGGGGCGACAGGCTAGTATGGGTCCCGACGGGACGGACGAGGGTTCGTGCTAGAGACCTTTATGCCTTGATTGGTAGGGAGCCAGCTCGTCAGATTGAGGGTGGTTGGATATGGAGGTTGCGGATTCATCCGCGGGTGGCTTTACTCATCTGGAAGGTGGCCGGGACTACCTTCCTACGAGGAGCTTGTTAGTCCGGCGTGGCATGGCGGTTTCTTAGTGCTGTGAGGAGTGTGCAGATATTGAGGAGACGACCGAGCATGTTCTTTTGTAGTGCCCCAAAGCCAGAGAGATATGGAGGAGGTCTCCGGTCCTACTACCCGACTCGATAGTCTCTGTGCAGGATATGGTTCAGATGTTGAGAGTCTCCATGCAGAGTCCCCGATCTACTGAGATAGGGATTTTGGTGGCATACTTGTCCTACCACATCTGGTTGGATAGGAATGCCGGCCTATTTGAGAGGAGGAGGTCATCCCCGAGGAGGGTGGTGGACAGAGCGACGCTATATGCGAGGGAGGTTTTTGCGGCTACCATTGGTTTTTCTTCTAAGATAGTCAGGGACATCTGGGGTACTTTCCACGCTGCTTCAGCGCCCCGGTTTGCCTTTGTTTCTTGGGTACCCCCACCCCTTGGCTATCTCAAAGTAAATTTTGACGGCAGTCGGTCACTGGATGGCGTGGCTAGAGAGGTTGGATTTGTGATCAGGGACCACCTTGGTAGGATGATAGCAGCAGGAGGGCGGCGCACGCCAGGACTCACAGTGGTCGGGGCAGAGCTGCGGGCTGCTTGGGAGGGCAAATCCTACGCGTGGCAGGTATTTGGAGTGGAGCGGGTCTGCCTTGAGGGAGACTCATTTGTGGTTATCGACTGGTTACGAGGGACGGATCGATTTGGGGATGGTCACCCTCTCATTCGGGAGACTCGTAGGGTGGCGTGGGTGATGAGCGATGTCCAGATAGGGCACGTGTTCAGGGAGGCGAACAGGGCTGCAGACTGGATCGCCTCTTTTGTTGCCCGGCATTCCGGAAATTTTTGTTGGACGTCTGTAGCAGACGTTCATCCTGATTTACAACTTTTACTTTCCCGCAATTTAGCAGGTTGTACTCACGTTAGAGTTATATGAGATGAGTAGCCGCTTTTACCAAAAAAAAAGAAAAAAAAAGAAAAAAAAAAAAGGGGTTTGCGGCCCCTTTACATTCCTAACAATGCCTATAGAAGTTTTTTTACACCACTCCTTAATAATTCTTTAGTGGCAATTTTTTACCACTAAAAGTATATATTGTTGTGGCCAGTTAAAATTTGACATGCGTAAACCGATATTGGATTATGACACGAGAGTAGTCATCATAACATTTAAAAATGCTAGCCAACTTGTTGGTGTCGCTAGCCTTTCTTCTAGAACATAAATAAATATATAGTTTTCGTCAAGCAAGCAAGTGAAAGAAAAAACAAAGATATTAACATTATATCTTATCATTTTTTATTTTTAAGAAATGTGTTTTGTTGGTAATTTTTGGAAGTGCTGTTTTCAGAATGCAGAATATATATACAATATCTGCAGCCATCTGTTTGATTATACAATTATACTAAGATGTGCAAGTCTCAAAATTAGAGTAATTTTTTCTTTAATAATTTACATTTCAGGTGATGTTGTTGGTGAACGGACCTACCCAGCATCCTTAATCAATAACATAAGACAGAATGTACAGCAGCACGCACAAGAATGGAAGCCTTGTTCGTTATCCCTATGATTTGCCTCTACCAGCAGTTGAGGTGATATTCCATGACGTGGTAGGGCCCGTGATGGAGCAATGCTTCCGAACTCCAATGTTTCTTTCTCTCTCTGGGTATGTGTGTGTAGTTGTTGTTGCGGGGGTTGCAAGAAAAAACCGACACTCCAGAAAAAGAGGTGATACCGGTGTATATATACCGACGCTAGATAGAAGTGAAAGTAATTTTATCTCTAATGTCAAAATTTATTCAGGCTTTTTAATTATGTCGAAAAAAATAAAACTAACATGAGGCAGCAAAATATAAGATAACGCTTTTAAGCATCGTCGGAGGCCAGGAGTCGTAAACGACCCTTTTAAAAGAATCATCGGAGGCCAAAATAGTAACCTACTGATACTTGGGAGACGATACTTAAAAGTGTAGTCGGAGTTCCCACAACGTCCTGCCAAGTCTTCTTATACAAAAAACCCACTCCCCTAGTAATGGAAATCTAACTGCTCAGAGAGAGAGAGAGAGAGAGAGAGAGAGAGAGAGAGAGAGAGGAGGATAGAAACCCTAGCCCCGAATCCCGCCATTTCCGAGGCCGCGGAGGCGATCCACGTCCCAGAGGCCAATCTCGCCGGCGAGAAGCACCCCTATTTCATGCAGATCCAGTCGGATACACACCCGACAGTAGGGGAGGCGCTGGTGAAGCTGGCCGTGAAGATAAAGAAGTCGGCAAGCGAGGCCAAGGACTGGGCGGTGGGAGGCGAAGGTAAAGGAGGAGGACGACGCGGGATGAGGAGAAGGACGATGCAGGATGAGGACTGGGCAGCGGAAGAAGAAGGTGGAGGGCGGCAGCATCTCGAGCTTCATCAACCGATTTTGACAGTAGCTCAAGCTTCAGATTTGGATGAGGAACCTAGATGAGCTTCAGATTGCTTTAGATTGGGGACGAGCTTCATCAACCGTCTCTTTTCTTCTTTTTTGTTGGTAAATTTTGTAAATTTGTAAATGGAAAAGAAATATCCTTAGATTGGGGATGTATTTAAGGGGTTGTAAATTTGTAATTTGTAAGTGGAACCTCGATGGGGTTAAGGGATCTTTTACAGTTTATTATAATTTGTAAAATAAACATAGATTATATGTAATTTATTGTAATTTATAAAAAAAGATATTATTAGGTTTTCCAAGTTTGAATGTTTTGAGTTTATAAGCGCCTGGGCTTGAATTTTCTAAGCATGATTATGCTTCTTCATTGACAATAGACTCCCAATTCTTAAAAGCATTTTATATATGGAGTTGCTCAGCAAAGACCGATGCTTATTAGCATTGGCGGACTCCAAAATAGGTCGATACTTATAAGTGTCAGCATAGCTTCTGTTTTCTACTGACGTTTTCAAAAAATGTTGGCTAAAAACTTTTTCACTTCTATCTATCCCACACTTTTGCGACGCTTTTGAAAACGACGCCAAAATTACTGGCTTTTATAAGCATCGGTACAAACTCTAAAAAGCACTGAAAAAAATTATTATTATTATTATTATTATTATTATTATTATTATTATTATTATTATTTTGTAGTGCGAGTGATGATGCTAATTAAAAGTGAGAATTCTTCCAGCGTTTTGAGGTAGTTCCGAGTGTGTATATTCTGGAGAATTTTGAGGTGGGGCTTGATGGTTTTTCATGTAGCTTTTCCTTGCCAATGCTACCTCTCCATCTCATTTCCCCCCACTCGATCCGTTCGGATCACAGCCCCATCTCTCTCTCCCTCTCTTCAACTCTTGGTAGGTGGCTATTGTCCATTCCAACGAAACTAACCCCACTAAGAAGTACGCCAAGAACAATGGAAAAATAGCACCTTTCTCCTTTCCTCAATTTTTTTTCTACATGCCATTTAACAACAATATAAATATCCTACTTGGCCTACACCTTTCTTCCCATCAAGGTGCTCTTCTTCCTTCTCAACTTAAGGTTACTAACTTCTTGTTCCCACTTGTAACCAGGAGACACAGAGAGATGAGCATCTTAGCGAACGGTCATTCCTGCGTTCCACCGGGCTTTCGCTTCCATCCAACCGAGGAGGAGCTCTTGAACTATTATTTGAAGAAGAAGGTGGCTTGCGAGAAGATAGACTTGGATGTCATACGTGACATCGATCTCAATAAGATAGAACCATGGGACATCCAAGGTATCATCATGATCCATATCCACTGTTCACTTCCTACATCAATTATTCAAACTCATGTCCCCATAGTGATTCCTCTAGATGCCATTGAAATCCACAGACAACTGCAAAATAGGGTCAGCCCCACAAAACGAATGGTACTTCTTCAGTCACAAGGACAAGAAGTATCCAACAGGCATGCGCGCTAACCGAGCGACGGCAGCCGGGTTCTGGAAAGCCACTGGCCGTGATAAGGTCATCTACGCCGCCAGCTTCAAACGGATTGGCATGAGGAAGACACTGGTCTTTTACAAAGGCAGAGCCCCCCATGGCTTGAGATCCGACTGGATCATGCATGAATATAGACTTGACCACCCCCTTTATACCAACTCCTCTTCCAACGTGAGCCTCCTTTCGTTTTATTTCATGATCCTGATCACTTGGCCAGTACCATAAAATATAATGAATATGGTAACGTTTCTTGTGATTTAGGACTGTAGCCCTGCTGGTGAAACAGCACAGGAGGAAGGATGGGTTGTTTGCCGCGTATTCAAGAAGAGAACTTGTCAGACTTCCTTTATTACTCCTCGTAGAAATTTATCTACTGCTAGCGACGCCAGGACCCTGACGTCGCATTCATGCAACGATGAGGCCTTGGACCAAATCCTACAGAACTTGGGAAGATCTTGCAAGCAAGAAAGCAATGCAATCATCAGCATCAACACCATGGAAGACAACAAGGGTTATCTTAGGCCAGTTGAAACTGCCTTAGGTAACATGAAATTTCTCGCTATGGAGAGTCCAATTCTCCCACCACTGCCAGATTTTGCACCAGAAGTTGAGCCTGCCGATCCAATCATGGACATGGACTGGACATCACTGTACTACGAGAATGTATCCCACAGTGGAAGCTACTTGGAGGCACAGAAGCAGCTCCCCTACATTGATGACCCCAGCTTTGAGCTTCTCACTTCGAATGGACAATTCAGCAACTCGCAAGTCTATCGCCTTGGAGTTGGTGACCCATGGACTTTCATGCCATCGGTGCCATCCGTTTCGGACCGCACCAGCTACATGCCGAACGCGTGCTGTAACATCACAACCCAAGAACTTGCTAGAAATATCTAAAAAGTGGATAGAACTACGGTTCTTATCAGTATAGGCATTATTGCAAGATATGAATCTGGTCACCCAACTTAAGTATGTAGACCGTAAACAAGACATGGGAGGATATGGGAATGATATGGCATTATGGAAACCATTATATCCCTGGATCCTGTGTTCTCGTTCTCACTGATGTTGTCGTCGGAAAAGAAAGTTCTGTTAAAGCTAAGAGTTATTGGTCGCTTTTTGTGAGAGAATTATATCATATCATATCATATCATCCCTACTTTTCTCTTAAAACATTGATGTCGTTATCTTTGTTTGTTGTAATAGAAAAGAGATGAGCGTGGCAAGCAAGGGCCCGTAGATTTCGCTCTCAGCCTGAGAATTGGAAAAGTAAGCAAAATCCGCATGGCTTCCAGCTGCTTCTTGAATAATTGCATGGGGAGAAAAGTCCAACCTACCGAAGCTTCGTAGTATGACTACGTAAAGATTACACCATAAGGAATAAAATTACCTACGAGCAATGATGTGATATATCACGTTGGCACATGAGTCTATGAGACCCAAAAATAACAAGCATGTACAATAATATCTAGAATGTGATGACATACTAGTGATGACAGCCAATCCCTTGTAGGATTTTGCAAAACTTTGCAAAAGAGAACTTGGATATGATGTATAGAATTCCAGGGGTACGTACACTCTACATCAAGACTAGTTAAATTTGTTTTTTCACCATAGATCTCTATGGGGGGATTCTCGGTCATAAATCTCTATGTAGACATAAATTGACTGATGGATATTTTCCAGGATCAGGCTTTATAACCCAAAAAACGAGAGAAAGAATGAAGCTGTGTTCATCACCCTAAGATCCAACAGTAAAATATAGCATTTCTTTTATCCTCCTTCCTGCAAAGAGAAGGGAAAATTAGTTTGGCGAAGGTCGTGTCAGTTAAAGCGTCGTTTTCAGGAACTCGTACTCACGAGTAATTACGGCTGGTGGCTATCAGCTTTTGGACATAACTGTTTTCAGAGCTGAGTTGCGAGCGGCATGGACGGGCATTTGTTACGCCCGACAGGCGCTGCAGGCCATCTCCATCATTGTGGAGGGGGACTAAAATCACCAAGATAGGCTAGATCTAGGGGGCCCGAGTGGTTTGGAAGGGGACCACCCCCTGCTGCGTGATATTTGGTCGATGGGCAGAGACGGAGTGGCTCTTGAGGCCAAGCACGTCTTTAGAGAGGCTAACAGTTCTGTGGATTGGATGGCCGCTTATGCGGCTAACCATACAGGTGGTACCCTGTGGACTAAGGTCGAAGATTTGCCTAGGACATTACATGATGTTTTATTTTCTGACTTTGTTGGGTGTGTCTGGTCTTGTGTAGTTTGACATGCCCGCCTTAGCAGAAAAAAAAAGAGAGGGCGTGTCAGTTTACACTTTATGTTTGGCTCCAAACGAAAATATATCTTTAAATGTGAATCTAATAAGAAGAAAAATTGTTTATCTTTCAAATTAGTTTTATGTGTAGTTTAAAACTCATGGAGAATTTACCTTTTGGCACTACAAAAAAAATAACCTTCTCCGGCGCTCTTTAGAGCCCGTACCGACGCTTATAAGCATCGGTAATTTTCGCGTCGATGCTCTCAAAAGTGTCGCAAAAGCGTCGGGTAGGTAGAAGTGGAAATTTTTTTTTTAAGCGTCGGTAATTTTTGCATCGATGCTCTCAAAAGTGTCGCAAAAGCGTCGGGTAGGTAGAAGTGAAAATTTTTTTTGCCGACGTTTTTTAAAAGTGTCGGCAAAAATGAAAGCTATGCCAACGCAAGAAAGCATTGGCCTATTTTGGAGTCCGCCGACGCTAATAAGCGTCCGCAAAATCCAAAGAGAGACCGACGCTTATAAGCATCGGCAATACTTAGTCTAACAACGCTTTAAAGCATCGTTAGAGATATTTTTTTTAAAAAATAAAAAGCCTAATTAATTTTTTTGGGCCAAAACAAAAACAACCCGGACATTCTCCATTACCGGTTCGTTCTGATTCTTCTTCTAATAGCACAAGATAGATAGCCCAAAAAATTAAAAAATAACAAAATTAAAAAAGGAATAACACAAGAAAAACATAATGTATGTTTTCCTACTGTCAAATTATCTTTTACAATAGAAATAACCCCAGAAATTTTACAATAAAAATAATCCCAAAAATTACAAAGAGTAATCTCCTAACCCCAACCCCAACTTGAACTCCAACCTCCGTGTTCCGTTCTTCAAGAAATTACAAATTACAAATTACAAAAAGGATTTCGGAATCCCAAATCTCTTCTTCAGTCCACTCCTCAACTCCTAATCTCTTCTTCCATTTTTCCTTCATTGTCGTGAAGAGAACACCTCGACTCTATTTTCCCTTCTTCCGTCCGCTCCTCAGTGCCATCTTCCATTTCCGAAAACATGGAAAGAATACAGAAGAACCATAGAAGAACCAGTAATAAAGAAAAAATCCAAAAAAAAAGAAACACAAGAGAACCTCTACCTACCACCAAACTGCGATCCGGTCCCCCCGCTTGGCGTCCCCTTTGGCGGCAGCGGCAAAGATCATCATCCTGAACGCCCCCTTCTCATCTCTCTCTCTCTCTGTTTGACCGTGGCTAGGGTTCCATCGCCTTAGCCTTTTATAGGGGCAGTTGGGGGGTGGTTTGGTGTCCGGCGACGCTTAAAAGCATCGTCTGGCCCAAGTGACCCTCAAGGGTGGTTAAGCGTCTGTCATCTGGCCCAACTTTAAGAAAAATTAGTACTAATCAGTCAGTTGGATAATTCTGACGACGCTCCTTTCCCTCTCTGGCTGAAACCCAGGTTCTCTTGGATGCTCCGGACGTGCGACTCCAGGAATCCTCCCAAATTGGGAGAAGGGAGTCATTACAATCCAACGGTTCACATCTCGTTGTGGACCCCCTTCGACAATCCGACAGCGGGGGTCGCGTATAACCTCCTCGTGGGCGGGGTCACCAGCGACAGCGAGCACTACTCCCCCTACGCACTGGGCGAGGCGATGCTGGCCGTGCTACAGCGCTATCTCCCCTGCAATGAGCCTTACTCAGCGGGGGAGGATTCCGGCGAGTCGATGCTGGCAGACACGCCGGTGGATGCCTACTCGTGCGACGAGTTCCAGATGTACGAGTTCACGGTGCGGCGGTGTGCGAGGGGGCATTCCCAAGAAGGCTCGTCAAAGGGACCCCCGGAAGTACCATTACTCCAGCACAGCCTGCCCAGACTTTCAGAAGGGCAACTACAAGCGGGGCGACGCCTGCAAGCTCACCCACGGGGTGTTCGAATGCTGGCTTCGTCCGTCCCGCTATCGGACCCAACTGTGCAAGGATGGCACCGCCTACCATCGCCGCGTCTGCTTCTTCGCCCACACCCCATAGCAACTTACCTATTTTGCTTTTTAAACATAGAAAATATGTGAGAAGCCATTGCTGCATCTGAGAGGTGGGAGGTGATTAACCCTTTCGATGCTTATAAGCGTCGGTAATTGGCGGCTTCTGGGGACGCTAACTAAAGCGTCGACGGAGCCCATTACTTGCCAACGCTTTTTAGAAGTGCCAGCAAGTTTTCTCGCTGGAAAAAAATTGCCGACGCCTCTATCTAGCACCAGCAATATAGAGTCAGCAATATTTTTTTTTTTCTATAGTGTAGATAAAAGCTTGTGCCAAAGCCATGTTTATTTTTCATTTAAAATAAAAGGTTAAAATTTTGGCTAGTTTGCTGTTGTTGTTATTGTTTTTGTGTTTTTGTTTTAGTTTAATTTTCTTCCTGGATGTTGGAAGATAAAAATGAAAAACAATACAAAATTGGGATTAAGGAGCAAAAACTTGTAGGAGTTTGACAAGTTCCTTTCTATTATAATAGAGTGGCGGTACACGTGCACTTGCAAGTAGGCATTTGTCACCTAAACGCGGTGTAAATGGACCACACAGACTAGTACATCCCCTTCCCAAATTGTCCCCTTTGGGTGGTTAGGCATATGTACGATTTACTATGTTAATTAAATTCTTAGTGCATGAGTAAAGTCTGAGGACTGTCCCTAATTCTATCTACGTACTGTTTTTATTATTTTATACAATGCCTTCTAGAATTCCATATGCATCTTGGGATGCTCTAGTACGATTGTACAAGGGGTGTCTCAAGAGCCACAATGTAACCATGTAAGGTATGTTACAAGTCATTCTCATGTGACCAACAAGAAGTGAGAGAATAAAAAAACTCTTGCCCTTCTCCCATCATTTTGTTGATATTATGGACTCCTTCCGCTCGCTGAAAATTTTTTTCTCACCAAATTTTTTTTTAAAAAAAATAATTTTAAAAATATAATTTTTGAGAAAATAGTCTGAGCATATTTGGTTGATCATATAAAATAGCAAATTCCAGCGTGGCTTATGTTGGGTTGAACATTTACTTTCCTCAGAAGATTGTATGAAATACCTATCATACCCTTAATAAAAAAAATCTTACCCATAGATTTTGAAGTCTTAAAGATACTTTTGAAAAAAAAAAGAAAGAACCCTAATTTTCAATTGGTGGAAAAGTAGTTTTTCTATGTCTCCCATAGATTTTTCTTTTTTATGGGAATGCTACTTTCTTATATATCTCCCTCCTTTGAAAACTCTAACCAAACAAGAGGCATTTCTTTGTTTTCCCACTGACCACACTTTTTCCTCTTCTTTTTCTGCGAACCAAATGAGTTTTATAGAGCTTGTAAGAGAAACCCACTACGTCACCCAAGCTAACATTCTCCTTCCTATTTCATCCAAGATCCTCCTCTTTTAAGTTCGCACTCTTGCTTGCAGTCACCCAGTCTAGCGTCATAGTTAAAGGAAATCTTTGCTAATCTGTTTGATGCCTCTTAATTCAGAAGTCATAACTTAGTCATACGTCGTCCAATTGAAATGATCATTTTTTTAGAAAAAAATAGGTAACTTTTTGAGATTACAATGTGATACAACTAGCGGTTAGAGTCAAATTCCATTATTTGGACTCCGAAACAGGCCGCTCCAACTAAAAATTTTCTTTTTGAGAAAGATTTTGATGGGTTGTAACAACTTTCAATCTAGAAAGAATTAAGCAAAGCAATGGAAGGCAATGTTGATGTAGGAATCCAAATCTATTTTCTGAAGGATTTTAGCTTTTTTATGTTTATCTCTACTAATCATGTCTATTTTAGAAAAGATAGTTATGCTCAAACTAGGAGATGAATCTAAACTGAATCATGCTAGGATAAACCTCGCTATTATAAATAAAGGCTATGTATATCACTTTTTGAGTCATCAATGAAACAATAAGGGATATAAACCCTCCTACTTTTATTAATTTTTACTACTTTTCAATAAGTTTTGAGAGATTCAAATTGAGCAGGTTGAGGAAATTCTTTCTTCTCTCAATAAGATTAAGAAAAAAATGACCCATGAATACTACTCCATCAAACTCATGAAATACTAATACTACGTAGTCCAAAAAAAAAGGAGTTCTAGAAAGAAAATATCAAAAAAAACAAATAATCTCAAAAGAATCAACTTGCTCTGATAACTTAGTAGATGGAATAGAATTTTTCAACAATTTCAGATTTCCTAAATGGGAATAAAATCTATTTTATCTTTAAACCTAAAAATCCAGAGTTCCCCTATTTCCAAATAAACCATCAAATAGAAAACAATGAGAATATCCCAACCAGCTCACAAATTTCTTTTCAAATTCTTGTCTCAAAACTCCCCAAGATTAAGATATAAAAGAAGATTGTCCTCTCCATTTGGTTCTAATTTTGAAAAAATCTCAAATTCTTCCGAAATAAAAGAGAAGAACTTTCAATAGCAGAATAACATAAAACACAAAATGGGGGAGCTAGCCAATTTCCTTTCTTCAAGTTAACAAACATTAATATTTTTATTTTTTTGGCTACTAAACATGGAAAATCCTTGACTCTATCAAATTAAGAGTCAAAATAAATTAAGATCCAACTTACCACTAACATTAAGATATATATAAAATAAATTGACACTGAAAACTTGAGAGGAATGTAATCTCTAAAATGACTTTGTCTCTAGAGCATGAGGATAAGTCATAGTTAAGAATTTGAAGGAGACTATGATATAAAGCAAAATTAGTACTTTCTAGAATTTAAGCCCCAAGTCTACCCGCTACACACAATTGTGGTAGGCCTCTTGCTAAAAAGAATCCCTTCTACAAAGTAAGGATTAGATCTCCTCTTGCGACTTGGTAAATACGCCTCATGTCCATCTTACAATAGAAACCATTTTGTTAATATACTAAATTCATAATAGAGATAACATTTCTAATAATAAGAACAAAAAACTTGTACCTAGGGGATTATTTTGTTTCACTCATTAAGTAGCCCTTTTCTCTTATTGTTCGACTATCCCGTAATTTTTTATATTTTTTAAATTGTCATTTTAATAAAAAAACTAGAAACAAAAATAAAACTATGTTATTCAAGAATTCATTATTTATTTAACAAGTGTAACCCAATTTTGAAAATCTAGTGGCTGCATGAAGAGGACTAGTGTGTCTATTGTTTAGATATTCGTGTAGGTTAGCAACATCATGAACTAACATGAACCACAAAATTCAATCATAAAGTGAGATTTAAGAAATATTAGGAGCAAAATGGAGAACTACCTAGGGAAGCACCTGTTGGTGTTGCATTAGCTGGCTCACATAATTCTCTTCTTTCACTAGGTGTACGCTTGTTATGGTTCCTCCTCTTGACAGCTTGTAGTCTTATCATCAATTCAGCAACAAGAGAAGGCTTTCCTTTTGCAATCGAGTTGGCTACAAGGTTCACTTTGTCTAAAATCTCTAGGGATGGGACCAAGTCCTAGGGTATGAACATGCTTGTTTTTTTCTGCTCATAAGATTTGAGATAAGATGTCATCCAATGCAATGCCAGTTTTTGAGCTCTCTGGGTAATCCTTTAGAAATGAAAATGGAATTTCAAGTTAGTTACTTCTATTGATTTTCTTATTTATTTTTTTGTTCTTTTATTCTTCTTCAGTTCAGGTCAAAAATAGAAGAAGTTAAGTCGATCCAAATCAAAAGGGGTTCATGGCCAAAGGTAAAGAGTCAGAGTCGGAGTTATTTTGGAATGTACCAGTTGTGTCCGAAATGGTGTTAGTTACTCTAGTTGTTCCTTGAATGAGAGAGATATTGACATGTAGTTGGTCATTTGACGTTTCCATTACATATTAAATAACATAATACATAAAATTTGTAACATACAATAATATAAAAATAATCTAGACTTAGATTTAAATTTCAGTTCGTGCCTTCTGTGAATTTGGAAATCGAAGATCTGTAGAATATCCTTCGATAATCATTTTCTCAAGTACTACTGCTTTAAAATTAATACCACAATACATCAATGCTTCTTTATATGTCTACATTAAGCATTTTGATCTTCCTTTACACAAGTTTGCATTGATCATTTGGAGTGGGTTTGTACAGTTACTAGCATCTTGAGATTCGATGACTTGTTATTGGTTCATTACTTACTACACTATTTTGAAGTTGTGAGTTTAGCATTCAGAACATGCAAGATCTCAACTTGTATTTCTTTAACTAATTTTAGAGAGTAAAATTACAATCCCCATATATGAGGAGTTTAATAATGCCAACTTTAGAAAAAAAGGATACTGTGAGCCACGTAAATTCTACTACATAACGTCATAGAGAAATGAATGAAATGGCAGATGAAACAATAATTATATGAATGTATTCAAAGCTATGTGTTCATTTAGCGTTCTTTAAAATTACATAGGGAAGGTTTGTATTGTCTTTTTATATTCATAATATTAGCAACCTACTCAAGCAAAAAGGAATCCTTCCAAGTTCAAAAAAGTGGAAAAGGTCAGATTTTTGTATTCAGGGACTTTAGGCTTCATCATTATGCAAATTAAGGGACACAAATCGTTGGCAAATAGGACTTTCTACTATCCATCTACAAGACTGCTTTCTAAGTTTTTATCATTTGCACCAAATCAATTTTATACTACAAGACTGCTTTGCATACTCATGGAGAATTTCTTGGCCACATTTTATTGGTAACACCATCAAAAAAAGTTTGATCAAGTTTTCTTAAAAGCATAGCTGCAGCCTAATTGCCATTTTATCAGCAGAAATCTGGAGCATTGATCAGCATACAGTATCACTTGTTCAGGTTTTGTCATTACCTATATTTCCTTTTTCCCCTTCTTTCAGAATCATAAATTGAGAATTGAGGGAAATAGAAGTCACTGAGGACATTTTCAATGCCTAAAATTCTGTAACATTTGCTTTCTGCAGTCAAGTATTGGCAAATTAGAGAAACTTTGCTGAAATTGTTATGTCTACAAGATCTTAGTCTGAACAATATTTTGTTCCCAATAAACTAGAGCATTAATTTTAATCCTTAGAAACCATGAGCAATGGATATGTATCATTTATCAACCATACCATGAAGATTGATCATATGGTAAAAAGATTAGAAAGTGCCCAATAATAACATACACGCATGCAGTAAATACACTGTATCTCCTTTCTTGTCAGATGCTATATCTTGAGTACAATTATGGAACTTTTTTTTTTTCATAAAATTGGGTAAGCGTGGATCTTATTGCTACCCTAGCTTTGTTAAATGTATATTGAACATTAAATTTATTTATGTCATGGGAAAAGAGGTATCCACTACAAAAGAGCTAAGCAAATTTGTAGTTTGTGTCTTTAGAAGGCATCGAGAAACTACCATTGAATATTCAGTAGGTCAAAATGTAGATCAGTGTGGATTGAATATCAAAACATCCATAAAATGTCATTTTTCATTAAATTCAGTTAATATGAATATAGATATTAGATGCTAAAACTCTTATCTGTACTTGTCCTGAATGGTTACCAATATGCTAAAGCTCAATGTTGGAGGTTTTTTTTTTTTTTTTTGCTAGGATGGGTGGATCAAACCTGACGAGTATCCTTAGAGTGCCAGGGGCAACTCTTCATCTCCAGCCCACAGGGTACTATCGGAGTGACAAGCTACATAAGCAGCCACCCAATCCGCAGCCCCATTGGCTTCGCGGTATACATACTTTTAGAGGGCAAAAAACATCCTTAGAGCTCTTCCTAGTAGTTTTTTTATAACTTTTTGAAGAGCTAGAAAACTATCTCAAAATTTTACCAAATACCTCAAAATCACACAAAAGAGCTTCTACTCCTCCAAGGGGTGCTTTTTTGCTCTCTAAAAGCAATGCCAAACAAAGTCTAAAAAAATGAACTATTTAAATCTTTAATTGTAGTATAATATTTTTCATATTAATTTTGTAATTATAATAGAAAAAATGTTGTTATTAAATTATCATTAGATTATATTTACACCAAATTCAAACTGACAATGGTGTTCCAAAGGCTGATCAAATAATAAGCCTTAAAACACCACCAGAATAAAGTGAGTAGTAGATCTTCAAGTGGGTTGTGCGGACTAAGAATACAAGTTGAAACACCAAAAGTATGGTCTAAATGATTATGGAATAAACTTAAGGGAATAGAAGCTCTCAGCCTAGGATGAGGATTCCAGTAGAGCAAAGTCCGAGAATGTTTTTTGCCATATCAATGAAGTGGGCACAATAGTCAAACAATCCAAGAAGTGAAAAGAATTGTGGCACGCCTACCATGCATGAAAATAGTGGGCCATATGAAGCGCTAATAAGTACAAATAGCATTACTAATTAATAGGATTCATCTTACTACTGCCAAGGATGCTAGTGGATTGGGAGCACCACCTACCACTCTTGGCAATAGTGGCTCATGTGGCATATAATTGTAAAGGCAAATATTAAGGTAGTTAATGAGGATCACTTATAAATATTATATTATAATGCTAAAAAAGAATCTTAGACACATCAATATATCTAGTTTATCTTTAATCATCTTTGCTTTATATTTACTTTATCCTGCTTGAGGAGGGGGGAGGCGAAGGGTAGGGGAAGAAGAGACGGAAATGATTTTCCGAGAGGCGGAGGAGCGTCGGGTTGCTGGGGCTGCTCGAGGCCATTGTGGCTAGGGTTTTATCGCTTGGCATTTTATAAGGTGGATTTTGGAGTGGAAGTGCGGTGGAGCGGTGTGTTTAAGCATCGTCTAGTGTACGTCCGACGACGCTTTTAAGCATCGTCTGGTGTCCGACGATGCTTTCAAGCGTCGTCTGATCCAAATGGTGTCCAACGACGCTTAAAAGCGTCGTCTTAAGTTAGTGTTTAAGAAAAAAATTAATATTAAGTGGAGAGTTAGTGAATAGAATTCCGACGACGTTTTTAAGCGTTGTCTGCTCCTCTTTCTTCTTGGCCTCCGACAACGCTTAGAAGTATCGTATTATAAATTTAGTTTGGACAACACTAAAAAGCATCGTCTTAATTTCATCCCCGCTGACGCTACTAAAAGGCATCGGCAAATTTTGGCGCGCTCACAAAATTGCCAACGCTTCTTTCTTGCATCGGCGCATAAGAGTCGGGATATCTTATTTTTGTTTTAGTGATGGATGCTCTACACTCTGATTTAAAGGCCTATCAATTCTTGGTGCTAATCTCACATGTCAAGTCTTTACCAATAGGATGGCTTTTGGGCTCTTGGACAACCAACTTCTCATGCAGATCCCCATAGTTTGCCATGCAGAAATTAGCTTCCTACTTGAATCCATATTGATTTATCATGCAAACTGGACCGAGCCTTAGTCCACTAGTTATTATGGGCTAGGTTGGGTGTCAACTTGGTAATGTATTGGAACCTAAATATGCCATTCAATATGGAAGCCGAGATCAAATTTAGATGGAACTTAAGACTCATAAACCTCTCAAAAAATATAATCAGAGGCCACTAATCTCCATTTAATAGCATATTTATCAAAGTGAATATTTATTGGTAAAACTATTTATTTAGATTTAATTATATGTTTGGAGTTAGTACTTTTTATTAGAAACTTAATTCTCCCTATAGCGCAAATAATTTTCATTTGTATATACCCTTGCACTTTAACTATTATATGTTTGTGTATATATATAGGAGAGAGAGAGAGAGACAGCAACACTTGAATGGATCTCCATTTAGATTGGGTCGAATTGGTATCCAAAAATAAGAGTTCCATATCAATAATCTAAATTGTTAGATACCATTTATTACCTAAAAAGCTAACATATCAAAAAATACAAAAACACATATTATTGTATGTTATTTAAACTATTTAATTTAATCATTTAATACGTAGAATAAAAATATCTAAATTATAATTTAAAAAGAGTAGATCATATTTAATATCTGAGACCATTGATACAGAATTTCTATCGTCTAATGTAGAATGGATCATCCATTCGAATATTACAACCAATTCTCTGTTTCTAACCATCGCTCTCTGTCCATGTGATGGCCATTAAAGGACGTACATAAGAAGACAGATAATATATATGACATAGTATGATGGCCACTTGTGGTCGCACATAAGAAGGCGATGATGTGATATGTTCACTTGTAGACATTTCAAGGAAGACAATACGGCCACTTGTGGACATGCATGGCAAGGCAAATAAGACGCTTTCATTCTTTTAATCACCATGTTCCAACAACAAAAAAAACATATGGACATCCATTAACAGGGCAGATAAGACGCTTCATCACCATGTTCCAACAAACAAAAAAAAAACATTTGAACATACATTACAAGGCAGATAATACGGCCACTTGTGGACATACATAGCAAGTCAAATAAGACATTTTATTATTTTAATTAAAAATAAGATTTTATGACATACTACTCTTCTTTTTCTTTTTTAATTCAAAACATCGCAAACTATTTGATTTTACTTACTCATGATTAATTATTTCCAATAGCTTGCTCCGTTGCTTCTATAGAATAGCACAGTTGGTAAAGAAAAAGTATATATATATAATTTTATTACTAGTGATGTATCTGATTATGCTTGTGTGAGAGCAATCGATCTACAAACAACAACAACAATATATATATATAGTATGAAAGATAGATTGGATAGCAGTCGTTGTCCCAAGACAAGCAATAAATCCCAAGAGTCTACATGTTGAGATGGAATATATAATATGAAATGTTACGTGTTTTTGTTGAAGGACTGACAGAGACAGATTTTATAGCAGTTCACAGAATCTATATATTTGAGGGGAAATATAACAGTAAGTTTACGTTGCAGTAGCACAAGTTGTACACCTCTTTCATCTGACGGGATTGTATTCAAGTCTTAAATATGGGTGCTTTTCAAGTATGTTTGTATTAATACAGAAAACAGTGACATGCGGAGCTTCCACTGCTAAATGAAAAACAAGAAAAAGATTATAATTTTTACCCTTACCTTTAGATAATTAGTTGGACATCCTATAGTGTTGAAAAGATGCATGCAACGTCGAAGATGTCTCTCCATGTTATTTCACTGATAGAAATCCTTTCCAAATGGAATTAAGATATGTATCACAGGTGCAGTAGACACCTCAAGGACTTTCCCTCTGACAGAAGCTGAAAAGCTTTGTTTATCTCAGTAAAAGGCATCTCATGTGTTATGAATCCATCCAGATTAATTTTGATTTCCTGCAAGAGTGGGGATAAGCAAGATTATGAAGGGATATTGTTGTTGAAAATTTTTGTAATATTGTTACCGAAAATTACTAGTATATGTGCAATGAAACAAGTAGAGCTGCTCTATTGTTGACTTGTTATATGGTATGTATGACACAAAACAAGAATATATTATTCTTATGTAGCTTTGGAAACCTACCCCATTCATGTACTTGTCCACAAAATCCGGCAACTGGGATTTCCCCTTAAAATCTCCAAAGACACTTGCAACGATCCTTCGGCCATCAAAGAGCTCCATTGGATGCAAGGGAAGCAACCTTGGGGTTGGATGGATTCCTAAAATCACTGTCAAACCCCATCCCTGTTCGTCCAAGAACAATAATTAAGCGAGCTTGTGAGAGATGTAAGAATTTTATAAAGATCACAAATTCTCAAAACACTACTGAGAAATATATCAAGCTTTTCATTGCTTTATCATTTGCAACCATGCAGTGATGAGTAGAAGTATCTTAGAATATAAAAGGAGCCACATGTCAAATACTAATTAGTAAGCTCCCGTGAC
The DNA here is from genome assembly GCF_009389715.1 of Phoenix dactylifera. Taxonomy (NCBI): domain Eukaryota; kingdom Viridiplantae; phylum Streptophyta; class Magnoliopsida; order Arecales; family Arecaceae; genus Phoenix; species Phoenix dactylifera. Next base: position 25,822,122 of record NC_052393.1, on the reverse strand, counting down.
TCTTGGGTCACCTCCCCCAGCATTTTCTTTTCTTACAAATCTTAAAGTCTATGTATAGTCCTACTCCATGAGTCTTTAATGTTGGCCAATTGGCTCCATGATGTCAGGTCCATGCCGATGGCAGTAAACTAAACGCCACACAAGGCGAGATATTTATGACATTGTCAAATTAGGGTGGCGTGCTCAACTGTCGAGCATAGGAAACTTTAAATGAAGATAAAGAGATGACATCAAACCATTTGTCCCACGTAATTGAAGTCACTAGGGCTTATTTGGGCATCCCTATCCTTGAATAGCTCTGAAACCTACAAGGTCACGCAATGGCTATCCTAAAGGTGCTTATAAGAACAAAGCAGAAGTCGATTCATCAAAAAGAAAGGCACAGCCGAAAACGTACGTCACGGGTTGACAAGAAAGCTTCGCGGAGTACATCCAGATTCCCTGCACACTCGAAGCTGTAGTCAACACCACCTTTCGTCGTTTCCCTTATCACCTGCACATCTTGCCATCAATACCACATGGGTGAAGCAAGCATGCATGCACTGATGCAAGCCATTATATAACATTGTACATTTGAACACATTAAAGTTGGTCAGTCTTCTTCAAAATTTGATATTGAAAATTTTAAATTTTCTTCTAATAGACTTCGTACACATAAATTTATATAGTCTATGTATAGTGCTTAATTCTTTGTTTTATCTTCCTCTGAAGTGTTGGAACAAGAGGGTTGAAAAGAAGCAGATCTTACAACTGCAAGCAGATAAACCCATTCCTGCTACCATTATAGTCAAAAAGGGATTTGGACATTACTGGTTAGATAATAAAATAATTATTATACCTCATGCGTAGGCTTGTCGCAGTCTGTGGGGTTGACAAATTTTGTGATGCCCATTTCTCGCCCTACATGGTAAGCAATGGTACATCAGAAGCCTCTCATAGTCTTGCTTTATAAATCAAGGAACAAGGTTTAGGATGCAATTCATGTTGAAACAAGAGCAAGGCGATTATTATTCATCGGTGTCTTTGATATGCAATAACAATCTATACACAATTATTGAAAAGTCTCTCTCTCTCTCTCTCTCTCTCTTTCTCTTTAGCGAGAGAATCACTGTGAAGGAATTGAAAGCTTGGCAGATCGCTACCTGTACATTACATCATCTAAATAAGTTTAAATAGTAGAAGATAACCTCGTTGACTTGTCAATTAGTTATGTAACATGGTAATGACTTTAAGGATTTCTCAACTGCAAGCTTCATGTTAAAAGTCTTGGCATTATGCTCCTAAATATAATTGCAACATATAAAACTTATTGCTTAAAGATGGGGTACAGAAGTAACACAACAAAACGATGTTTGGTTTGTTTCTAATTAATGCAGACTAATAGTAATGATGTAAAAAATTTTAGTAAATGAAACACATGCATAAAGATCCAGGTTTTCACATCAAAGGAAACCACACCTTTCACAAATTTTTCCGAGTTGATGTCAACACCAATAATTTGGGAAGCTCCCCTCAGTCGGGCACCTTCTGCAACCTGAGAAATATTCTACAATTAGAGATATTTCAACCATAAAAGATAAAATTGACTACTAAGTCTTTGCCTTTATAAATTATATAATAGATCATATGGTAGAAAATTTCGAACCGCGAGGCCCACAGCCCCAAGGCCGAAGATTGCCACAGTTGAACCCTCTTTTACATTTGCACAATTCCATACGGCTCCCACTCCTTCCAGTTTAACAAGTGGTCAAAAGAAAAACAGATTAAAAGTAATATTACTGAAGAAAAAAGGAAATGACAGAAACAGTTAATGGAACAAGAAATATATATTTGATTTAATTAGGTTCTGTTTTCCAAAAAAAAAGTAGCCTTCAATGACAAAAAATAACAGGAATTGATTAGAATTGGAGTATAGATATGATTTTGTTGATAATGAGAGGAGATTAGAGTTCTATTGTCAGTTTGACTTCAATTAATTAATGTTATATAATATGAAGCCTGCTTTCACTCAACAAATGCTTAAAAACTAGCATGAAGCGTAAGTCATGACGTATGACATTTACATCAAGAGAAAAAGTGTAAGTAGTTGATCTTGCAATGATTCAGAAGTAGGCTTAAACATGGAGCACCATATCATTTCCTTCCTGTGATGCTTCTTTGTGTAGATAGCCGCAAAAGAAATCACTTTTAAAATATCTTCTGAAAAGTCTCTGGTGCATGGGTGCTGATGCAATCTTGGAAGCTACATTAATGGAAGATTTTTTTTTACAGATTAATAAGAAGAGTCAAATCACTTGTCCCACATCTTGTCCCGAGCACCAGTAGTTTTTTTTTTCTTCTACTCGCATGGAAACAATATATCATCTTAATTAATTAGTAGGGTTACCCCACATCACGGGGTTTGCATGTGAAGCCACATGCAGTGTAGCTTTGGCGATTTGGACTAACTTGATAATCTTTGAAAACTTGGTAGGTTATTTACCTAAAAAAAAACACAGAGAGAGAGAGAGAGAGAGAACCCTGGCAGGTTGAGGTGTTACCCATGCTAAACTAAGTTTAGAGCAAAGAAAATGTTAAAATCACTACTTATCCGGCTGCGGAGACAGGTTCGAAATTAGAACCTCGATTTTAATACCATATTAAATTACCATTTATTTCAAAAATTTAAATTGATAAATAAAATATATTTATTTATATATATTATATTTTTTACAGAGAATAACTAAGTTTCATCTATAGAAAGGCAAATGGAATTGCTGATTGGATTGTCTTCTTTATTTAGATAGTGGGTCTAATCATTCTGGTGGGTTTATCTGATTAGACAGTGGACCTGTGCCAAGAGTCTTTTTGTAGTCTTTTGTTTAATAATAAAGAAAGAAAGAAACTAAGTTTGTGAGAAATTTTAGGTGGCATATGTACCTGTGGAAATGCCACAGCTAAGCAGGCACATCTTTTGGAGGGGCGCAGCGGGGTTGATTTTTAACGACGCAGGCGGAGTCGAGCACGGTGAACTCGGCGAAGGTGGAGGTGTTGAGGAAGTGGTAGACGGGGCGGCGCTCCCCGGCGGCGGGATCCAGGACGGAGAACCTGGGCTGGCCGTCGCCGGCCATGACGCTCTTGAAGGGATCCACCCGGAACCGGGCGCAGAGGTTCGTCTTGTGGGATTTACAGTGGACGCAACCCCCGCACTCCCCGTTGAAGATTGGGATCACATGGTCCCCTTCCTTCAAGTCCTCCACGCCCTCCCCTACGCTTTCCACCACCCTGTCCGCATGAATCCAAGATATATTACGACGTTACGTGTATATATATATATATATATATATTTTGTTTGTTGCTAGTTTGCTTACCCGGCTGCCTCATGGCCAAGTATTCGAGGGTAGACTCGTTGCATGTCGTTCTGGTGTCAAGGTAGGAAGGAGACACAAGCAACAAGGAAACTATAGTTAGAGCAAATGGAAGGAAGTGAGAATAGAGGAGAAATATGTAATATGATTAGAAGAAAGTGTTGATAGGTTGGCTCAAGAAAAATAGAGTTTGGATGGTAAATTAGTATGAAGAGAAGGTGAGGTATTCTGTAATAGTTTTACCAGGCCTTTCCAAGCACTGAGATCGGTGGTGGCAGATGGAAGTGAAGAGGATCTTGAGCCGGACCTCCATTTTTTGAGGGGGCTGCACTTGCACCTCCTCCATCACGAAGGGTTCTTCTGGACCCCAGACAACGGCAGCTTCCCACAGTAAAAAAAATCAAAAGCCATTTAGATTTGAGAAAGAGAGGAGAGAAGAGAAGAGAGAGTAGATACCTTACAAGTGATAACTTTGCCGGCTGTATCACTGGCATGGAAACCATTAGAGCAGCCACCGTTAAAGCTATGAAATCCATTAGCATGTTCTTGGCTGGTGTTCCCCATCTCTCTCTCTCTCTCTCGCTCTCTCTCTCTCGGATGAGACTGTCGGTATATGGCTATGTGGGAAGAGCTGCACGGAAATAGACCGCATATTTATAGCCAAAAAGTAGGCAATGTTGTCTTCTTCTAAATTTTATATATCCTTTTAGAAAATGATAATAGAGAAAAAGAAAATTGGAGAGAGAAAATAATAAATTTTATTAAATAAAGTTACAAGTCGAAGGAAGGAGCCCGGCTCTTGCACCGCTGTCACAACACGAAGGGTACCTCCCAAGGACATCTTTCCGAGAAAAACATTCATTAACAATGGATGATAATACTTGATGCTTCTTATCGTTTTTGACATCACTCGCCATCCTTCTACAGATAATATTTAATTTTCTTTAGCTATTAGTAATGAATGCTTTGGTAGCTCCCGTTATGCTCCCATGGACTATTCTCCTGCCAAATTTATGGACTTGTCACCAAAATGACGAGTTAGTTGAGGGCGAAATTACCAACGTTCAAGTTGTATCTCTTGCATAAAAAAAATATCAGTTATTGGTAGGGCTGTTAACGAGCCGAGCCGAGCCCGAGCCACCGCAGGCTCGGCTTCGGCTCGTTTCACCAACTTCCCGGCTCGGGCTCGGGCCTCGGGCTCGGTACCGAGCCCAGTATTGGGCTCGGGCTCGGGCTCGGGCTCGGGCGGCATGGCTCGGGCTCGGGCTCGTGAAGCTCGTTTGCCCGAGCCCGCCCCATCCCCAGCCCCATCCGGCCATCCCCGTCCCTGTCTCCGTCGACCGTCGGAGAGAAGAACGAGCAGCCGCCAGCCGAGCTCAGTTCCGGCGGTTCGTCGGAGAAGAATGAAGGAAGGAAAGAGAAGAAGAAGAAGAGAAGAAAGAAGGATAGAAAGAAATTAAAAAAAAGGAGAAGAATGACTCACCTTCTTCTTCTGAGACGAACGAAGGGCGGCGGAGGGAGCTCGGATCTGGAGAGCTTGCGGTCCATGACGACGAAACCTCACCGCGGTGACCCTCACGCCGGGCCGCCGGGGGTGCTCCGCCATCCTGCTGGCCAGCTCGAGCGCCTCCCGGTCGTCGGACCTCCGAAGAACAGCACGCACACGCCATGCGCCACCTCGGCCGGGCCCACCTGCCCGCCCCCGCCGAAGCCTCGGTCCACGAGGACGGCCACGGAGCACGGAGCCTCCTTCATGACCCTCTGGTTCACCGCCCGCCAGCCGGGCCCCACGTTCTCCATGTGGCCGCTGTCGTCACCGCCGCAGCCCGGTGTTTGTGGAAGGGGACGACGAGGAGGGAGACGCCTTGTCGTCGGCCACGTGCAGACGTCTTCGTGGATCGTCGGCATGGCGGAAATGGCGGTCATGGCAGCGAGCTCGGCATCGGCGGCGGAGGAGAAAGGCGAGAGGGGAGGGAGGGACACCCGGAGGGAGGAGGGGAGGGACACCCGGAAGAGAAGAGGGGAGGGCACCGGAAGCTTCTGGAGAAACCCAGAAGAAAGGAGAAGAAAAAAAGAAAAAAAAAAGAGGAGGTGGTCAGCCAGTCAGGTGGGAGGGAAGGATTAACGTGGGTTTGGGTTAACGGGCTAAGTCCCAATCCAATTCGATTTTGGAGGTTGGAGGCTTGGAGGCTGGAGCTCTCTTTTGGGCTCGTTTGGGCTCGCGAGCTGCTCGGGCTCGAGCTCGGGCTCGGGGCTCAGTTTTAAACGGGCCTCATTTTGGGCTCGGGCTCGGGCTCGTTTGACTAACGAGCCGAGCTCGAGCCGGGCTTTTACCGAGCCGGGCCCGAGCCGAGCCCGAGCAGCTCGGCCCGTTGACAGCCCTAGTTATTGGGGTCACATCCTGCACAGTTCTCAAAATACTCCAAACTTTATTGGCAAATGATAGCCATTGGGGCAATGATTAAGAAATATTAATTGCTTCAACTTATTCCAGAAATATTAATTGCTTCCAAAAGCAGCTTATTCCAAAAATATTAATTACTTCCAAAAAAGACAGCTTGTTCCAAGGATATTAACTGTTTCTAAAAAGCAGCTGGAAGAAAATATAATAAAAGTGGTTGGAGATTAATTATTATCCCTTAACCTGGGATGATTAGTGGGATTCAAATTATATTACACATAGTTGCCCCCAATCCTTCTTTTCTTATTAGTACAGTATTTGTTGGCTATAATGGTGTATCTCCATTTGTTAATTAAAAATGACTAAAATAGCATTATGTCACCATGGGCAGAGTAGGCACAAAAGCAATCATGGTGGTATGCACTGAAACTTGCCATTTCATTTTTATTCTCTCTTAATGGGCAGAGTAGGAAATGAAAAAAAATGGAAGTATTTCTTTATTCTCTCTTAATAACTAGTTATTTTTATGATTATTATTTTTATTTTCTCTCTCTATTTAATATAATATTGGAAGGATAAATTATATTAAATGAAGATTCTACTTTATTTCTTGAAAAAAATATAGTGAAGATAGTTAAAGACTAATTAATATTGCTTAACTATCGCCCCGGAGGTGTTTGGTTAGCGGGGATCTAACTTTATTCATCAATATCTCGGAACGGCCAAATTCATAGAAAAATAAAATCCTTCTTCCACGCAAAAAATACAACCCCTTCCAAATAACTATAAGTCAGCAATTATGCACCTATTGAACTTATACTATGTTTAAAAAATACATCAAGGTATTGCGATTTAAAAGAAATTGTCCAATAAGCGCGAGTGTCGTTTCTCATGAAGAAAGGCCGTCTTCTACATAGTAAGTTTATTTCTGAGAAATCAATGGCAATTGTCTGTTAAATTTTGTTCAGAAGGTCTATTTAACTACTTAGCAGATCAATTAAAATTTTAGAAGATATAATTAAACCTTTTGGGTCTCCCATCTTCGGGCCTACCATGCATTTATGACCCAAGTCCTGTTTTCATGCATTCATTATGGAGGTCCACGAGCCTACGTACATCTCATCTGCCTCGTGGTGTCTCTCTCGAAGCTGGCTGCAATCCCAGGTCATATGGTCATGTTCCCATCCACGGGGCTAAGCTGCCTGTATCCAACCTGGAATCCAGTGAATGTCCAGAATATTAAGAAATGAATGCAGAAAGATAAAATGGTCGGTGTCATAAATTATGCACTCAGCTAAATGATACCATATTCATATATTATTTTTGTAGAAATGCAGTGCAGGTACATTGCATTATAGAGTTTCTTAATACTTCTTTATATTAGTTGAAACATTACTCTCATCACAAGTGGGCCTTGGGTTTGTTGTCTTTCTCTTTTTCAATATGGAATCCTAGGGTTACTTTTTGTCCACATATGTCTACGATGGTGATGGTGGTGGTGGTGGTGGCAGCAATGTCATTTGAGGTATACTTAACTGAAGCATGGTGGCCAGTGATGTATGCTATTACGAAAGACACTTTGATTGGACATCTAATATTATTTTGGATGAGATTTTGAGTTGACCGGGCTTTATTGATAATTCCAAAAGCCTTACCATTATGTTATATAAAAAAAAATTGATCCTTAAGGATACAAAATGATAAACATCAAAATATTGATTGATATATCATTTAAAAATTTTCAATTAAAAGGGTATAAAATAATCGCTCGCCGGCCATGATGGCCAATTTTGGTGAACATGAAAAAATGATTTCATATAATCCTTATATGATATCTCTATGGTGTTTTTATATGAACACCACCTTAAAAAAATTGTGAGAGCCACCTGTTCTATTTTTTACTGCTAATGCTATAGGTATTAGATTTAATACTATCATGATCAATTTATATGGTCACCTAGTCATTGGCTCTTACTAAATAACCTGGCCTATTATAGAAGTCAGTTGATAAATTGAATAATTATGTATTGCATGCCCTCGCTCAACAAAATTTCACTATTTTTGTTGCAATTTAGCTGCAGCTTTGCAAATATGTTGAACCAAAATTAAATAGGCTGACCAACCATAGAACTACAATCATCAATTGACTATGTTAAATTACTCTGCTTCTACGTGTCTCAATATCCGTTGCATAACCCTTCTTTATGTTATGAAAGCGATCATCCATTCATCTCTTGAGAGACATTTAACAGGTGGTAACCTTTTCTCGAATTATTTTTAGGTAAACTCAAATCAATTTTTCAAAAATAATGTTAATCCAAAGAGTATAACAAACATAAGATCAAACTCTCATCTATCTTACAGAATACATATCGACACGTATTTTATCGATTTGCTAGCAAGATAACCATCACCGTCTACTTTCATTTAGTACTAAAAAGGTTGATATTCAAATAAGAATTGAAACATTCTCACATGAACATTTCTTTATCCAACCCTCCCAAAGTGCAGGCGCAGCGGCTAAGCATCTCAAGTTAGAAAGAGAACAGGTCTAGACCCATGGAAAGACCCCTCTTGCCTTTCTCATACAGAAAGATCAAAACAGGTTCTTGCACAAAGTACTCAGTGACAAGAAGCCCAAACTTATCCTGCATTTGATTATTGAAATTTTTTGCAGAATGTACGAACCATATTCCAGAATATGAGACCAAAGTTGCAATTGATTGCATGGGCATAGGCATGCAAGCAACCAATTTGGCCACACGTTGATCATCCAGCTATCCAATCCGCTTATTCTATTAATCTCGTATGATATATTCGACAACAAAAAATAATAACCACACCATACTAGACTGTACTATATCAAAAAAAATCGATACGATACGTACCTTCAAATCAATACAACCTCTGTACTGTCTGTTCCAAGATGTACCGACTTATATTGAGACAAACCAAGATACATACAAATTCTTACCAAGGTGCACCAAAATAAAAATTTAAAAAAAATAATTAAAAAACTATTTCGATACAAAAGTATATCATTCCATGCCGTTTCAAACTAATAAAATACCGATACGGCATCCAATACCAAAATTGTGAACCTTACTCATAATAGTATATTTTTTAACAATTGTTCAAATCAAATTTAGAACAATCGCCCTCCCACATCACATCACATCACCCATTCAAAAAAAATCTCTTCCTTTAACCAGAAATAACTCTTTTTAACAAAGACCAAACAAATACAGATAAGACCAGGCACAACAATTCCACCCGAAACAACTTCATTGCTCAAGTTTTGCTTCCAGGTTTTGCCTATACCACAACAAAATGTAGCCCAAGGGAATGTAAAGTTGCCTGAACTTAAACTTTCTGCAGGTTACAAACCAAGAAGTCTAGCTAACCCTAGTAACCCATGGCCATGGGTAAAACGTTTCCACAATGAGGTATAAAATTGATACAGATCAAGAACACAATCATAATAACTCAATTTCACCACTAGATGGGAAGAGAGAAAAATAGAACCTCATATGATGACAGCTACTAATGAATATAAAAAAGATCAAACCCAAAATTTCTAATACAAAGGAATGAGGGCCCCTTAATCAGCCATACCACTTAACTAGAATTTGGACACCAATCCCCACCTATCAACATGTATAAAGTAATAGATATTCCATGGCCAGTTCACAAGCCAAATCGCCTGCATAGCACCCCATTACTAAAGCCATCATAACCACCATAGCAGCAGAGTCAGTTAACTCATGTGACTTGGCCATCATTGCTAACAATATCAGAACAATGGAATCGTGACTTTAAATCTTCAAGTCCAAGCTATTCCATGCTCAGCAACTTGGTGAGTTGGAGGATGATGTTTCCTCGAGGTTCATCTTGGAATCAACTTCAACTAGCCGATAGAAAAGCAAGTATGCTGCTGATGTCTTGATTTCATCCTCATTCACAGGGGAAACATGACTGTCATCAAAATGGTACCAGCTGTCCTCATCTATTAACTGTAATTAAAAAAAAAAAATCAAATAATTGTACATATGTTCTTCTCCAATCATGTCCAATGATCAAGTATAAATTGCCAAATACAATCATCATCATTTTCTATAAATTTAAATGGAAAAATGCACTAGTCGGAAAATGCTAACATATCCGATACCACTGCACACTTGAAGAATCTCCCAGAAAAGAAAAGAAAAGAAAACATAAAGCAACTCATAAATGGTAAATACCTTTGCATATGCAGTGTAGTGACCGCCACCTAAGCCCCCATAATGGTTGCTGATAGCATAAAGTTTGTATACATAGGAATGGGGAGCAACTGCCCTGTGTTTCACATACTTGCTTAAATCAAGATTGTGAACAGGGAAGTTCACAAAGGTATCAAGTTTGTTCTTCAAGTATCGGCTGAAAGAGAAACGTTTCAAGTGAACAACTAAGATCTCAGGCAACCTCCACAAGTCCAGCTTCTTAGTTGCTTGCCTGTGTTCCTTGCAGCTAGGACAGTACCTACAAAAATGAAAAAGAATCATAACTATTGAAAATATTAAAAATCAAACCTCTCACGTGGTCCTGCACATTGAAAGGCAAAGAGACCAACCACATATCATCAGGGCCTAGAGGTTCTTCCTTTAAGAATGTTTCCAAGCATGAAAACAGAGTGACTGCTTCCTGGTGTGTTTTCTTCAACATAAATCCAGACTTGAACACTTCAGGTAGATCCACAAGGAAGCTGAAATCATACGATTCATGTTCTCTGTCTGACCAGTCCATCAATACCCTCACACAAGATCCAGAAAGCATACTATAATCAGTAACAATAGAGGTCCTGCTGGCACCCTTCTCATCAGTTAGGGCAAGCTGTAAGGATGGAAGCCCATTAGCAATCTCTTCTGATTCCATAATGGATGTGGATAGGTCCTTGCCGCTTGAACAAGTACCATTTTCTGTCAGAACGATAGCATCCAGACTTGGTCCACAGCCATTCTCTTTGCAAATTTTGGCCCGATTTGTAGGAGGAAATGCTTTTGCTCGCAGCAATGGCGCAAGCATAGTACTTACTGCAGCATGGATGTCTGCCCCAGTTCTAGAGTCCTTGGCTAAATATGTAACCAATGGAGTTCCGATAAGCTTCCGGTGAACATTAAACTGAGGCTCCGACAAGAATCTGGATTATAAAGTGCTAGATGAGTATTACAGCGAGCTCATACATGAACATTCGATCACAATATTGTCATTTTGAAAAGAGGTATAAAAACAAAAAGACAGAAAGCACAAGAAAATTCAAAACTTGATAGCTTAAGCTATCAAAATCCCTTAAGAGCACCAACAGATCCACTAAACAAATACAGAACTCAAATTGAAATCTAAAAAGATCAATAATAAACACAAATATTTGAAGTAGAAGACCATGGAAATGGAGATCTCTCTACATTCAGTGCCTTGATGCCATGCCGGTGTATGAATCGGCAAACAGAAGCATGGAATGTCCTTAAGGCTCAAAAGATAATTAGCAAGTATGAAATTATTTAACCAAAATGCAGTTAATGTTTGTAGCTCTTGAAAAGTGAGGCACATGTTTTGAAAAAACAAACAGTCAACAACAACATGAAACATGTTCTAACTATTACAAAAACACCAATAATTTCTGTCCAGAAGCGTTTATGACCATCTGATCTAATTAGCTAATCAGAACTGTCAAAATAACAAGAACATCAACGTCATACATAAGGCTTTCACTCCATCTCCAACTCTCCTGTTATATGTGGAAATATATATCATATAACATTTCATAAGATTCCTTTTAAAAGAAGTACATGACTGATGCTAATGGACTTCTCAGCCTTATATATTATTCTTTGGACATCTTGGAAATTTCCAAGCGGTATAAAATATTCCTTGGAGGTCTTGGAAACCTCAATGCAAAAGAAAAAAAAAGAATAAATCCTGAACTCCTCTCCAACCAACAGAGCATGTCAAAATCCAACCTTATAGAGCATATCCAAATCCAAAGTAATTTTGTATTTCTTGTTAACATGGAGCCCTTCACAGGTCAAGAATAAGTTTTTAACCTTTGCTGGGATCTTAGCCAAGATTTTGAGTTGTATCAATACAGGTAAGATGGCAAAAGATCTCATGTTTAAAAAGTTTGCTCATAAAAATTTCTTAGCTGCCTCGGTTCATTGTATGTATGTATGTGTGTGGATAAATCTTAAGCCTCTGATATTTTCCACTGAAAATGTTGCATCGGACTTGATGAGCTTAATTAATTGGAGGTTGCTCATATCAGCCACTCACCAAGGTGGCAAAGATCACATGTTTAAAAAACTTGGCCTCAAACAAAATTCTATTTTTGTCACTCTTCCTAATAGATTAGCAAGCATGAAAAGAAAAAGAAAACCTCCATGCAATAAGTCCTGGCTATTTGAGAATTCCCAGCCACAACTGATATGTTGGACATATTAAGATTCATTGGATGCGATCCTTGAGATGGGAAAAGAAGGGCAAAGAGATTTGAGTTAGAAGCAACAAGAAATATACACATGGCAATTTTTGCTTCTATTTTTTTAGTTAAAGTTGGTAAATTATGGGTTCTATTTAAGAAAAGATTACTGCTTAATGATTTGTTTCCATGTTTCTTCTTCTTTTCAGATTTTTTTTAATGCTTCAGATTTTTTATACTTCGAGTTTTGTTTCATGTTTCATGTATTAATTGTATTTCATGTGACGCACATGCAAAATAGAACCTTTTCCTGAAGGGGGAGGGGGGGCTCCTCTGTAATTTCCTTGGCATGGTGGTTAACACAAGAGACAATGGTGTATATGAACAATAATAGAGGAGTCCACCAAGTACTCCGAAATGGATTCCACACTCTGTCACACAAAAGGTAAGCAAGGAAAAAGAAAACTCGGACTCACATGGCTTTATCTCATAGAGGCCAGCGATGTGAAGCCTGCCACAAATTATAATGTCTTCGAGTATTTCTTTTTCTTGATACAGTATGTCATGGAGTTCTTTCATGTTTCATGTATTAATTATATTTCCTGCAATGCACATGCAAAATAGAACCTCTAGGGAAAAAAAAAGTTTGGCTCCACTGTAATTTCCTTCGCATAATGGTTAAGGAAGACATGGAATAGAAATTTTTAGACTACAACAGGAGACAAAGTTCTATATGAAAAATAATACAGGAGTCCAACAAGAACTCCAAGAAGGTTTCCATACTCGCTTAACAAAAGGTAAACAAAGAAAAAGAAAACTCAGAGTTGCGTGGCTTTATGTCGTGGAGGCCAGCAATGCGAAACCTGCCTCAAGTTATTCCTATTAGATACAGTAAGAAGATTTCAGGCTTATATCTGTTGAGTTAGGTCATAAGATATAAGAGTTGACAATATATAAAATCTTTTCTTGTTTTTTTTTCTAAGAGAGAGAGAGAGAGAGAGAGGGAGGGAGGGAGACATACCCGCACTATAATTACCCTGGTCTAGATATTTTTGGATGAACCACCCAAGAATCGAACCCATAAAGCTCTAATTTATCTTTCTACATTTGCATAAATAATTTTAGAGATATCGTGAATGATTAGATTTCAATATTGCATTTAGCAGTAATTTTGTGGGGAAGATTAACCCAACATTATAGCACAAATGCTGATAACAGTGTTTCAGCTGCAACAAAAGACAATTCACAAAGGTATTAAACATGTAAGATCTAAGCTCATAAGGGTATATATGCAAAAGAGAAACATATTTAAAAAAAAAAAAAGTTTATTCTGAATGTCTATACTTCTCTTTTGCAAAATAATAATCAATATTCGCATAGCCATTCCCTTGGAGCCAGTAAAATACATTGAATAATACAATGAGGGTAAAATTAAAAAGGTTACAATGCATGAGTAATATTTTAACTTTGTTTCAAGTTTCATGTGTGGATTATATTTAAGCCTTTGCACAAGTCATTGCAATATGTCTAAAGGGTCATTTGAGCCCAACGGATAGAGTCAAACAAATAGTTTGGATTAGATCATAAGAAAGATTTATTAGTTGCAATTGTGTCATCTTCCTCCAAATCTTTATTTAGATATTTATACTTAAAACTCTCTCTCTCTCACACACACACAAGCATATTTAAATATTGCTGCATTATAGTGCAAGTGGATCCCCCCCTCTCTCTCTTAAAAAATTAATAATGAACACCATTCATGATATTCAGGGAAAAAAATTACCTTCATATCCACATGAATATGCACATGCATGATTACTACTGTATCTAGTCTATAAAATGCTAAGAGTTCTCCATACATTTCCATTCACATGCCTTGACTCAAGAGAAAGGACTATAAGATGGGCAGTGATGATCTCATCCATCTGATGGTGCAGTTATGGTTGCAACCCAATGACCATGCATCAAAGATTTCGGAATTCAAGACTAAATGATCAAAATACCCATGATTACTGGTCTGATAAAAGTGCACAACAATATGAATCAGCCGCATTCTCACATGAGTCCATCCATATGTGCCCATGCATGCAGGCAGGCGGAATTACAGAACCAGAATTATTTTAGGAAAACTGGAGAAGACATAAATTGTTAAAAAAAAGTCATGATGAAACAATTGCAGCTAGCTAGCATTAAAAACATCAGAGGAAAACCATTCTTGCTCCGAAAGACATCAAAAGATAGTAAAAGACATCACAAACAAAACAGAAACTGCAGGTTGGATCAGAATGCATGCATGTACAAGCAAACCTAGTTAGCATTCCACATGTTGGCAAATATAAAAAATTTTCAAGATAAAAATAAAGCGTGATCAGTAAAAACTTTACTAATATAAAGATTAAAGATGAGGCATCAGTAAAACACCAGAGGTAGTATGGATTATCATTGAACATGATCCTGAAGACTTTACCTGTCTGTTTTCCTATGCATTATCTCTAGTCTCAGTAATTTATCATGATTTATGGGAACTCTGTAGGCCACAATATGCTCCTCATCTTTTACACTAGATAGTGACTCAAAAGGATTCTCTAGGTAGCGATAGATACGGTGGTCATAAACCTGAAAAGCAGAAAGTAGATGCCATAATTATGTTGTATTACAACTGAAAAGGCTGAAGATGGTGAACAACCGCAATATCTTACCTCTGCAAGCAATAATGCTTCAGAACTCTTTAAGCAACAAGATGTACTCAAGGCTCGAATTAGATCTTTACAACATCCATGTTTTGGTACTGTTACAGTGAAAGGCATGGGGAGAGCACTCCCATCACCACTGAATACAGTAACAGTCATCATCCGTGTAACTGTTGAAGGTAGTGGCAATGACAAGTACATGAAGGGGTCAAAAGTCACAGAAACTTTGCTGCAAACTGGGCATACCAATGTTGACTTGTATTGACCCTGGAGATTTCCATCATTATCACTGTTAATAATCTTGTGAAAATCTTCTAAACCGTAAACCAAATCAAAACATTGAATTACAGCATTGAAACTACTTATCCTCGTGTCCATTTAAGACATAAGAAAGAGACCTCAAGACTTCATATTTCTATTTTTGTTTCTAGGCACTGAGTTGCAGGCAACCATCAACCAAGTGTATATTTATATAAGATTATTTGACAGTGATTTGCAATATTAGAATATGGGGTTCCATTCCTGACAGTAGGAGTCTCTTTCTCAGGCGTGTTGGGTGCTCGGCTGTGCACACTTCATCCAGTGCTCGGCTGTGCACGCTTCATCCAGTGCTTGGCTGTGCACACTTCAACCAGTGCAAGGCTCGCTCCCTTGACACATGGATGACACAAAAATAAAGCATCCTATCACTATTTTCCTAACTTCATTTATTAATGTGTTTTTAGGAATGCTTAGAAATAACAACAAAACAAAACTAAGAGGTCACGATGAGGCTGAAACTAAACCCTAGTTAGAATAGGTTAAGAAAAAAGTCTGTCCCCATATGCCGTTTGCATTCACCAATGGACAGTACGGCAAAGCCAGTAGAGGTGGCAATGTTCTTCTCTTTGTTTCTAATATTTTTATTATATTTATTTCCCTTTATCAGTTAAGATACAAACTTCTTTCCCTTTATAATATTTCTATAATAGGGATCACAACAAATGTGGCACCACTGGTAAAGAGACATTAGTCAAAATCAAAGTTTCAAAGATGAATACACTAATATACATCCCCTCCTCACAGATTTCTATACATTTATAAAACTAACTACAAATAAAGTAAAAAACAAAGGAAGAGAAGAAAGTGTCCAATGAACTCAGTGTCACTGTGTCAAGAACTGGCAGTGCCGTTAGGCCTCCAGCAACAATAAATTGGAGGTGGTGGGGACAGTGATCACTTCCCTCTCTCCTTTTCCTAAATCCACCGATTGTTTTTCTTAATATTTTCGCAAGATGTTAAGAGATGTATTAGCAGATTCGTGTCCATTATCCAAGTGTCGGTGGAGAGCAGCAGCATACTGGATGAAGCGTGCGCAGCTGCACACTCAAGACGTGACCCTCTCTCTCTGTATTTATCTGTGTCTGTGTCTATGCCTGTGCCTGTCTCTGTGTTTGTGTGTGCATGTGTTGTATGTGGGTCTGTGTCTGCGTTGTGTTTTTATGTGCATGCATCTATCAAGTTAACTACTTAAATTGCCATCAACTTTTTTCAAAAAAATCATTTGCATAAAAATATCTTAATGGCACAAATTAGTGAAAATATTAAAAAAATTATGTCCGGTTGCATAACTATGTCTCACATGCTTATCCTTATTTGATCTTAGTCTATCGTAAAACTGATTACAATCATGTGACTCTTAGTATTTGTTTAACTTTTACTAATGCTGGATAACACTATTTCAAATAATTTGAGCATATATGCAGTTATGGAAGTTGTTCCTATGCACCTTTCTTGAAAAAAATACTTAAAAAATAAAAGAAACTTAACTATAGCAAAAGAGTTCAGCTTAAGTAGCCTCAGGGAAGGTTTGCTGTTGCTTAAAAAAAGTCCTTTTGCAGCTTTTAAAGTAAAACCAAGTAAAAGATTGGTAGCATCATTGGAACTTGGAAGTACATCTAGAAAAAGCAGAAATCAAAAAGCACTTCTAGGAGAAGCTATAAAAACTAGCTTCTATTTTTTTTTAATGAGATTGCTCCACGTCATTCAAATATGGTAATGCTTATCCATAAAAATTAGTTGTATATTATGTGATTATCAAACATCAAACATACAAAAAAGTACTATTTAAGAACTCAAATGAAACTGATTTTTAGAATGAGTTTTATAAGAAGCAGAAGCAACACCAATACACCCTTCCGTTTGAATATGACAAAAGACAGATGAGATCCCCCCTAAAGCCAGAAGTATGTCTAACTATACGAGGACAACATCCCATCTTTCATTTATCGAAAAGGAACAAATGCAGAGGTAACTGAAGCAACACCAAATACACCCTTACGTTTGAATATGACAAAAGACAGATGAGATCCACCCTAAAGCCAGAAGTATGTCTAACTATACGAGGACAACATCCCCTCTTTCATTTATCGAAAAGGAACAAATGCATAGGTAACTTTTATAATAACATATGAGAACTAAGTGGACATAGAACTGAAAGAAATCTTCGACTTTAGAAGCCAAGAAACATGAATCCCAATGTTGTGAGGACAAAAACAGAAAACAGCAAAGAAGCAAGAACCTACCTGGCAAAAATCCACAATAATAGAATCATTCCTAGCCTTGTGGTTCTTCCAACATTCATCAGCAAATTCCTCATCTGGACGACCATCTGCATCTTTTGTTTCGATATAGGGTTTGTTTCTTACCCGGTTTAAATCTTCATGCAGCCCATCCAATAGAAATGCAAGAAGTTCCTGAGAAAAGAAATGCCAATTGTCAACGTCGAAATTATTTTTGAATGAAATGGATAGAAATCTTCCTGTGCAGACAATAGCAGTTGTAAAACTTGCTATTAAAGGCCAAGACGGATGTATCTAGGCTTATTACTAAAGCAAGTGCCCAATGTAAATGTTTACACAATCTAAGATCCGTTGTACCGACCGTACCGGCGTACCGGTGGGCACCAGTACCGGTACCATATCGAACCGAACCGGTACCGTACCGATTCAGCTGGTTTGGGCCAAAAGCCAAAAAAATGAGATCGGTACGGGCCGGTGTGGGTTGCGAATAATCGGAACCAAAAAATATATATGTACCATACCGGTTCCGTCCGGTACCAGTACGTACCGGCCCATACCGATCGGTACGGCAGATCATAACACAATCGTGAAATAGACAAGATCTACAGGAGAAATATTAGTGTCTACTAGACTACGCTACATGTATTCACAGGACAAATGAAAAATTACACAGGAGAAACAAAGTATGCTTGACATTTTTTTTAAGATGCAGAGCCAAATTGAACAGGTATAAATGAATTTATAGAATTGGAGACATGACGTGAACATTGACTACAAAAGATTTTCAAGATCACAAATTCACTCCTTATTTAGATTTTTGCCTTCTCCATGCCTCATTGCCACTGCCTGTTCAGCAAACATAAGCAGCTGATTCAAATGGGACAATTTTCTTAATAAAGATTTGTAGATGGCATGATAATCATGTTGCTGCTCATCAAATGCAAGACATAAGCAGTGACGGAAGGCAAAAAAATTTCTCAGAATGTAGGAAATCTAATATCATGTCGTTAAGTCTGCTGCAGTTAACTTAAACTTACAAAGAGCTTTAAACAGCCAATGCTATACATAAAATCACATCAAGCATATAATTTTTTTCCCTTACATGAAACCCAAGGATACAACAAAGTTCTACTTCTTACTTAAAACAACTGCAATGCCCTCATAGTCAGATATAGTAATTATGCTGCTTGAAAAGAGAGCAGATGCAGAGATAGACCAGGTGCACAAGTACAAAAGCAGTATTGCCACCAAAAAGAAAGGGGAGAAGGGGACAGGGGAGTGAGTTGTCTAGCCATAAATGCAACATCAAGCTTTCCCGGACCTAAAGTCCTAGGTTAATCACTCAATCTTAAATAATGTTGGGTCCCAAATACAAATAACGTGAGGAACCCCAAAGCTTCAAATATGTTATTTAAAAGTTCTCTACCCAGGGAGCAGTAGCACACTAATGCAAGTATCCATCAAGTTAGCCTTCCAAGGCAACAGAACTCATATTCTTGATTTACAAACAGATTTTGCATCAGTTGCTTCTAATGCATGGTTCTCATCCTCACCATTACTTGGGACTCATGAAAGAACCATTCAAATCATCCATGCTGTGATTATAAGGGATAACTAAAACAAAACCTTGCTGTACTCTTGACAATCATGTCCCTTTAAAATGTTGGCAATCATGTTCTCTGAAAGATCTGAAGAAAGGTTTTGTAAGCATCAGTTTTTCATAAGGATCATGGATAGAACTGACTATGAATCGTGATCCCCCTCAAGCTATAAAGAGGTACATAACATATCCTCAAGATCTGTCTACATGCCAGAAGCCCACACCCAGGTGATGTCTCCAAAAGAGGTGGGAGGAACACTTTTAAGTGGCTAGAAAATGGAGAAGCTAGAGGATTGGGGGAAGTCTATTGATCCGCCAGTGATTAGGGATAGTATAAATCACCAATGTTGGATTCACTTAATCCCTGAAAGAATAAGGATTTGAGGATTAATGGGCTATCCTGGCCCCTCCAATATCGGTCTGTTTGCTGAGATGAAAATAAACTGTTAGTGCTGTTGGGAAATAGGATGCAGACAGCAGATGTCACTTACAAATGGCTTAAGAAAAGATCATTCAGAAGCATATGGAGCAACAGATGATGCTGTAACAAAGAATGTCTCCACTAGCTCCTTGATGATGTCCCTTGTGAAGGAATCCTCGTGATCATAGCTCAAGGATTCAATCATTGAATAAGGTAATATGATAACCGAAATTAATAAAACTATATTTATATGTTTTTTTCTTCAAGATTAGGACAATCTTGAATGCCTTCTTCTCGTGCAGGTGTACATGCATTCATGCACATGTACATATTTATATAGGAGCATGATGTATTTACCTTTTTGTTATCTGAAGCAACATCATGACATATGAAAAGAGTTTCAGTGATGTGGATCTCAATTAATCAAATCTAAAGGAGTAAAGCTGGAGACGAGATGGAAGAATTCATAGGCAAAAAATGACTCTCTAGCAAAGCACGCAGTCATGAGCTAGGCAAGTAGATTGTCATACCTCGTGGTTAAAATTTATTTATAAAGACCAATGAGCTTTTAATCTCTCTGACCACAGTTTTCCTAAACTTGCTAAACATTGTTGTGTTAGATTTCAACTTCTATGATTGGCATGTACTCCATACATATGAAGGAATATTCAAATCTAATGCCAAAAAGAGGTAATTATGTAAACCTTACAAGCTATAACATGATGGGCTTAAAGCGTATGATAAAATGTTGGAGGAAGAAAAGGAGGAAACACAAACCCCCTAGAAAGGGAAGGGGGTAGCAAAAAAAAACTAATAATTCATTTTTCAGCTCTCCATTATGGAGATGAGCTGTTCATCACAAGTCCATCAAGCTTCTCAAACCTTAAGAAAAATGGCTATATAAATACCTGATCAAATACTATGTCTGGAACTTTTACAATCATATGACCATCATGACAGATTACATACGTGAAAGAAACCTCAGTTTAAGTGTTTACTTATGATGCATGTGCTCATGCACGTCTACATATTATTATGAACAAAAGAAATGATAAATATAAATTCCATGATTCAAGACAAAAAATTAGTGGTTTAGAGCCTCTTGGGTAATTAGATGACTTAGTCAGTTTGTTAGTTGTCAAATTCATCAATTAAAAGAATTCGGTAGGCAAAATCCCATACACCCTTATTTCTCATTGATGAAAGCCAGATCTACAAGCATATTACATACACAAATAGCCCTCAACTTCCATGACAAAGAGAAAGAGGGGTCTTAGGAGAGAAATGAAGTAGCACGGGTATTGAAAGATAGTGTACTAAGATTCCATGCACATCCTTTCCCATTGATGAGAGCCAGATCAAGAAGCCCATTACATACACGCACAGCACCCATCTTTCAAAAAAAAAAAGGGGGAGGGGAGAGAGAAAGAGGAGTCTTAGCAGAGAAATGAAGTAGCACGGGTATTAAAAGATAGTGTAAGTTTTCGTTGTGAAGGATGAAGAGAACTCAAAACAGAATTTAACTATCAAGATTCAAGACTCCATAAAACATAGGAAAAATATTATTGTGTTCCCTTATAAGCATTATAGAGTATGAGAAAAAGAATGACCAAATCAAAAACTAAATTTGACTTTGAAGCAGAAAATCTGAACTTCAAATTCTGTTTACAAATTCAAACTTGAAATACCTACTGTTTACAAGCTCGTGTATAAGAAATCATTATTAAATAAGCAAAACAAAAAATTTGGACCATAATCCCTTTAAAGTAGAGATTATGAAAGAATAACAAAATTCTTATATAAATTAAGGAAGCAGACATAAAAATAAAAGATTTAATTTTAAGAAACATAACATATATAAAACTAATTCATGTCTCTCCTTTCTCTAGTTACCGGTCAGAGCAACTCATGTTCCATACTTCTGGAGAGCTTTCCAGCTACTCAAGAAAATGAATGCAATGAAAGACACATGGCTCATCAGTTCCCTGCACATCGGCGACCTGGCATGTGAAGAACACAATGGTTGGTGGAAGATCTTATACAGCTCACATATAATGTCAGTCTCTTTATACGAAAGCCAAAAGATTAATAAGAGAAGCCTGTTTTAGAGGCCTAGGCATGGGAGTCCTAGCCTAGTAATAGAGGGAAATCAAAATGGAGTAAAAGGAGTGCCTGTTAGTCACTAAGCATTAGATTATTCAAAGTGATCTGTTTCAGCTTTTAAGAAATAATAATAATTTAAGGACATAAGTAGTGCTAGGCTTTTTAAGGGGAATTGCTAAAAAAGAAACATTGTGAGACTAAAGCAAGGAAGGCAGTGCCGTTCCGAACCATCCAGTTCGGGGCATATCGAACCATCCAGTTCGGGGCATACTGAACCATACCGGGTGCAAACCAGCACGGTTACACCCCTCGGTACAAGAAATCCGACGTGGAAAAGGAGAGGGAGAAAAAGAGAGAGAGAAAGAGGGAAGGAGAGGAGGAAGGGAGGACGGGTGGGAGGGAGAGAGAGGGAGAGGGAGGGGGCGAGAGAGCCAAAGGGGGAGCTGCAACCCTCGGGTTCCCCTGTTTCGTTCGGGAAGGAGGTAGCACTTGACAACTTCAATTTGAATCGACAAAATTAAAAAAAAAAAAAAAAGAGCCCAGCCCCTGTTTCGAACTTGAGAGTTCTGCCCCCCCCCCCCCCCACCTCTCTCGACTTCTCTCTGCCCCCCTCTCCCTTCGTCCCTTCCTCCCCTTCCCTCTCTCTCCCTCACTTCCTCCCTCTCCCTCTCCCTCCCTCCCCTTCTCCCCCTCCCTCTTCCTTCCTCCCCCCTTTCCTCCCTATCTCTCTCTCCCTCCCCTTCTCTCCGTCTCTTTTCCTCCCTCTCCTTCTCCCTCCCCCTCCCTCTTTGACTCCCGCCTTGTCGGTGCACCGCGGATCAGCACGGTAAGGTACCGTACCATACTATATCTCCAGGCAACTGGTTTGGATCCTGATACCAATACAACAATACTTGGACTGAAAGGCATAAAAATTTGGAGAATGTTATGGCTTTTATATAATTTTATGATAATGAATTTAGTTAATTCAGTAGACAAATTTAGAGTACACTTATGGATAGATTCAGAAAATGATGAATAAGATGAATTGAACAAACATTATCCTCATTACAGTAGCCTTCGACAAGACCTAGTATGTAGGTTCATAATGACAAACAAATGAACAAGAGCAATATTCTAGAGTGCAAGCCACATCCCACATACAAAATTTTGACAAAAAAGATATGAACAAGTAGCATTGAATCTTCACACACAACTGTGTTTCACTGAGCACTCAGCAGATCCAGTATTGCAATTGAACAAATCATTAGTCTCATATCCTTGCCACAAATTAGAGACATTTCATACATATAATATGCATGCAACTTCCTATTCTATATTTCAATTTCTCCACTAACGTCAAGTTTAATTTGATCATATGGAAAAGTTATTCAAGACCATCAATACACTAGCAAAGGCCATATAATCTGCGATAATGAAAGGAAATTAAGTTCTATTGATAATTAAGCATATGAAGGAAATGACAATACTGACTTGAGAATCATGTTGATTATATCCACTAAACTGGGGAGCAAACCGAGCTAGCTTTGCTTTAAATGCACGTGGTGCTATAGATGTCCGTCCTGATGCCCATAATTTCCTTAGTAACTCTCCAAATGCAATTGCAAGCTCACCCTGCACAATATCAGAAATTCTTAACTTTGTAATAGAGGTGCCCCATAAGAAATCTCCTAATAAATTTTTGAATAGCTCCCTGATGGACTGAATACGAAATAAGTAAATGACTAAGTGCCAAATGATAAAGGATCTTACTTGCATTCCCAAAGGATTCTCCCTGTTTATCTCTTCGCTGGAATCTTTCAAAAAGTACTCTACCAGAGGGGCTGTGTGAACTAAACATTGAATGGCACTGTTCATGAAACAAGTGTTACCCAGATTATGCAATCCTGTCAGTCCGCGACCATCTACTTTTGCCCCATTGTTTAAACTGTCATGACCATCCTCTGCATCCCTTAGTGGCAAACTGAAACTATTCCCCTGTAGCAAATGAGTGCCGAAACCAGTTGCATAACCATTTGATAAAGTGGGGCCTCCAGCTATTGTAATAGATGACCTGGAAGGTTCTAGTGGGACCAAAGCAAATTCATTTCCTGTTGTATTTGTGTCAAAACTAGAAGGCCAAAGCTCATCAGGCTGCACCTCCAAAAGAATCTGCACAAGTAAATGCCTTTGCAGATTAACATGTAGACAAACTTGCTATGTCAGAACATTAAAAAGTCTGGCATATCTATATTGCCTAATTTTAGTTATAAATCACATATCAGAAACATAAAATATAAAAGTTGAGTTCACCCATCTAAAGAAATAATTTGCAAAATTGGACTTCCGAATGCATATAGAGTAGAATATACATTAAGATTAATTAACCTTATGATAATCTAACTGGCAGCTCAGATGCTTGATACATGATAGAACTTTTACCACGGTTAAGAGAATTTACAAATTTAAACCAGAACTGGACACGTCATAAGGCCTAACAAATTGGGATTTGAGTTTAATGACCACTCAAAACATGACATGCTATAAACATTTGTTGAACCCATTTAACATTTATATAAATACAGGTAATGATATTATATGGGTGCTCCTTCTAAAGGTAGCTTAACATAGCACTAAACATGACAAGTCAAGCCATGTTTTCAGAAAACAGCACAGTGAATCTTCATCAAATACTCTTGGTGTATCAAAACATATTAAAAGAAGAAAAGAAAGAACTGGTAATTTTGTTGGGAGGATAGAATTATCATAAGAATAGACATGGAGAAAATATCTAACCAATGATGTTGAAGGAGGACAAAGTGCTTTAGTAACTCCAAAGAGATGTAGTTTTGGACCTGAGTAGTTATTTCTTTTAAATGCTGTAATGAGTTATTCTTGTTTACAAGTAAATGTGGAAAAGAGATAGAGCTGTGATAAAGCTCAGCAGTGATCCACTATCTGAGAAAAAGTATGTTGCAATATTTATAGTCTCTAAGTTCATTCCCTAGAATACTGGTTACTTCTACAATGAGTTACAACCCCAATAAGTCCCCAAATATACCATAACTTAGAATACTTACCTCCTGGTCCATCTGCAACTGAGCTTCTTCTAAGGTTTGATCAAAGCTATTCAAAATATGATTTTTGCTCTTTTCATAATAATCCCAAATACAGGCCTGAAATTGAAAAAAAAAAAGAGTAAAATTAGTTTAAGTGATTTCATATGTGTTTAGACTTTAGAGTGAACTCACAGTTTGACAATCATGAGACATGCCTTTGACTGTTCTAGCTCAAGGAGAGTGCAAACAGTTTTGTAAAGCTCCCTGACTGTAGCCTGAAACAAACAGATCATCAGTATCTGACATTTTATTTGCGAATTCTACAAGTTTGATCAGAGTTAAGAAAGTTCATTCTATAGAAAATCTCAGCTCATTTACTATGTAGTCAGTTTGTAACATGATTATGAGGCATTAGATGGTAGTTAAATGCATGTTTGTGTATGCATTTGCGCACAAGGGTACATGCATGTCTGGGTTACAATTGAAAGCCATAGAGCAAACCTGCCGAAAGTAAAAGAAAGAAACTTCTTTCAATTTTCAGTGATCCCAGAAAATCACAAACTCCGAATGGTAAAAATATATATCACAAGCGAAAAAACATAACGTACTAAAGAGACTCGTGAATTATCACCAATAATAGAACTGGAACTGAGAATTTAATAGATGAAAAGATGCATTAGTTTAAATGTGTCCAATGTCTTGTAATTGCTAGCTCAAGCTGCTAGTACCACATGCAAATGGCAAAAATATTTTGATACACAAGCCATCACGACAAAGTGAGCACTTACAGGGTCTGTATAATATCTTTAATTATCTTAATTATTTTATATGGCCTGAGATTCATAACCTAAAAGCTAAAAGTATTCTTGTCAATCACTGAGTCATAGGCCCTCTTATCAAGTACATCAAACACAATCCCTGGATCCAAAGGCAAATGGCACCCTTGTAAGGTTTCTGATGATTCAGCTAGAAATTATGAACAATAGAACGGATGAAAAAAAGAGTAAACAGGACAAAGGGCAATCAGCAACACCACTTAAAAGGTAAAAAACCAGCTTAGATGAGAGAGAAGAAAGAATGAAGGAGAAAGAAGACGTTCTGCTATAACAGACAATTTATAGCAGCAATCCTGATTATTCCTGCAAAATGAAAAAAATGGCATGCCTAATTGATGGTTTTTGTTGGAAGGCTTGTAGTGGGCAAGACATTATTTGCACATGATACAACAATTAGTCAGAAATGATAGTTTGGTTGCTCATTCACAAAGCCAACCCCAAAATATTTAGGACAAGGATTGGTTGTTGTTACGGTTATGACACAGATAGTCCCATTGATTGAACAGATAAAAGACGGTGATATGTGAGAGAGGTAAGTAGATAACTAAATTGATAAAGCTTAGGATGCTGTATAAAATTGATGAAGATATCAAAAGTAATTTTTTAAAAGTGTTGCTATTCAGTCAGTGGCATGAACTTTCTTTGATACAGCAGGAAATGGTTATCAAAAATCAGATACGAATTTAACTAATAAGATAAGAAATAGCAAAGAACTGAATTTAGAGCAATATAGCAAACACAATATACACACATAAGAGGTTAATGAATTATGTTCACAGGAACGCCAAAGTACATGAAATTACTACAATATGAAAAAGACAACTAACAAGAACCACTTTAGAAAAGTATGTCTGAGGTCCCCATATGTAAAAGGTAGACACCTCTTGCGCATGATGGCCACAGTGCACGAATTGAAACATCTTAGGTAGCATACATCAAGGCTGAAGGAAAAAATTCAGGAAGTACCTTTCTGCTAATCCTAATTGTTCTTTGGGAGTTATCTCTTGCATCAGTTAATTTAAGGCAGAGGGGATAAACTTCTACTCTGAATTCTTTGACAATAATGCCCTCAGAAATAACTTTCCTAGGTAGTTCTGGTCCTCCCTTGTACCTGTCATAAAACCCAGAATGAGTAAAAATAAATAAGTGTATGGAGAGAAAAAATAAGAATACATTAACATAGATTATAGGAGAAAAAATTAGTAAATTGTCGACTGTTAATATGAGGCTTAATAACACCAATCATAATATATGAAAGCTGGATCTCAGCAAAATACAGAATTGAATGAATGAATAAATAAATAAATAAATCTGCAACATTGAGTATGTCTTATAGAATCCAGACTACTAATCACATTAATTACAACACCCATCACTTACCAATAAAGATTACCGAATTGCAAATTTAAAAAAACACACAGAGTTCCAATGATTAACCAAAAAAACCTTTTTTTTAAGTTCTGAAAGTTACTGGACATCCATGCATTTTAATAATTCTCAGAATTCTCAAGAACTAAAGAAGAATTTTTGGATTTTTTCAGTTTACTCCAGGAACTTCTTCCGTGTACTTGTTTACATCCCTTTCAAGATTTTATGTCTTAAAGTCTCTTTCACGATTTCTGAAACTTTTGATAGATTTCCATAATTGTTTGAGATATCTCAAGTTCATTTTCAGAGTTAGAGCTGTTTTTCTATGAATTCATCATTTTTAGGGATCAGCGGCAAGCCGTATGGAATAACACTGCAATCATCACTGGATTGAACAATAGATTGACAGTTTGACATGTCAAAGAATTTCCGATAAAATTCAAAATCTCAACAGTTCGACATGTATATCAAGTTGATGAAACAAAGTATAAGATGTCCATTTTTCAAATATGCATTTGATAACAAAAATCAAACTGTTCCTAAAAAAGGTTACACTATGAAATACCATTCAAAGAGCTTCTTCCAAACTTCATGGGGCACCAAAGTATAATCTTCTCCTTCCTGCAGATTCCTCTGAAGATCAAGTTCAATACCTTCTGCATCGATGCCATTTAATACAAGCTTAGAATTATCTATTTTTCCAGGTCTTGGCAGGGCACTTAGATTGCCCTGGCTAGAATTCTCACTGAAACTGTCTAACCCCACATATTCTTGCCAGTCCCTCCACCATCTGCACAAGCAACAGCCACATATTTGAATGAAATCATGCAACAGAAACTTCTAAGTAAAAAATTTGCTTAGTTGCTTTTTTTCAACAAGGGGGGAAAAATATGGTTGACTAAGAGAGTTATATAACTAGTATAACCTAAAAAGAGCAACAATGTACTCTCAAGCTAAGAAAAAATATACATTCCAAATATTTGACAATATGATTAAAGAAAAAGAAAAGATGCATCCTACGTAGATGTTTGATCAGTAAGAAGCATAATTATTCCTCTTGCTGTTAAAATATTCTCAACTCTGAAGCCAGAGCATAGGCAACCCTTGTTATCAAGTCAAATTCAAGCATAAACCTGTTATTTATATCTAAGTACAAGTGCTGAAAAAACCTAACTACCAGAAGAAAATTCATCCGAATATGTATTGACTGCATCCTATCATGCCAACCATAGAACTCGGCACTTCCTGAAACTTTGTATCAAAGACTATAAGGCATTGAAAGGAAGACCTGATTTGGA
Source organism: Phoenix dactylifera (assembly GCF_009389715.1). NCBI lineage: Eukaryota > Viridiplantae > Streptophyta > Magnoliopsida > Arecales > Arecaceae > Phoenix > Phoenix dactylifera. The sequence continues at coordinate 25,794,008 of NC_052393.1, read as the reverse complement.
AATCAAAATAAACATCACTCGAATCTGAAGTTAGTAGAGATTCCCGGAGTAGATTAACTTCCACAATCGTTCAGGGATGACTCGGCCCAAATTTGAAAACTTGAGAAACGTCTGAATTATTAGATGTCCTTCTGAAATTATGTCTTCTTGAAAACCTAGAAATTGAAACAGTAAAAGAGCCTGAAGCTTGTTTATCAACAAAAGCATAGTTTACCCAAAAAAAAAAAACTCTAAACCTTAAATGTCCCATCTAGAATCTCTAAAATACCGCTTTTTAAGGATATTTTGTCAAGTTTCCTCAATAAGAAAGTAAAATATTGCATGAGATGGTTTCATGATCCAAAGAAAATTAGGAAGCAGGGTTACAGCCAAGCAAACCACCTGCAGACTTAAGCTAAGGCCTGCAATGGACATGCTAACTCCTCTTTCTCTCATGATTCCCGGGATTTCTTCTCAAGTACGATGGCCTTACCAATTAAAATGAGGACCTAGAAAGGTTATCTCAAGATATCTAAAAGATCAACATTACACACAAGCTCTTTGAAGAGAAGATTCACTGAACTTCCATATTTAGCAAACAATGCAATATCAACAACAAAAAATGCAGCTTTATTTCCTTATCCTCATCAGATAATAAAAAAATTGTCCAGCATCAACAGCTCCTTACAGTTGGCATGCTAAATAACTTAGCCTTCCATGCTTCCTTCTTTCTTTCCATCATAACCCAGGGCTACTAGACAATGTCTATGGCACATCTTATACAAGCAACCCACTACTTCAAAGAAAGCTAGACAACTACAGCGAATGTCTGAGGCACATCTCATACAAGCAACACACTTCTTCAAATTGAAAGCTAGACAACTTCAGCGCTTCTTTCATTTCTCCTGAATAGCTTGTTTGCAGTTCTTGAGGTTCAAGCTGGAAACTGATGGCACTAATGGTGCATAAGCACCATGGGTAAAATGTCGCCTATATAAAGTCTCCACAATGACAATTATGCTGAAACCCATTTCCTCCAACATCTAGAGCCTAAAAATAGTTATATCATGATGGAATTAGAATTTAAGCGGGCAATAGATTCCTTTCTAAGTTTAATTAGCAAACCTTTTAATTTATCAAATATGGTCAAATAGAAGTGACACATTTAGTGTAAAGTAGGAGATAAGCAAGGGGTAATTTGTGGTTTTCCTATCTATTATGTAATATTCAAAATTAAATCAAAGGCAACTTTATAACAGAGTCTTGAAAAGGAAATAGGTTGCTTAGAACTTAAGCTAAATCCCTAACTAAGCTATTTCATTTTTTTCATGTGTTTTCTTCTGTTCTTTCTTCCTCGGGTTTCAAATAGTGTGTTCTTCAAAAATAACAAATGCCAGCTTTTTGTTAAGATTATCTGCTGGATTGAAAGTGTAACATCAGATTGTGTGCCAGTGGTGGACTGAGAAAGTTGCTCAAACTTTATTCCGGCCACTTAAGCTTCTAGCTTTAATATGCATCATTACCATGGTGAAGAAAATGCAGACTGAAAGCTCATCGTGATGCATTTTCTTGCCTCATTTGTCACCATTGGGGAATGACAGCCATCCGTAATATTTTTAAGATGCATTTCACATGATAGAACCTAGATCTTGTATAATCTACCGATTGCCCATGTGTATTTCACATGTAGTAGCTAGTCTATACTACTCTTAAAAGGGGAAAGAAAAAAGAATGTTTGGTAGTGTTTTTCCCTACCCCTCCTTTGGTCACACCCAATTTAGATTACCAAGTTACCATATAATTAGTATATCATAGTAGTCTTTTAAATGATTTCGTACTTCATGTCACCTAGCCCCCTCACTCTTGAAATCGTTGCTAACCCCTCTTATTAAGTACTCCACGAATTAATAAACCTTAGTAAGGAAAAACTCAAAATGAACATATGGAGACTTTAATTGGGGGGGGGGGGGGGGGGGGGGGGGGGTGGGGGGCATGAAGAAGGGATCTAATAGGATTTAATAAGGATGGATAGATTATGAAAGAGTAGAAGCATGGGTACATCTCTCTCTCAAAACCTTTTCTCACTGTCTCTCCATGTGCACTACTGCTAATGTTAGATCCCACTCCTCTCATTCTCTACAAAGAACGGATTTATTTGCATAACATCATCCAATCCCATCCGATACACATCCAGCATAATCGCATGAGCCACCCTTTTTCTAACACTTTATTCTACATGATCTGATGATTTGCATAACCTGATCCAATTCCATCCAATGAACATATGACCACTCGGATATTATCTCCCTCTTTCCAACGACTTATTCCACAAGCTGCCTTCACAGGCTGCCTTATCTTATTTAGACTTGTCACTATCAGGCAAAGGAAACTCATCTAAAGCACTCTCCTTCAACAATTACGAAGATATTCATCATGACACAGGCACGCCGCCAGCATCTCAATTAATTGGCACAAGAAAGAAACAAAAAAAAAAAAAAGCTTTATCACACATTTTTCATCGTAAGAATGTATACATACCAAATTTAAGGCGCACGCATTGCATTATTCACAAGAAACTAAAATCACATGAATTTTCGACTACATTAACCATATTCACGTAAAGATACAAAATTTTGACAAAGTTCCAATCCCAATCAACAATCCAACCAATTCAAACAAAAGCTATAGAGATATCAAACATTGCCGAAGAAAACAATCAAAAGAATCACCTTTGAGATACAACGTAGTACAGATCCCCTTCCTTCTGATTAGCCTCGGCGACTCTCGTCAACTCCAATACAATCTCTTTCTCTTCCTCGGGAGTGCACGGCAGGCAGCTTCCCACCGAGAGGAAGCCCTCCGAATTGGCAATCGTCATCCCTATCAGCCAAAACCAAATTCGGTACAAGAATCCAATCAAACAAAACCCCTAGCTCTCCAATTCCAGCCAGGAAAGAACGCTTCTTAAATCGAAAAGGTATCAGTAGACAGAGAGAGATTGGGAGACGTTGAAAAAAAAATCAAGGGCAAGGGATGGGGAGAGATCAAGATTCGAAACCCTAGATCGAAGGCAATAAAAAAGGGAAGGCGGAGGGATTTGGGAACGGAGAGATCGAGAGAAGAGAAGGGGCGCGGGTAGAGCGAAGCCGATGCGGAATAGAAAGAGGAAGCCGCTTCGGACCCGGAACCAACGATCCCTCTAGACGGTCAGGTTAAACAAGAAAGTTGGATAATTGTTGCGTATAAGGAGGCCATCTGGAAAGAATAAGTGGGGGGGTTTCTTGCATACTTGCATGCTTCCCGGAACCACAAAAACGATGTAATTTTTTTTTAATTTAAATAGCTTGATTATTTTAAAATTTTAGTAGGTGGGGAAGGTCATGGATTGAATGCTCGAAGAGCAGTCAATTTGACCGCATGGACTTTTCAAAGACACCACTGTCCAAGATGGGATTAAAAACATATTAGTAACTATAATATATTATTAAAAAATTATAAATATTCCTTTTTTAACCAATATTTGGATTAAAAAAATGTAATCAAAATTTAGATACATAATCCTCGTATCAAACTACTCCTTTATTTAATCCCAACCAATTGAAATTTATTTAAAATTTAAAAGATCCTCTTTCTCTTATTTATATATTTCATTTCTCCTGCCCCTCAAATCTTAGAACTCTTCTTTTACTATTCCTTGGAATGCGCACTGTTTATGCTGCAGGTATGGTATTGTGGCAAGAAAAGAAGATCGAACTATATAATGAAAGAAATTAACAAACCAAAAAAAAAAAAAGAGTCGAGGAGAAAGAAAGCTAGAAGAAAAAGGGAGAACCAGATGGTGAATGGATCATTTATTATTCAGAAAAAGAAAAAAAATTAGAATACAATCATATAGTTTTCAATAAGAATAGGACTGCCGATGGGTTAATCAACGTGCCGCTCGACCTAATTGGATCCCTCTAAATCTATTTTTAGAGACCTATAGGCCAGATTGGGGTTAAAAACCGGACCCATTTTGAAAATTGAGTTGGTTCTAGATTTTATAATTTCTAACTAAAACCCAACTCACATTTCGTCAAGAGTCAAAATTGGGTCAAGAACTCAACTCAAATTCAGCCCAATCAAATCCAAATATCCAAATCATGTAGTACTCTTTCTCTTTCTAAATGTATTTTCCAATATATCGAGTGAGCCTTCACCTAAATTAATTCTCTTTGCTCATCCAAAAAGCCTCATCTACTCTTACTTATTCTAATTTAATTATATTTAAATATTTATTATTTATTTCAATATATTCTTATTTATAATATTCTCAAGTATATCAATATTTATTTTATAAAAATTTATACTTTATAAACTTGTACTTTAAGAATGACTAGTATCTTGGGAACAAATTCAAAAAGCTTTTTAAATAAACATTCATATTTAAGATGGCTTTCATGTAGATTTATTTTTAAATTTTAATAATTTATTAGTAATTATTATATTTTTAGTCGTAAAAGAATAGCTAAATATTTGATCCAAACTATAGACCCGGACCAATCGACTCTAACATGAGCATCTCGAGTTGGCTCCAAATCATTCCATGATACGAATGACCTATTAACTCTAAGATATTTTTCGTGAGCCTGAGTCTCGGTCCAAGATTAGACCTAATCACGAAAACAAGTCGTGTTAGGATCAAGAATGACTCCCTTTTTTCACACATGGTCTTCTTAAGTTTTGTCCCCTACCATTTCAATTCCCACACTCAATCAAATCAAACATAAATGAAGACTTAAATTTGTTCCCAAATGACTGGATTTTTCAAGACTAATCATTTATTTTTCTATTATTGAGGAACTTAATGCAACCCTTGGTTAAATTCTACCACTGGAAGGGAGCGGGGTTTTGTTGGCAAGTGTGAGTGAATATATTCCATTACCTAATGACATTGCCTATTCTCTTCGAAACAAGAAAGGAAGGAACCAAACTATGTTTACAAAGATGAATTTGGAGGATATACAGGAGACTAATCTAGGGGTCGTCATTCAGGTAACGTGTAGAATGGGTTAGATGCATTCTACCGTATCCTTTTCTACTATGATTAATCTAAATGTGTCATCTATATGTTCATTCTTTGCTTGCAAATCTTTTAATCATATGATGTACGCTGGTAGATATTTGGCTTTTGGATGATGTTGTTATTGTAATTATGAGGCCATCAACAACAAGTGAAAAAATGAAAAATCACAGCTTTTCTTCCCCAACTGCTTCTATCCAAGGCTCAAAAAATTGATATTGATGCCATTTTTTTTCTCCTCCTACTAACCTTGGTGTGTTAAACTTTCAAGTGCCTAGATATCTAGTTTTGATCATGATATTCTCATTTGTCAAGATGAACTATAAACTTGCTAGGTGGAAGAGGGACATGATTCCTTGCCAACTCATTGCTCAACTTGATCTTTAACTATTGACCAGCATGTTCTTGGATGCTCAATTCAGTTCTTCTGTTGATTAGCAACCTTGTCCATAGATTTTTGTGGGAAAAATGATGCTAGAAGGGGCATGGATCATGTTAATTGGGATATTCCGAGGCTGCCTAAGAATTGAAGTGGTCTTCTTATAGGGATCCTATCATGGGCCTCAAAAATCCCATATCCTACAAACCTAACTTTTGAGGATCAAAATCTTAGGGTGGCTAATTGCCTTTTTGGGTCCATGGAACCCTATAAGTTGAAAGCTGATTTTGGCTCCATCATTTGTTTGTCTTATTGCTCCATTTCTGGTTGTAGCGTGAAGGAAAGGGAGGTGTGGGTTTAAGATTCCAATCAAAGGTAGCAATTTATGACCCCACCTGTCAACCCGACTCACAAACAACCTATTTTAAATAGGTTCAGATTTGACATAGATAAAAAGGTTTGGATCGTAAATGGGTCAACTCTTCCAAACCTATTTATAAATAAGCTGGATTCATATTTAAACCTTTAACCCGTTTAACCCATTTTTACCCATTGAATCATAGCCCGACCCATTTAACACATGCTTAACATATTTAAAATCTGCTTAACTTAACATATTTAATAAACGGATTATGTAAATTGGATCGTGTTACCTATTTAATAAACAGGTCGAATTTAGATTTGGATTTTTGACATGTTTAATAAACAAGCTAAGTTCAAATTCACAATTTTTTAACCCACCCCACATCCAACCTTGCCTGTATCCGATCTGATCCAATTGCCATCCCTAATTCCAGCAAGGAAAGTGTGTATACTTGCATGTCTTCGTCGAAGAGTTGGGATATCTTATGGAAGATTCGTTGTACCACCTAGAGAGTAGACTTTAGAAATTGCTTTAGGGCTGCCTTTCCACATATGAGGACCTTCATAATTTGCACCTCCGACCTGATCTTATATGTGTCACCTTGATGAGGAGAACACTCCTCATCTTTTCTCCAATGCAAGCATGCTAAAAAGAGTGGCCTTTGTTTGATGCAAGAGCAAAAGACTTAGAAGCACAATAATATAGATTTGAGTCATGGGACAGCCACTTTATACAAAACAAACACCAAAGATTAGGTTTGTCTTCACTTTACCCCTCAGATCCCCGATTGTCGGAACAATAATTAGGTAATGGTCCTTTTAGATATGTCAGGAATGTTTGTGAAAAATTTAGAAGCAACCCGGACCTACATGAGCTTAGCCGCAATGATTGGAGTGAAGGAGCTTGGCTTCTTTTTTATGGCAACGGAAAATGATTATTCTTGGCCTATATATCTTGTTTGCTTTTGATGGTATGGAAGCCAAGAAATGGCAAAATTTTCCATGACAAAGTTAAAATCTCGAGGTTACCAGTTTAATAAAATATTAAGTTAGGGTTTGAATTTTTGACATGCCCAATAAAAAAAGTCAGATTCAAATGGATAAATTTTGACCCGTTATATATCCAATACAACCTGTATCTAATCCGACCTGACCCGATTTCCGCCCCTAGGTCAATTGCCTTTTACAAGGACTAGAAGGATTCTAGCTGAAGCACATATAAATATAGCAGCTCTAGAGAAAGTAGTGGAGCTGCACATCCATTGAGCTCATCGTCGGAAGTGCTTCTCTCACCCTTGTCTTCATTGTTAGAGGGGAGAAGAGGATTCCTTAGAGGAATTACAATGCTATAAATCACATTAGGCTTTTGCTTCCTATTATTTGGTAGTGAGTTGGCCTTTGATTCAAATTGGTCAATAGAAATCATATTGAGCTAACTCAAGTTTTGTATTTTGATATTTCAGGTGCATAGTCTAAGAGATACAAAAAAATTTAACTGGGGCAGATATAGATGTTACCCTTTAACCAAAGAAGAATTTTTTTTTAATAATCAACATTTATACCAGAAGAAATAGAAAAAAGAAAATTATCAACTGAAAAACACCTTAGTAGTAGTAGCAGCAAGGGTCCATGCCAATATCAAAGAACAACTTTTGAAAAAAAGGAACATATGAATTTAAATAATTTAATAGGGCCTGCTTGGTTGCAAGGAAAATAACTAAAAACTACATTTTTTCAAAAAATATAAAATTTCATATATTTGGTTCAATAGAAAAGCAAATATTTAGAAAACATTTTTTCCTGGATTTTGGGCATAACTAGTCTTTTTCATTTTCTATCAAAAATATTTAACAAATGAAAAACAGAATTAAGGCCCTCCTAGAAAAGTAAAATCGAAATATTTTTAAATTTCTAATTTTCTTATTTTATAAACCAAAGACTTTCAACTGGGATTTCTCCACTAAAAAAGATCCATTTTCTTTTCATTTTCCAGATCTCTGCTTGCAACCAAACATATTGCTGTCAAAATACTACACTGAAATTGTAATTCTCCACTAACTTCACCTTCGTTAACCTCCATATTTACCACAGTGATCAAAGGAGGAAAGAAAAATGAAGCTATAATTTGTTTTTTCTCAAACGTAAGATAAATTCCTCTATTGTTCTGATACAGTGCTCTCTCACATGTTAGAAAAGAATTTGACCATTGATGCACAGGCATAGTATAAGAAAGTCACATGTAAGGTAGAGATCTCTCCTAGTAGATCTTTTCATGCAAATGGATTTAAGTGGATTAGAAAAGAATGTTGTTTCCTTGAATACTTATTATGAAATTCAATGATTAAAGTTGCTTATACATCAAGTCTTCCAAGATATAAACTTTTATTTTGAAATTAAAAGTCTATTTATTCTAGGATGATTTGATGCATCTAGAGGATTGTAGTCTCAAACATAGCAATACAAAATCATTGATGAATAATCTGAATGGAGATTCCACATCATTAATCATAATTTATATTATAAAAAATATCTAAAAGGTCCAAAAATGGACTATTTTGATGGCTCAATAAGATGAATTGCTGTAGAAGTGAGACTTGGGGACCTGAACTCAGGCCATCAATACCCAACCTCTAGTGATTTTACCAACCGATAGCAGTTGGCACCCTCATCCAAATTTGTTGGATTTCAACCTACCACTGCATTCAACGTATTTACGATCAATGGTATGAGTTTTTATTGTGTATATCATTTTATATAATTTACCACACTAGCACCAGTAGTACCATTCTTTTCTTTCTGTTTCACATTTGATACATAGATACAAGGCTTCCAAAGAAAAAATATTTTTACTTATACATGGCTTCAATCCTTTTGTGAAAAGAGTAGACCATCTCTTCCCATATATAGATGTTGGTAGAGCATTATACCTCAATGCGCTGGATGCAAAATCAATATGGGCAATTTAAAATGACAACCTATGTTAGTACTAGGGATACATGGTACCTAAATACCTGTAAATTCCCAATCAATTAACATCATATATGTTGAATGTCACTTACCTCTAAAGTCAGTCAGAAAAGCTGAGCATGCCTTAATTCAAAAGAGACCACTCAAGGCAGTTACTAGATCCTCAAAAGCAAATAATTGTCGGGTTACCAAACAAAATTTTATTTTCATAACCAAAAGAAAAAAAAACTTGTCATCTTATTTCTTGATAAATCATATGGATTTTTCATAATTACATTTATGTTTTTTACAGCAGTATTAAATATTTATAGTCAAAGTTCGCCGTCGTGGTACCAGACTCTGTGCCGATATCATTCTATCACGTCCGGCACAGAGATTGATTCAGCATACCGAGTATCAGTATGCCCTTCATACTACTTACCAGTTTAATACTGGTATAGTATGGTTGGTACGGCAAAGTCAACAGCTAGGCTCATGTTCCAGAAGATCCCAAAATGAAGAAGATTTCACCAAGTCATCAACCAAACATACCATGGACACCAATGAGGTCCAGACATCAGCTTGAGGGATCTTCCCTTGGCTGATCATTTCCTCCAGCCACAGCACAGCTTCATAACTTCTTCCACTGGAACAAAGTCCTCGAATCACATTATCAAAGATGGCACTCTGAGGCCAATACCTCCTCCTCAGCATCCTCTCCAGAATTCGAGCCGCCTCAAGAAACCGGCCTTCCGAGCACAAGCCATCAACCAAAAGCTCAAAACTCTCCTTGCTCGCAACACAACCCACCTGCCTGTCCATCCTGTCCAAGTATCCGGCCGCCCTCGTCGCCTTCCCTCCCTTGCAGAGCCCATCCATCACCAAATTATAAGCTCTCACAGTCGGGACGCAATCCCTCTCCATCATCTCCACCTCTACCACCCTCGCTCCATCCTCCACTCTTCCTTCTTTACACAGCGCGGCGATCTTGGACACGAACACCGAAACCGGTGGCCGGAACCCTCTCTGAATCATTTCATCGAACAGCTTATCCGCGTGCCCGAGCTTCCCCTCGGCATACAGATCAACGACCATCGCTTTGTAGCTCGCGAGGCTCCGCACGCCGCCAGACACCAAGGCGTCGCCGATGATGCTCTTCATGTCCTCCAGGCTCCGGCCCTGGAGCTCCGGCGGCCGGAACGCGCGGCGCCGCCGGGGGTACCGGAGCCCTTTCAAGAGGACCTTGGCGAGGAGGTGCTCGGCCTCGGCGACGCGGTCGGCGGCGCAGAGGGCCTCGAGGAGGGTGCGGTAGACGACGACGTCGGCGTCGCAGCCCTTCTGGGAGATGCGGCGGAGCATGGAGTAGAGGAGGTGGACGGCGTCGTCGAGGCGGCCGGCGTCGCAGAGGCCGCGCATAAGGGCGCGGTAGGTGTCGCGGTCGGGGTAGCAGCAGTGGGCGCCGAGGTCGGCGAAGACGTGGAGGGCGAGGTCCGGGCGGCGGGCGCGGCAGAGGGCAGCGACGAGGAGGTTGAGGGCGGGGGCGCCGAGGGAGGCCTCGCGGCGGCCAGCGAAGGCGGCGAGGAGGCGGAGGGCGTGGGGGAGGCCGTCGGCGGGGTTGAGGGAGAGGAGAAGCCGGAGAAGGGCGAGGAAGGAGAGGGGCCAGGAGGGGCAGTTGGAGAGGGGAGGAGGCGGAAGAGGGGGAGGGCGGCGGCGGGGGAGGGGGAGGAGGAGATGGCGCGGGCGAAGATGGGATCGGAGACGGGGGAGGAGTCGAGGGCCATCTGGGAGAGGAGGGAGTGGAGGAGGGGGAGGCGGGGAGGGGGTAGTTGGAGAGGAGTTGGTCGGCCATGGCGGCGTAGACGACGGAGTTGTGGCGGTACGCGGGGTAGCGGAGAGGGGCGGTCCGGAAGAGGTGGAGGGCGGTCACGGGGTTCTTTTGCCGGCGGATCAGCTGGGCGAGGTAGGTAGGCGTCAGGACCCGCGGCCACCGGACGGTAGCCATGGCGGGGACTGGAGGACGAGGAGAGAGATTTTAAGGTACAATCTTCATCACAGCCTTCTATTTTCTCTTTGGTAAAAATAAAATAATTAAGGTTTTCTTTGGCAAATAACAATTTCATTGGGGTCATTGAACTCATATAAAGTGGCCTAACGACACGAGCATAAGTAACAATATTCAGGAAGTTTTTTTGTTTGGTTTGAGTGGATTACAAAAGTTTTACATGAAATATCATCAAAAAAAAAAACAATGAGACAACGATCCCACACAATGAGAAATATTGCAAAAGCAAGAAAATGTAGCCAAATCTCTCTCTCTCTTATGTGTGTTTGTCCTTGTTATGGATGTGTGGCTGCATGCATGAAAACTATATATTAAGATAGTCTTATTTTAAAAAATATATGTACAAATTATTAACCAATGTTATTTTTTAAAAATATATGCATAATGCTGTGGTGGCTAAGAATGAGTTTTTGGTTCAATTGCAAATTAATCACAATTGGACCAGATACCAAATGTTACCTTGCGGCCTCCTAATCTCGATCATAGAAAACTTATATCTTCTCTGGACTTTTTCTAAAAGAAAACCATATCTTCCTTGCTTCCCCATGCATCGCCTCACTTCCCCATGTCCTGGATTTCACTCTAGAAAGATGAAGTAGAAGAAGAAAGAGGAGGAAGCGGATGGATCTGAAGGAAGAGAGAAAAAGGACTCGATTGGGCCACTTCACCTCCATTCCATCATACGTATTCTTGGCACCTCATACATGGTTGCAACTACTTCACCCCACCCAAATCTAACTAGTGTTTCATAGGGTTGGAACGGTTAGGTTGGGATCTTCTACCGCTTAGTCCCAGCTCGAGAAGATATTTTGGGCTTTGGACTAGGCTTGGGCCAAGACTAGCCTGAAACCTGGATGACTCCAATGTAAGTAAGTCGACCGGGCTGAAAAGCTTGGCACGGCACAATTCCCAAACCTAACCCATTTAAGAAACAAAAGTAAATCACCGTTGTGCCATCCAACTACATTCCTGCTGGACTATGCAAAACGTGTATGAAAGAGAGAAGAGAAGGCCTCGGTGGGATGCCGCTGATTCACGATACCTGTCAACTTTTGGGTGAGTGCGCATTCTATCGAACTGCTCATGCCTACAGAGAGACAAATAATGTATCAGATTGGGTGGCATCCTTTATGGCTCAGTATTCCGGAGGCTTTATTTGGGACAACCACTCCTCGGTTTCGTCTCCATTATATTCTCTTCTCCTTCTTGATCTTATGGGTAGCACCTACACTCGTTGTGTGTGAGTCACCGATGTACCAAAAAAAAAAAAAGAGGAGAGAGATGGAGAGAAAAGAGGACATCATGAAGAAAGGGTAAGGATTGAGAGGTCGTGAGAGAGTCTCTAGGAAAGAGGGGAGAGAGTGTGTGGATAATGAGATGGAGAGAACATGAAGAAGGACAGTAAGAGGAGACTGGGAGACATGGAGGGAGGGAGAGAGATCGGTAGAAAGGGGGTATTAGGGGAAAGAGAAGAGAGAGATCATGAGGAAGAGATAGAAAGACATAGAGAAAGAGAGAGAGGTGGGGAAAATGAGGGGGGCATGGGGCTAGGTGGATGTTTAATAGGCTTGGGGTCAAGCTGGCTTAGGCTTCGGTTGAAGCCTTTCCGCCCACGCCAAAAGTCTGATCCAGAGATGTTCACTTAGTATGTATATATGTATCTGTATATATATGCTTTCTAAGCATTTTGTTTAAATAAATAATCAAGCAACCAATAAATGTGCCAATAATATGCATATATAAGAACGAAAAATTATGTATTTGCTCGTAGTTAAAGGAAAAATAATTTTTGAAAATAGTAATTAGCTTTCCATGATCTCAAATAGCAATAATGTTAACGAGATGTGTAATTGCATGCTCACCTATGTCACATGCCCCTTATTTCTCAAATTTAAGATAAACACATACCCGATGGAATGGAGAATGAAGAGGCACCCACCTTCCATCAAGGGGTGTCAAGAGAAAATTGCAAGCTTGGGTAGAATGTGGTGAAGGAGAGGAGTGTAGTTTCGTCTGTTGTAAAAATAGGACATACATAAATTACATCATTTATGACAGGGTTTTCTTAGAATAGTTATGCCTGTCTTAAAGAACTTTGACTGGCATAACAATTCCTCATTTATGCCAGAAATTTTAAGACTGTTTGGAAGGCATAAGCCTTATTTCATTCCTTATGCTAAAAAAAATGCAGCCTTAATGCCCTTTAACCAAATAACTTTCTAGAATTAAAGCCTATACAGTAATTGCATTTCTAATAAGACAAAGCTGTATAAACTGATTATAAACAAAGAGATTGAGAAAACACATTCTAATATATGCAAATATAAAACAATCACTTGCAAAATATTATATTAATTGTGCAGTGGTACTTACTTATAGAGGCCTAAAAGTCTTGGATCAAAATCGTCTTCTTTTATTCTAGCTGATTACCCATTTTTTATTTTGTCTTTTTTGCTCTCTCTTTCCTCTCACTACTATTATTTTTTGGTACATCCTCTCACTACTTTGCTCTATAGTTGTTATTGCTCTTTGCTGTAGGAAAAAATATTGAGGGATTGCTACATCCTCCTATTTCTAGGAGGTTAATTTTGATCAAGTGTCCAAATATTATAAGGTAATAATTAGGTGTCAAACTAAGGCAAGCTATGTGATTCACTTGTAAATAAGGTGGCTATTTTAATAGTGATAAGCATGATGTAATAGCTTAGCAAAAGAGCATGAGATGGCAACATATTAGAAAGCTCAAGTTGGTAGTTCTAAAGCAAGCATGAGGTGCCAACAAGTATGAGGTGGTTGTTTAATAGGTAAGATAGAAGTAGTAGCTCACCAAAGAAGCATGAGATAGCATCTCAATCCCATGCATGATATGGTAGCTCACTAGGAAGCTTGAGATGGTCTAACTATTGGATATTTATGATTGCCCTTGGATTTTTCTTAATTATACTTAGGGTCTTGGTTGCACTAACATTTTAGTCCTAATGCATCATCTGTATCTTTAATATAAGCCTACATAAGTAAATTTACTTCTATATAGATTACATACAACCCAACTCAACTAAGCCTTAATTCCAAGCTAGCTAGGATCAGCTACATGAATCATTTTCATCCATGCTGCTTTGTTTAGAATCACAAGTTTTAAAAGATGTACAAGTTCTTCCTTACCACTTTATTCCATGTAATTTTTAGTGTACCTCTACCCATCTTTTCTTTTATATGTATCAAATCATTCCTACCGGTACATCTGTCGGCCTACGATGTATATACCAAACCATCCAAGTCATCCTTCTCTGTATTTTATTCTTAATTAGTACTATCTCTACTTCTTTTTTTTATGGATGACCTCATTTGTTATTTTATCTTTTCTTTTGTTATTATGAATCCAATTCAATATTCTCATTTCAGCCACGTTCTTGGTCATATAACTATCTTATAAAATTATCCCTTCAACTTGGCAAGAATCCTACCATCATATCATATCCCAACTATACTTCATTTTATCCGTCTTACTTTAATGTTATCGATAATATCCTCTTAAATTTTCACTTCTTTATTAATAATCTATCCTAAATATCGAGAAAATAATCAGTGTTAGACACTTTACAACAATTAGTTTTCATTACATCTTATTCTCTATTTTAAATTTTATTAAAACTACATTCCATATATTCTGTCTTAGCCTCCTTACCCTAAAATCATTAGATTTTAATGCACCCTTCCGTAATTCCAACTTATGATAAACTCTGATCTTAATTTTGTCAGCTAAAACTATAACATCAGCAAATAGGATGCACCAAAGGACACATCTTGCTTGGTAAGCCGATCCATTAATGGTGTAGAAAGACAAAAATTTAGAGCGGATTTTTGAAGTAAACCTATTGTCAACCAATTCATTTTAGAAAGAATCACCGGAACTTTGCCATCTTATTCCCTCCTGCATCCCAAAAAAACCAGGCTCCACTGCATCATTCACGATCATCCGCGAATATTTGACTGCCATGAAGGGGAATCGATCGACTACTAACATTATTATTATTATATAATAATCATAGCGTTGGTAGTCCAAAGACTAACTAAATCCACAGAGAAGCCTTCCCACGGTCTCTTGGGTACGAGCACGGGCTCATACACTCTTCTTGCCACCTTTTCTTCCTGACAAGGACGACACGGCTAGACAAATCTTTCAGCGTCCAATATTAAATAGATTACATAGATATAAGCTGCTAAATATCCAGATCATCATACAAGTAATCATGAATAAGATGCCCCAAAGTTGGATGTTACAAGAAGAATCCTAATGACTCAGGAACCTTACTGTAGAGATTGAAAGCGATCATCTCATTTTACCATACACTATCAGACGGGCGAGTTTATCCCCTTCAACTTCTATACCCTGTTTCAAGACCGCATCAATCTTCTTGTTGGATTTAAAGACATTCATATCATCAGTGATAGGACCATGCTCCTTGGCCAGCCAAATTGAGAGCCATTTTTGCTGATAATGCACCTTGCTCTTGCATAAGTTCTTTGCTGTTTCCCTGCTGTTAAAATTGGAAGACAAGGTACAGGAAAAAGAAGAGTACCAACCATTGTCATAAAGAAGGATTGCTGCTATTATTGAGAGAACTCAAGCTCTTCTGTTCACTACACTGCTGCGAAAGCTGGCAGCAACTAGGTTTAAGATGCAATTTTACATATACACTAATGTTACACTCGCAGACGGACGTCCCAAGCCCACGATACAACATTTAATGTCCAAAAATTGGGTGATATTCTTCCTTGTCAGAGGGAGGTGCTGTCAAAATTACTTTCTCACACCTGTGGTATCGGCATCTCCTGAGACAGATCCAGGGTAAATTTGTGGGTGGGCAGTGCAACGAGTCTGCAAACCAAACATCAACTAAGTATCCATGTTCTTGATGATGTGTTTCTAAAAAAAAACAACATCAGCATTGCTTCACTAAGTATCATCGGAGCTAGAACTGGAGAGATCGGCTCCAACAGCATGTGACCCAACTGCCGGGCTTTCATCCTCGCTAAATAGGTTTTCTTTACCCTCGTTGCTAGAATGAGAGAAGGTATCAGGATCATCATCGGAAGCAGCATCCTGATTGCGTCTCTTCCGGGCCTCCTTCACACCCCTGCCTCGCAGTTCAAGCCATCTCCGCTTTCGGGCCTTTCGCTTGCCCTTTGGGAAATCTTCATGATGTGACTCCGCACCCCTATCTTCTACCTTCCCGGATGCCTTGTTCTTGGCCTTTTCATTTTCTGATTCTGTGGTTGGCATGTCAGAATCAAGCTTTCGCCTCTTCTTGCTGGAATTGGTCTGAAACAGATACTATTCTATTCATATCTTTTACGCAGCCAAGTGCAGAAAAATTTAACCAAGTGATTCATAACAGGCTTTGATAATGCAGCTCTGATCATAAAGTTTGATAAAAAGAATGTGATGCAATGACAATATCCATGTACAGCAGCCGAAGACCATGTTTCAGGAACCAGTAACAGCCGATCAGTCATCTAAGATGGACAACAGAACCATACCAAAAAAAGAATTTTTTTTTTTTGCATGTATGCCCTTCAAAATATACAAGATTGTATGAATACCTTCATAAAATTGCTACTTATATGTATATCCTCATAAAATACTTATTTTGCTTGTATGCCCTTCTTTTTCTTTCTTTTGTATATATGTACCCATACCATCCAACATTGTTGAAAAAATAAACGATTTAAATTTAAAATGACTGAAATACCTTTACAAATAGACATGCAAAAAAAAAACTTTATAAGAATACACATGTAAATAGTAATTTTGCAAGGATATTCATACAATTACGCATATTTAGGAGGGTATACACTTAGAAACATCCAATAAAAAATGATCAAAAATTAGTAAAGATAATATAGTTGTTCTTAATAGAAAAAGATGGCAAAAAAAAAACTAATATTATCATATTATATCACATGATCTCATATTAATATCAACTCTTATAGAATCAATCATGCTGTTTTTATAAAATTCTCACCTCAAAAACAAACAATAACTCAATATTTACAAACCACTAAAAAGTATTTTACTAATCTAAGCATCTATAATTAATTTAAATTTGATATACTTCAATCTTTTAAAAATAATGAAGAATATATAGAAATCATAGATTCAATATTGATAATTATATCAAAATCAAATGGAGAATAGCATTACCAAAATGATTACCTAATATTCCAATTTGACTGAATCATGATCTTAAAAAAGAACTTTGACAATGTGGCTTAATTTTTTTTTGACTTGTCAATCCAACTAAATTGTAAAAGACTTAGCAAGTTTCAACCAAGTTCGGATCTTTTTTTTAATGAATTTTTTGAATGTATACCTTCATAAAGTTACTATTTTTGTATACCCTTATAACTTTATTTTGCATATCTACCCATAAGGGTATTTCAGTCATTTTAGTTTTAACTATTTATTTTTTAACGACGTTAGATGGTACGGATACATATGCCAAAAAAAAAAAGATATAAGTGCAAATAATAAATTTACAAGGATATTCATGCAATTTCATATATTTAGGAGGGTATACATACAAAAAAACCTAAAAATGAATAACATAAACTTCTTGGCTGTAGCACTTTATGATGTGTTATGACCCAACTTTCAGATTTGCATGGCTTTCAACTAATTGCTAGGTGTATTATATTCCAGTCAAGGACCACTTGTAAACTGGACAGCAAAATTCTGGCTTGGTAAAAAAAAATGCACATTCGCTAATTCTATATACAGCCTGTCTGGACAGCCAACCCATTTATCTATATGATAAATGCATGTTGGAAGGTGTGAAGAGCCAAGCCAAAAGGATAAAAATGATGGAGGCAATGCAGGAATCTATAGGACCCACTAGAAAGACTAGAAGCACATTGTTAAACCACCAAACTTTAGCTCGGATGGTACAATCCCTTGCCACTTTAGGCAACAGGCAGGGGTTCGATTAACCAGGGTGTCCTCCCTGTTTCAGTGCCTGTTAAGTCAATTCCCTGGTATCATGAATGCTAGGCTCAGTCTGCCTGGAGATCGGGGCTTCAGCCAGCTAAGGGGATTTGGGGTGGGGGGAGGGTTTTTTTGTCTTCTTTTTTCTCCACTCCTTAGAGTGGGATGGGGTGGTGGTAGAGGCCCTTCCCATTCTCACAAAAAGAAAAAAAGAAAGAAAAAAATTTGTTAGATGCATTCCAGTATCCTGAAGACATTCATGGCTGAGGAAAACAGCCTATGCTGAGTCCTCCTATTCGTATATTCATTCCCTTTCACTACTTAGCAGCCCCACCTGCAAGGAAGAAGTCATGGATAGACGCTAGAGTACTTGGGCATACAAACAAGTCATTAATATACTTCTATTCACAGAAGCATTCACTGTCATTTGTCATTTATTTCAAGGTCTCCAGCAATGAGGAATAAATATCATTGCATCAACCTACCAACTTTAATCCCGCCTGAATGGGCGGTCATCGAAGGAGGAAGCAACAGCAAAACACTTGCAATGGAATCCAATTATTCTCACAATTACCTGGCATATGGGTACCCCTTATCCTGTAGTATTACTAGTTGAAATAGAAAAACATAATAGAATAACGACTGCATCTAATAATCAGGCGTCAAAGCTATAAACTAATCCATTAGTAAGGCTGGTTGCCTAAAATAAGGGTATTGCCAAAGAAAAATAAAGAAGAATGAAATAGTATAGATCAATACAGATGGAACTGATATTGGTTGCATACCTTCGGGGCTAGATCAATGAGATGAGCCCATTCACTCCTGTTTCTCAGACAATCATGAACAGCATGTAAATGACTAGGATAAGCATAACGTTCCCCATTTGGCTTTCTCAGATCATTCCAGTACTGCAAATAACACACAAAGCAACAGACAAGATCAGAACTATAGCAAACACGTAAGGTTAGCAGCATCTGATAGGATGGTAAAGTCATACAGGGTGAACGGCGTCACATAGCTCCTCATATGTAATGTGCCTGTTCTTACTCATTATCTCGTCAATTAACCCTGAAAATCAAGTATAGGAAATATTTGTGATAGAGCCAATGATTTGATCTGTTGCACTTTAAGCAAAACTGGACGTACCTGGCAAAGTGCGTGAAGCAAGAGTACCATCATCACTCGGAACATCCTTAGGTGAGTTACGTATTGATGAAGTTGATCCAGTGGCCTCAGATGAAGGAGGACCACTGTTTGTACCTACAGTGGAGGCAAGAGGAATATTTTTCTTCACTGATGTCACAGTATCAGAAGATCTATTCTGTGTATCCTTCTTGGCAGAACCATCGGACATGAAGGAAGATTCTTGATGTTTCCACTCAGGTGAAGACTGTACCTTGCAGATCCTTCTGGTTTCATCATTTATCTCACGAGAATTACGGGAACTCTCTCTGGATGCATCTTCTTTATCCTTCCTTTTAGAACCCTACAAAATGCACTAAAGCCCAGATCAATTAACCCACATAAATACAATAAAAAAGATCATCTAAATAACGATACTGTAGCACAGAGCAAAGGAAACTGACGTTACTGCAGGCGATACTTCTAGATGGACAGTTTATGGGAAACTAGTCTTACCGAAACATGATCCTTTCCACCAGACCGAGAAGAACGTTGATCCTTTCCACTAGACCCAGAAGAGCGTTTTGAAAGCACACTCGTAGTTGGAGCCAACTGCATGCCAGCTGCCTGCCGCACACGTGGTACCCTAGGAACCCTAGGAGAGCTGTTTAGCTCTTGATGCAGAAGTAGTGCAAGCTGTCAAACAGAGGTAGCGAATATGAGAAACCTGACAATTCATTTTTCTCCTTTATCAAATATGTTACATAGCAAATGCAGTTTCACTCTCACCTCTTCATCACTTAATGTTGTGGTAGCATTAACAGGTGCTGGCGGATGCATAGGCATTGAACTATTGAACACTTTTGATGAGGGTAGGGGAATTGGTTGATGGGTCTTTTCATTTTTCTGGCTTGAGTTTGAAGACATCTTGATTTGAACAGAGGCAGTTTGAGTCTGTGATGATTCATTTGTTTCACCAGAGCCTAACACAACTGTTGTCTCTTCTGCTTTTGATGATGGACAAAGTAGTTGTTCTTTTGAATCTGATAAAGTATGCTTAGAAGCAGAAACAAAAGTTCTGCTTGTTTGAGATGATTTAGATCCAGAAGATATTGATCCTTTTGGATGGCCTTTTGCTGGTTGTCTTGAAACCTCTTGCGTGCTTTCTTCAGAAGATACAGCGGTTGCTGCATTGTCTTTCTTGCTGACTGTACACGCACTCACCTTTACTCGATGTTTAATTAAATGAACAGCCTTTCTAGATGTTGAAGATGTCATGATGCTCTGTGACTTGTAAATACCGGAAACAGATCTTGATATGACAGGTACAGATGAAGTTGAAGAGGCTTTTCCAGCACCTAACACCAACTTCCGTCCACCAGACACTGAATGGCTCTGATTTTGAGAATCAGATTTCATGGTTCCATCAACATTTACTAAACAATGCCTCAGTTCTGAGGAAACCTGTTCTGGTGGAGATGTTGCTGACTCTACTTCCAACCCGCATTGATTATGGTCATTAAAACTAGCAAATGTTGCTTCTGTCATATTGTCACAACCTTGATGACTTAGTTCTGGTTCTTTTTTAACATCATGTGCTTTCGGTTCATCAAATGGCGAAGCAGTAACACTTAAAATGTCCCGAAGACTCTCAGATGATTGACCAGGTGGCTTTTGAAGATTATAGGGCAAGTGATCCATGCTATGCAACTTCCCATCAGTAACAGGATAAAATGGTGATTTTGAGTTTCCTGCAGATTGGTGATCACCCATTTCAATCTTCACTTCAGTTTTATCCAGTTTTGAGCTAGGTAAAATCAAACTACTTGACTCAGAAAGATTCGGAGTTTCAAGCACAGCATGATGACTATTCGTGAGATCACCAGTAGCAGGCTTTGAATTCTCCAATTCCAACATTATACTGCATGCACTTCCATTTACACCCCCTTCGAAATGGCTTTCATCCTTCGGTTGTTTCAAAACATGTCCAGCTTTGCCAACAACCTAGTCAAATGTATGAAGGAGAAAAAATTGTTATTCACAAGACATAAGTTTTCTGCAACAGAAATACAAGAAGAAAGGATTGTCCATTAACTTCACCTAAATCAGTTTTGGGACCTTTTAAAAAGCATAATCAAGTATAGTTGCGTTGATCAAATAATTCCTCAACTTAGAAAAGAAATATTTCTCAGATTAATCAAGAATTATAAAGAAAAACCTATCAACTGAAAGAAGAAATGTGATTTGGTTCTGGCCTAATCAATCCTTTGATAGCTCAAATTCCTCATGTTCAAAATTGTACATGATGGTCTATGAGGCACAACATACTCATAATCATGATCATATTCATAATCATCCAGCCTTTTCCCAAATATTTTGGATTGGATCCTCATTTGCCAAGTATTCCTATCTTAAGCCACCTGAAATGTTATTCCAAGTTTCTCCACATCCTTCTTCACATCCATTTATGCTAATTTAGTTCTTCCTCTTCTTTTCTTACAACATTCAACACAAACTCAAGTACCTCTCTTTAATTTAGTTAATATAACCCACATCTATTCTCTAGAAAAGCAAGGCATTTGTTACTTAGATAGATTTGAATTTTTGCTACAATTAGAATCAAACTAGGTTCAGATAAGAAGGAAGAATGAGCTAGAGAAATTTTGGGTCAGGTAAAATTTGTAAAAGAAAGCCCCTCTTACATTTTGGTTCTTAATTGTCTGCCTAAAGAACAAGAATTGGAATCCAATTGGATTTTTTTCTATTTTTTAAAAGCTAGATGGATCAAAGAAGAATAGGGGGTGCCAGAAATTTTGCGTTGTACGGAATTTGCATAAGAGAATAGTGGGATCTCTCTTATATTTTCCTTTTTGGTCTCCTTTAAAAGTAGGATGTGGAATCAATCTAACTTCGAATCAAAGTGAAGAAAGGGCACCAGAAATTTGTTTCCTTAAAAAATAGATAGTAAAATCCATTGGATCTTGAATCAGGATTACCTTACCTTTTTCCACCCAAATAAGAAGAGGTGAGAGAGAAAAGGTGGGTGGAGAGTTGTCATGGACAAAAATTTGAGGAGAGATCAACAAGAGATGAGCATTTTAATTATTTTCTTTTTTTTTAAAATGGCTGGGTTTATTTTGGTGTGATCAGTTATTTCTTATACGAAAATCTGAAGGGCATTTTTCGCAGAAAATATGATAGATGGAGTCAGAGTACAATATTCCCCAATTCCAAAAATATCTTTTATAACATAAAATGTATTGTGGCTATGTTTTAGTATGTAATTCAAGCATTCTTAACTAATGAATTGTTCATGTATAGCAATTAGTAAACCTAAGGAGTTAAAATTGTATGGAACACATCAAGGTGCCTTTTTTCAAAGAATGATTAAATTTTAACAGAAAAATAGAATATATAAAGTTTGATAATAAAATGATGCTTTAATAGGATGTGGCAGCAACATACGCTGTTTGATTTAAGAATAAGGCATCTGGAAGTGAACAGATTCATAGTCAAGTTTTGCTACCAAAAAACTTTATTGTCATGATCTTGAGGTTGAAAATGAAAATTATATATAAAATAACTGAAAAATTATTGAAAGCAAGGATGCAATCAAAGTGAGATTTCTAAAAAAAGGTTAGTATGGACAACTTCAAGTTTTACCTATATTAGTCACCCACAACAATCAGTGCAATTGCAAATCCTTGAATTAACAAATGGATATCTCATTATAATTCTTGAATAATCAATAAATACACTGAAACAATCTTAAATTGTTAAATAATTCATATATAGTTAGTTCAATATTATAAGAATATGTCAAAACAATTCAATCAATGAATATGACAAATAATTAGCCAAACTTTGGGTACCCACAAGAACTACATAGGGTACACATCTCAAAATGATCTTTGCTGAGGTCTGTCACGCATAGATATAAGAATGATGGTGATTAAAATAATAACCAAAAAGCATTTGCTGAACTTTAGGCTAAGTGACATATGGTGAGCACATATGACTGCTAGGAACTACCTCCTCTCTCCAGTAATGGTTTGCATACTTAACATTGCTTTCAAGCTGATAGTCAATATGCCATCCAAGCTGCCTAACTCATGACCCATCATAAATGCTCTCTTTGTATCATCATTAACCTTTCTCAAATCAGATTAAAATTTCCAATCAATTGCTAGGCAAGAAATTGCCCGATTACTTCATCATTCTATTATGAAGCCAAAGTAGTTTTAGACATCCCTAATACTTTTACCAAATAATATTTTATCATCCAAAAAAGATTCATGGGCATAACCTATAATTTGGATTTCATGTTATGCTACCCACTTTTTCTTCCTCTTATTCTTACATTTTTGTACTATATTCAAATTCTGTAGTACAACCAAAATAGCTTCACAGCATAACCTATAATTTAGATTTCATGGTATTCTACCCACTTTTGCATCATCTTATTCTTACTTTTCAGAAGCATACCTTTATTCAAATTCTGTAGTATATATCAGTATTTAGGAAACAATATACTTTCTTTTTTGGGCGCGCCGAGAGGGGGGTGTTAGATATACATTTGTTATCTAATCCAAGGAAGCTTGCTTCGTCATTATCTACATATACATACATAAGTATATCTGCATGTATATGTCTATGTATTATGCATGTATTTGAATTGATATGCCTTGTAGTATCTCTTTCCATCATTGCTGAAGCCACCACAACTTTCTTTTAGTCTAAATTATAAAATTATCTCAACTTTTACCACTCAAAATTATAGATTTACACCAATCTAGGTCTTCACATTCAGAAATAAGATCACCATCTTACCATATTGTCTTTTACCAAGAACTCTGCTAGACCACTATATATGCATCACACCAGATCATATTCCTATTTTTGTTTGTGCTAGCTATGAGTATCCCGCTCCTCTTTTAAGATTGTTAAATAATCAAATGGCACATTTTTTCTATCACTCTCCTTTTGTTTGACACACAAGGAAAAGAAAAGAATCCGGTAACACTTTATCATTAGATCGAGTTGCATGGACCTACTAAGAGGGCTCTACTTTCTGTTTAAGTGGGTATCGTAGTTTCATTCTGTTTACAGCTTCCATCATCTTTGAAGATTATAGGACTGATATAGAGGTAGTCCTTTCAGAATTCACCTCATGTAATGCTGTGTAAGTAATAGTTTCCGAATAAAACAATTTCTCCATGCAGATGTATACAGTAAAAACAATCAAGTGAAAACATACCTCTTCCTTCACAGATTCCTCAGGTAGAACACTTCCTTTCCCGTCAGATCCAACATCAGTTTTTTGAGGAATTTCAGTTCTTACGGGATCTGGCTGAATAGCTTTCTCGATCTTCATGGGTATTTCCATTGAACTCTTTTGTTTCATCCCCTGTCCAGAAAATGCCTCCACAGAAGCCTTTACATCAATTAGGTGTTTGTGATCAACGCCATTATCTGTACCTTCCGGGTGATCAGTAGAGCTGGGCTCCATCGGCATCTCTTCCTTCCTATCTCCGCTCTTCCTATCTGGAATACCAGAGTCTGCAACCTGGAAATCACCATCCTCCCGGAGTTCAGTTTTGTTCACATCAATGATCGGAACAGAACCTGTTACATTAAACCCCAAAAAACAACAAAACCAAATTCTTGAATAATCAATAAACAAATAAAAAAAATCAAGAACAGTTTAACATTTTCTCAAAATTTACAAACAATTTATGCAATACTGACCTCTCTTCTTACTATCACCCAAAGCTTTGTCGACATCAATCCTAGATTTCTTCTTTGCGCTCCGGTCCTTCCCCTCCCCTGCCTCTTCCTTCCTCTTCTTACCCGAAGAAGCCCCGAAAGTGCGAAGCTTGCTCCTCTCCTTCTTCCCAGAACTCAACGAGCAGCCGCCACCGCTTGAAGCTTTCTCTCCCTCTGCCTTCCTGACCCTGTCCGGAGACACTTTCCTCTCAAAAGTCCTCACGGGTACACAAGGGACAGCCTCCTTCTCCTTCGACAGGGAGAACAGCACGTCCGCCCCCCTGCTGGCCTGGTTCTCGCCGTCCTCCTCGTCCCAGCAAGGAAACTCCCTGTACCGGAAATTAAACTTCTTGGGAACGTACCCGGTGCACCGCCACAGCTCGGAGGTGAAGACCGACGAGAGGCCCTGGAAGAGACCCGGGTCGCCGCCAGGGACCCCCTGGACATGGACCCGGTCCTCGATGGGAACGTCGGTCCAGAGGCGGAAGGGGGGGCGGTGAGGCGGCAGGAAGGGATCGGTCTTGGTGGGGAGCTCGATGAGGAACTGGGCGACCTCGGTCTCCTCGGTATCGTCAGAAGGGAAGGAAGGCGACCGGCGGGGGCGCCTGTTGGCCGCTGCGGCGGCGGCCTTGCAGTTGTGGCAGGCGAAGGAGGCCTCGCCCTTGGTGAAGCGGGAGCAGCGGGTGTGGACCCAGACTCCGCACTCGTCGCAACTGACCATCTCCTCCCCGTCGTCGAAGGTCACGCCGCAGGAGCAATCCACCGTCCAGGAGCCGTCGCCCCAGTCGTCCGGCGGCTCCGACGGCGGCAGGCGGTGCGAGCGCCCCTTCATGCCGGTCAAAGATTCTTGGCTTCTGAGAAAATCCCTAATTTCCCTTTATAAGAGGATCTTGGTCTCTGGATCTAGCCCTAAATTGAGAGGGTTTGCTTTTGTAGGGAATACCCTAATTGGAGAAAAAAGGGGTTTTTTTGGCGGAGGTTTCTGCTTATTGGGCGAGGGATCTGATGAAAATGGCTTGGGATTTTGGAGAACAGGGGAAGGCGGGGCGAGGGTGCGCGTTCTTTGTTCTCTGGGGCGCTCTCTCTCTCTTTCTCTCTCTCTCTCCCTCTCGTTTCCGGCTCGCTCTTCCCTTCTTTTTTTTTTTCTCAACGGTTTGGAAACAGGGGAAGAATAGCGCGGCCGGTTCATGTCTATCCACGCGTAAGATGGCTTCCCCCACACGGAGGAGCGGACTCGGAGGGACATTCGGTTCCGGTTTAACGACGGTGTTGGCGTCCGGTATGGTGGCCGCTTTAGTAGAACGCGGTTTCGCCCAGGAAAATATTTGTAACCCGCTGGTCATTGGTCCGTGGTATGCACGTGAAAATATAATTTTAAAATTTTATTAAAAATATAAATAACAATACCTTACTTATTATATTTTAATAATATGTTTAAAAATTCGGAAATATACCTATACTAAAAAAATATTTAAAGAAAAAGTAAAAGAAAATAAAATATAGAGCTGGGTCCATCTAGTTTTGAGCTAAACCTAGACCATTCTTTTTCCAAGCTAAGCCCCACCAATCCAAATTACTTGGCATCTTTATTTTATGAACCAACTACTTTACGGAGCCCTTGAGTAAGCTTTGCCGAGAACTCCCATAGCACCAAGCTACTATACTTTGCTATCAAGGATGCTACCTAATTGGCCGCATTATTGGTGTCTCAGTAGATATAGGTTGCCCAACAAGAAGTGTATCTAGCTATGAGTTTGTGAACGTCAATCAGTAAAGAAGATAGATATTACAATACTCCATTTCTACATTTATCTGCGATATTACTATCTTAGAGTCCCCTTCTAGAGTCAACATGTCCACCCGTAAACCAAAGATAGCATAAATGAGTCCTTTCCACGCAGCCCCAATTGAACAAAAGAAATTGTTATATCAAACAGTGACGCTCCACCGGCCGCCACCGATGACGATACAAAATCTTACATAACAAAGCTTTCTCTACTGGAATAACTTCTGTTGTTCAAATTGCCATTGAAGTTGATTTTGAAAAAGCTGAAGAATAGAGGTTTTTAAGAGAAGTAAACCATATAAATCGCAAGGTCTGCAAGTATGGGATCTTGAATTTTCCTAGCTATCAAAGATCTTTCCGAGTATCTGGCCCACATCAAGTATAAGGCATTAGTTATAGCTCTCATCACTATCATTATGGGGCTCTCATCGCTATCACTGTGGCATCAAAGGGGGTGGGAAAATTGGAAAAAGTAACATAAGTCATTTGAGATGTCTAAAGAAAGAATTTCTAAATGGAAAGAAAATTAGAACTTGTGCTATAATTTGATTCCTCCAAGTGATTCTCTCACATTTTACATCCTAGTTAAAGTTTAAAATGGTCCTACTGATATCCTCTTGAGTACTGAGAGTGAAATACAATCTCACATGTTCATAATAGTAAAACCTAGATTACCCTATCCTCTTGAAAGGTTAGGATTCAAGATCCAAAGAAAATTCAAGCTCATGATAAAAGTCTGAAAACTGAAGTATGCAATGGAGATGCTCAATTGATTTTTTTTTTCTCATATATTTAGAGTGCAAGTCCTAGGAAGAAAATAGTTCCAGCAACCATAGGCCCTAGTAAAAAAAAACAAAACAAAACTTGTAGGGGCTCCGCTTCTTTTAGAGTTCCTCTTCATATGCGCAATTCCAGTCATTTCTTTAGTATAATATTAGCATTTTGCAAGTGCAATGCACGTGCAAGTACGCAAGGATTAAAATTTTTATATAAAAAATATTTTTTTTAATTAATGAATCTTTTGATCATAAAAGCTTAGTTTTGATTAGAAGAGTTTTGGATAAATGAAACTTCTGATTAAATATAAAGCTTATTGATCGACCCAATTTACGAATTTATTCCAACTATCAACAAATTCCTATAATTTTAGGTGGAATGGGAATTATAAGTGTTTCTATGTCTTGAGGTATAATGATAGATTGAGAAGCTCAACTAGAGAGAATTGGAGGAGAAATTTTGTATTATATATAGTGATCCTCCTCTTCTAGTATCCTAATTTTATCTCTAGCTTCTATTTGTGAAATAGAAAGTAAAAGTAAGTTATATACTTCTTCTTTTATTATTTGATATTTCAAGAGGATTACTTAGAATGAAAGACGGCAGAATTCTAAAAAAGATATATTTCCATAGTGGGATTAGAAAAGAAAGGTCTAATTAGTTTGTGTTACGGGGGAACTTAGCCACCATGCCCCACGTGACCGGCACGCGCGCCCAGGAAGACTACGGCTGCCCCTTGATCCAGCAATCCGACCTCGGGTCGGATATCTTCGGCTCCGCAGCCCGACCCCGAGTCGGCTGCCCCTTGGTCCAGCAATCCGACCCCGGGTCGGATAGCTTCGGCTCCGCAGCCCGACCCCGGGTCGGCTGCCCCTTGATCCAGCAATCCGACCTCGGGTCGGATATCTTCGGCTCCGCAGCCCGACCCCGAGTCGGGTGCCCCTTGATCCAGCAATCCGACCTCGGGTCGGATATCTTCGGCTCCGCAGCCCGACTCCGAGTCGGGTGCCCCTTGATCCAGCAATCCGACCCCAAGTCGGCAATCTCTTGACAACAACAGACTGTTCCTCTGAGGCACGCCGCGGCCCCCTGCTCCACTACTCCCTGCAACGGCCATATCCGGCGCTGCCCCACGATCCCCTGTAACAGCCGTACAAAGCGGAGCTCCACTACGCCCTGCCATGGCCGTACCCGGCGCTGCCCCACGACGCCCTGTAACGACCATGTCAGTGGCAACCCCATCGTGCCACACGATGACCAATCCCCAAAAAAACCCTCCAGCCTGATATATATGCGGCTGGGGGGGAAGGGGAGGGTAAGCAAGATTTTTCAGAGTATTATCTTACCTGCTACCTCTTCTTCTCCTTCGATCTCCCCTAACTTGATCGTCGGAGGGCCCCCACTACCCCGGTGGTGGTGCGAGGCTTGCTTGCAGGTCTCCCGGCGGAAGGCGGAGCGCAACCGAAGTAATTCCAAGGGAACCCCATTCACACCGCTGTGCCAATCGTTCTCGGTTTGGACCCCCAGCAACAGTTGGCGCTAGATGAAGGGACCGGATCTCAGAGCGATCGTAATGGCACGGCGAGGTGGTTGTGGAGCTTCCAATGCTCCCGGTCGCGGGGCCTCTCGCGCCTCTGGCCGGGAGGCCGCTGCATCTCCAACACACTCTCAGCAACACTCCACCGCCCCACCGCCCATTCAGACGGTCGAAGCCGCCCAGTTCGACCAGCTAACCCAGCAGGTTCGCACCCTCGCGGAGGCGGTGCAGAATCTGCAGGGTGCGATGTCCCGGGCGCCGCAGCGGGCTCAGGAGCCGCCGCTGCCTGAGCGTTCGCCTGTCCTCCTCAACCCGCGCTCCTTCCTCTCCCATGGGGAGGAGCGCCGGCGCGAGGAGGATTCTCGAGCACACTCCATTCTGCCGGGACCTTCCCACCGGAGCTGCGCGGGGTACGAGAGGCGGGCCCGGGCGCGTTCCCAGACCCCCCAGTCCTCGAGGAACCCGCGCTCCAGTCGGTCCCCCTCTCGCCGCTCCTTGTCTCCCACCCACCGGTCGCGCTCCCTGGACCGGTGGGTGGACGATCTCCACCGACAACTCCAGGTCCTGAAGGGCCATTCCAAAGATCCCTTCGCCGACTTAGAGATCTCCTCCCAGCCTGCGCTTGCCTTGAGGATCCTGCGGACCCCGAATCCGCCGGGGTTCAAAATGCCGGCGATCGAGCCCTATGACGGGGCGGCGGACCCGCGGGATCACGTCGAGAGTTTCAGGACCCTTATGCTCCTCCACGGAGCATCAGATCCCCTTCTATGCAAGGCTTTCCCGGCAACCCTCCGTGGCCCGGCGAGGGCGTGGTTCGCCGGGCTGGAGGCTGACTCAATCCGGTCCTTCGACCAGTTCACCCGCCTCTTCATCACTCATTTCGCTGTCAGTAGCCGGCGGCGACTGGTCTCCGACTCCCTCTTTGATGTCCGGCAAAACGAGGGAGAAAGCCTGCGGGATTATCTTACCCGCTTCAACAGGGCTACGCTGGAGGTCCGGAACCTGAGTCAGGAGGTAGCTCTTTCAGCCCTGAAGCGTGGCTTCCGGAAGGGCAGACTCACCTTCTCCCTGGACAAACGCCTGCCGCGGAGCTTCCCAGAGCTGTTGTCCCGGGCGAACCAGTATGCGGACGCCGAGGAGGCGGCCGCCCACCGGAGCAAGGAGGCCGTCGAGATCCCTCCAAAGCTTGGGAAGAAAAGGCGGAAAGAGGCACGCCAGAGGAGGAGCCCGACGCCCCAGCGTCGGCGCAGAAGCCCGTCGCCGGCGAAGAACCACGGCGCCCCACGCCCTCGTTCTCCGCCCCGACGTTTCAACCGGTACACCCCTCTCCTGACTCCCCGGGCCTAGATCCTTATGGAGATCAAGGGGCGGGAGGACCTCCCGGCCCCGAGACAGATGTACAGGATACCTGGGAAGAGGCCCTCCCGGGCGTACTGTGAGTACCACCGAGACCACGGCCACGACACAGAGGACTGCTTCCAGCTTCGGGACGAGATCGAGGCTCTCATCAGTCGGGGGCGTCTCGGTCGATATGTGAGCGACCGACGTCCCCCCGCAGACCCGCGTCCGGCCGACCCGGCTCCTCCGGAGCCTCGGGAGCAGAATCGACCCGTTGCGGGGGTGATCCACACTATCACTGGGGGCTGCCCCCGGCCCGTGAGGAACGCAGGGGGCTCGACGGAGGCGTCAGGGGAGGCCGTCGCAAAGAGGCAGAGGGTCGGCAATGTAATCACCTTTTGTGATGAGGATGTAAAGGGGGTTCAGACCCCCCACGATGACGCCATGGTGATCTCCCTCACTATGGCAAACTATGATGTAAGGCGTGTTCTTGTGGATAGTGGAAGCTCAGCTGATATCTTGTTTTACGAGGCCTTCCAAAAGATGGGCTTGTCCAGACAATTGTTGCACAAAATATCCACCCCCCTCATAGGATTCACCGGTGACGCTGTCCCGGCGGAAGGTGTCGTTGAGCTGCCTGTGACTGCGGGCGTCGCACCCGCAGAAGCCACGGTGCGACTCGGGTTCTTGGTCGTCCGTGTTCCCTCGGCCTACAACGCTATCCTCGGACGACCCGGACTGAACGCCCTTCGCGCGGTGGTCTCTACGTACCACTTGCTCATGCGGTTCCCCACGGCGGTCGGGATCGGGGAGGTCCGAGGCGACCAACCGACCGCACGGCAATGTTTCCTAGCGACCCTCAAAGGGAAGAAGCCCGCAGAAGCCCTAAGCGTCGAGTCCCTTGATGCCAGAGACGAGGTGGCCTTGCGGCAGGGGGAGCCGGTCGAGGGTGTGGTCGAAGTTCCCCTCGAGGAAGGCCGCTGGGACCGGGTGGTCCGGGTCGGCGCCAATCTCGACCCGGGAGCTCGGGCCCGGTTGGTGGAATTCCTCCGAGCCAATGCCGATGTATTTGCCTGGTCGGCGGCCGATGTACCTGGGATCGACCCGGAGGTCATTTCTCACGCCCTCAACGTCGACCCGACCCACCGGCCAGTGAAGCAGAAGAAGAGACACTGTGCCCCGGATCGGATCCGGGTGGTCGACCAGGAGGTAGACAAACTCTTGGAGGCAGGATTCATAAGGGAGGTGAGTTACCCCGAGTGGCTGGCAAATGTTGTACTTGTCCGGAAGGCGAGCGGGAAGTGGAGGATGTGCGTCGACTATACCGACCTGAACAAGGCGTGCCCTAAGGATAGCTTTCCGCTTCCGCGGATAGACCAACTGGTCGACGCGACTTCCGGATATCAGCTGCTGTCTTTCATGGACGCCTTCTCCGGTTACAACCAGATAATGATGGCCCCACAGGACGAGGAGAAAACTGCCTTTATAACGGACCGGGGGCTGTACTGCTACAAGGTAATGCCCTTCGGTCTGAAGAACGCTGGCGCCACTTACCAGCGCCTTGTCAACAAAATCTTCAAAGAGCAAATCGGCCGGAACATGGAGGTGTACGTGGACGATATGCTGGTGAAGAGCCGCCAGGCAGACCAGCACATCGTGGATCTGGAGGAGACTTTCACCACCTTGCGGAAGTTTCGCATGAAGCTGAACCCAGCGAAGTGCGCCTTTGGCGCTTCGGCCGGGAGGTTCCTCGGTTTCATTGTCAACCAGCGGGGTATCGAAGCCAACCCGGACAAAATCAAGGCTATCCAAGGTATGTCCCCTCCGACCAAAGTGAAGGAGGTTCAGGAGCTCGCTGGAAGGGTCGCCGCGCTCGGACGATTTGTGGCAAAATCGGCCGAACGCTGCCAACCATTCTTCAAGGTGTTAAAACGTCCGAAAGACTTCCTCTGGACGGCCGAATGTCAAGCAGCGTTCGACCAGCTCAAGGAATACCTGGCGTCTCCTCCCCTGCTATCCAAGCCGCAGGAAGGGGAGATGCTCTACCTCTATCTGGCGGTCTCCCCAACCGCGGTCAGTGCGGTGCTGGTTCGGGAAGAGGCAAAGCTCCAGAAGCCTGTGTACTACATCAGCCGGGTCCTACGGAACGCCGAGACGCGGTATACGAAGGCTGAAAAGATCGCCTTCGCGCTGCTGACCGCGACCAAGAGGCTCTGCCCCTATTTCCAGGCCCATTCTGTCACCCTCTTAACTGATCAACCGTTACGACAGATCTTCAGCAACCCCGAGAATGCGGGATGGCTGGTGAAGTGGGCAGTAGAACTCGGTGAATTCGACATCCGCTACCAGCCTCGACCCGCCATCAAGGCCCAGGTGCTCGCGGACTTCCTCGCTGAGTGCACGGTGCAGGAGGCGGAACCTAGACCGCCGGAAACGCCCAGCCTCGACCTCCCGACCTGGACGCTTCACATCGATGGGTCGTCGAACCCCGAGGGTGGAGGGGCCGGGCTGGTCCTTACCAGTCCTGATGGAGTGATAGCCGAGTATGCCTTGAGGTTTGGATTTTTAGTTACCAACAACGAGGCGGAATACGAGGCCCTAGTCGCGGGACTCAAACTCACCGGGGAGCTCGGCATCCGGCGTTTGAAGGTCTTCACCGACTCCCAGCTGGTGGTCGGGCAGGTCCGTGGGGAGTTCGAGGCCCGGAGCCCGACCATGCAGAACTACGTCCGGAAGGTGCAAGCACTCATTCCCGACCTCGGCGGTGTCGACATCCAGCAGGTCCCCAGAAGCGAAAATGCCAGGGCCGACAGGTTGTCCCGCTTGGTGGGCGCAGAGGCGCACAACTTGTCGAGGGCAATCTACCTGGAGACCCTGGATGCCCCGAGCATCGGCGAGGCTGGAGCGGTGATGGTGATTGATCCGGAGCCGTCTTGGATGGACCCGCTCGTCGCCTACCTCGCCGAAGGGATCCTCCCTGAAGACGAAGATCAAGCTCGGTGACTTGTCAAGATGTCCGCTCACTACGTACTCTATGAAGGGAGGCTGTATCGGGCCTCGTTTACCGCCCCCCTCTTAAGGTGCCTCCGCCCCTCGGAGGCGGCCTACGTCCTCGACGAAGTCCACGAGGGCGTCTGCGGATCCCACTCGGGGGCTAGGTCCTTGGCGCACAAGATCATGAGGCAAGGCTATTATTGGCCTACCTTGTTGGAGGACTCAAAGGATTATGTACGGAAATGCGACGCCTGCCAGCGCCACGCCAACGTCCAGAGAGTCCCTTCTGTCCCCTTGGCACCAATCACCGCACCCTGGCCCTTCGCACAGTGGGGAATGGATATCCTCGGACCATTCCCCGTCGCTTCAGCCCAGCGGAAATTCTTGATTGTTGCAATCGACTACTTCACCAAGTGGGTGGAGGCAGAGCCGCTGGCCACTATCACGGAGGCGCAAGTCCGGAAGTTCGTGAAGAAAAACATCATTGTCCGATTTGGGGTACCCCGGGTCCTCATCTCGGATAATGGTCGACAGTTCACAACAAGCATTTCCGTGACTTCTGCGAGGAGTTCGGGATCGAGCATCGGTTCATATCTGTGTCGCATTCCCAAACCAACGGTGAGGCCGAGGTGACAAACCGGACAATCCTCCAAGGAATTAAGGCGCGAATCGGTCGGACGGGGCAAGCTTGGGTCGAAGAACTCGAGAACGTCCTTTGGGCGTATCGGACCACGCATCGGACCCCTACCGGGGAGACGCCTTTCAGCCTAACCTATGGCACGGAAGCGGTTGTCCCCGTGGAGCTCGGACTCCCCTCGCCCCGGGTGGCTGCGCACCGACCCGAGGCCAATTCGGAGCAACTCCGAGGGAACCTGGACCTCTTGGAAGAAGCGAGGGAAATGGCGCAGGTCCGGATGGCGATGTATCAGCGGAGGGTGGCCCGATATTATAACTCCAAGGTCCGACCAAAACTTTTCAGAATCAGAGATCTGGTGCTAAGGCGGGCCAAAGCATCTTAACCCGCGGAAGGTGGGAAGCTGGCGCCAAATTGGGAAGGCCCGTATAGGGTTCGCTGGATAAACCGACCTGGCTCCTATCAGTTGGAGGCCCTAGATGGTCGAGAAATTCCAAGGAGCTGGAATTCCGCTAACCTGCGGGTATATTGCCAGTAGAAAGACAAAGCCAGAAAGACAGTTCAAAAAATGTATAGTCCTTTTCATCTTAATAATTCCTGGTTACAATGGCGTGTTCGTGTGATTACAAAGAATTTCCGGAGGGGAATTGGGGAGTAAAGAAAGTAAGAAAGAGGTGGGGACTCCGTGGAGCTGAAGATCCGGGATCCTGAGCCCTCCATCCGAAGCAGCTGCAATCCCACCGGACGTGGGTGCTTCCCCCAGGAGGCGCCATCGACGCCTCACGCAAAAGACGAAGAGCCGGCGCGGACGAAGAAGTTCGCACTGCTTCTAGAGGAACGCCACATCCAAGGGATATTCCGGTCCTCCCCTGGAGAAGGGGAGGAAAGGAATACAAGGGAGAAGAGCGCGAGGAGGCGCGATCCCGGATGAAGCGTCTAGCGCAGAGCTCAATCGGGAGGTGGGACTGAAAAGAGGGGGTTGTGATCCCGGATGAAACGCCTAGAGCGGAGTTCCACCGGAGAGAATCTCCCTGTTGATCCTAGATGAAACGACTAGTTGGCGGAAGTTGCGAGGGGCGCGCCTCCCGTTCCTCCGGCGGGGGTTTCCCAGCCACGCGCCGGAGAGGAGGTCCACGATCCATGGCAACCTGAACAGCTCCGGCTTGGCAGGCTCCACCGCACCTGCGCTTATATTTATAGCCAAACTGTGGCCCCCTGGTCGTCCCGATGCGGGTGGCTCCAATAAATGCGGGCACATCGAATCAGGAGCCGTTCCGGCTCTCGAGGTTTATCCCCCCACGATCTTCTAAGCGTCGTTCTCCTTAATTGCATTCTTCGTGCAGGACACTCCGGGCGGCGTGTATCCCGCGGCCCACATATCTCCGCACGCGTCCAGGCCGCATCCGCCTCGAAGAACACGCGTATCGCGGCCGCTTAACTGGCACTCCTCGCAAGCAGCAACTGGCCGGTCCGATTTCCCAGGTAACGCCTCAATTAGCATTTAATGGCCTTCTGGTGTTCCCCAGGCGACGCTTCGAGAGGAGGAGAAACACGATCGCAGCTGGCCACGGAGAAACCCCGTCGAGCGGCAAGTGATAGGGGCGCGACCAACGAGCGGAATTCCCCGAGGCTTGGCCCTCGGATGCCAGGCTAACCCGATGATCATCCCGGGAGCAGACTAGCCTGAAGCCCCGACCGGTCGCCTCGGCTTGCGCCAGCCTTGGCCGACCAACGAGCGGAATTCCCCGAGGCTTGGTCCTCGGATGCCAGGCTAACCCGATGACCATCCCGAGAGCAGACTAGCCTGAAGCCCCGACCGGTCGCCTCGGCTTGCGCCAGCCTTGGCCGACCAACGAGCGGAATTCTCCGAGGCTCGGCCCTCGGATGCCAGGCTAACCCGATGACCATCCTGGGAGCAGACTAGCCTGAAGCCCCGACCGGTCGCCTCGGCCTGCGCCAGCCTTGGCCGACCAACGAGCGGATTTCCCCGAGGCTCGGCCCTCGGATGCCAGGCTAACCCGATGATCATCCCGGGAGCAGACTAGCCTGAAGCCCCGACCGGTCGCCTCGGCTTGCGCCAGCCTTGGCCGACCAACGAGCGGAATTCCCCGAGGCTTGGTCCTCGGATGCCAGGCTAACCCGATGACCATCCCGGGAGCAGACTAGCCTGAAGCCCTGACCAGTCGCCTCGGCTTGCGCCAGCCTTGGCCAACCAACGAGCGGAATTCCCCGAGGCTTGGTCCTCGGATGCCAGGCTAACCCGATGACCATCCCGGGAGCAGACTAGCCTGAAGCCCCGATCGGTCGCCTCGGCTTGCGCCAGCCTTGGCCGACCAACGAGCAGAATTCTCCGAGGCTCGGCCCTCGGATGCCAGGCTAACCCGATGATCATCCCGGGAGCAGACTAGCCTGAAGCCCCGACCGGTCGCCTCGGCTTGCCGCAGCCTTGGCCGACCAACGAGCGGAATTTCCTGAGGCCTAACCCTCGGATGCCTGGCCTAGCGCCGGAAGAATTTTCTGAGGCCTAACCCTCGGATGCCGGGCCTAGCGCCGGAAGAATTTTCTGAGGCCTAACCCTCGGATGCCTGGCCTAGCGCCGGAAGAATTTTCTGAGGCCTAACCCTCGGATGCCTGGCCTAGCGCCGGAAGAATTTCCTGAGGCCTAACCCTCGGATGCCTGGCCTAGCGCCGGAAGAACTTCAAGAGTCAGGAGTCGGCGAGGCGCTACCAGGAGTTAAAAAGAGGAAGGACGAAAGTGAAATGAGGAAACACTTTGTTTGCATTAACTTTCGTTGCATCAGGGTCGAGACCCATACAACGTGGCAAAACGCCAACATACAAAGAAAAGAACAAAGAAAAGTACAGAGAGTCAGCTTGGAGGAACCCCTGGGTCGGGAACGGCGAGCGCGTCCGCGAAGGGTAGGGAGACGGTTGGAGAATCGGCAGGCAATGGCATCGGAGGGGAGTCGAGGAGGGAGACCCCACTC
The DNA here is from genome assembly GCF_009389715.1 of Phoenix dactylifera. NCBI lineage: Eukaryota > Viridiplantae > Streptophyta > Magnoliopsida > Arecales > Arecaceae > Phoenix > Phoenix dactylifera. The sequence continues at coordinate 25,757,291 of NC_052393.1, read as the reverse complement.
AGGTCAATTCCGGGGTATTTAGCGGACACCCTTGCCAGGCCTTCATCGAAGCCTAAGGCAAAGGAGTCGGACCCCGCGTCCGACATGTCACGGATGAACTCGGCGGACTGACGATAGGCCTGTACCGCCTGACGCCCGATTTCCGCGCTCTTCTCGGCCAGCGCCGCCTCCGCTCGCTCCGTAATCTGAGCTTTCGCTTCCATGACCTTCGCCACAATCCGGTCGTCCGCCTCGGAGGAGACCCTCAGCAGATCGGCCCGAGCCTCCATGTGCTTCGCCTCGGCAGCGACGCGAGCAGCCTCAGCCTCCTCCAGGCGCGAATGAAGCTCCTGGTTGCTCGCACGAGTCCCCTCAAAGGCCGACTCCAATTCGGCCAGCTTGGCTTCAAGAGATCGGGTTCGGTTGCGGGCGTTGTCGGCCGACTGCTGGGCCTTCTCCCACCTCTCCCGGAAGTCGGCAGCCTTCCGGGACTGCTTTTCGGCCCGCTCCTCTGCCTTCCTGATCTCGCTTTCGAGACCCGAGGCAACCTTGAGTTGCTCCTGAGCCTCCAACAGTTGCCTCTCGAGGGCGGCGAAGCCGAGTGCCCGCTCTTCGGCCACCTGGAGCCTCGTCTCGAGGTCCCTGGTCGTCCTCCCCGCCGCAGCCCGGCCTCCCTCCTCTACAGCTTTCAATCGGCTCTCGGCCCTCGCCAGAAGCCTCGCCTGTTCCTCGTGGCCCTCCTCCAGGCGGATCATGTATTGGGCGAGCTAAGAGGTAGGAAAAATGAGAGCGTCAGACGGGGATTAATAGAGCCTATAAATGACGAAAGCGACCAAAAGAACACTCACCGACATGAGACAGACGCAGCTGGCAGCTCCAACTTCAGGGATACCCATTTGCCGGACCTGCCTACGGTCCCCCTCCAGCAGCACCGTCTCGACGAGGTTTCGGGCGCCGGCGAAAGTGAAGGCCGACCCCGACTTCGCCCTGGAGCCGGATGGTGGTTCTGCAGCCTTACCCTTACCCATCGCTTGGGGGAGAGTCATGCCGACCGCGCTCGGGGCGGGGGCCGCGCCAGAAATCGACAGGGTCCCGCTCGGCCGGGGCCTCGGCGCGCCCCTCCTTCCCGTATCATCCGAAGCTGACCGAGTCGAAGGACGGGCTGGGGACCGACCGCGTCCGACCCGGCCGTCTCGGGCGCGCCCGGATGACACCTCCAGAAAAACGGTAGTCTCATCACCGGAGGGCTGATGCGGCGTCAACTGTCGGTCCGAGCCCGCGGCGTCCCCCTGATCGGTGGGCCCGGACCCGTCTGTCGGCGTCGGAGTCGCCTGCTGGCGGGGCTTCTTCGCCGGTGGGACCCCGCTCGGAGGAGTCCGTTTCTTCCTCCGGACCGCTTCCAGTAGGGACGCCCTACTAACAGCCATTGCCTTGTCCGACTGCATGACGTCGTCGATTTCTGCAAAAAGGACGAGATGGTTAGAAACCGAGAAACTGATGGAAAGAAGAAATGAAAGAGGAGAAAAGAGCTAAAAAGAAGAAGTAGTGGCGGGCTCACGGTCGGCGGGGACCGAGCTCAGACCGACGTTCACCAAGGCATCCTCGGAAATAAGGCGAGCCACCGGGGGGAGCCGGCCCTCGGCAACCAACCCCCTCAAGACGGCGACGCCATCGGACTCCTCCCTCGACAACCTCGATAGGCCGATCGGGGATTTCATCGGCGTCTCCCAGGTTGTCCCGATTCCCCAAGAGGGATCTACGTCGATGAAAAAGAAACGCTCCTTCCAGCCATGAATGGAGGAAGGAGCCTCCTTGACGAGGCCGCACCCTCGCCGCGCCGCAAAGCACCACCACCCTCTGTCCCGGGGGTGGCCGTTCAGGCCGTAGCATTCCCAAAAGACGTTCAGGGTGGCGGGAACCTCGTGCATGCGGCAGAGAACCTGGAAGGCCGTCAGGGTACGCCATGAGTTCGGCACCAGTTGCGTCGGCGCAACTCTTAAACCTCGAAGCACCTGCACGACTAAGTTCGAGAGGGGAAAGCGGAACCCAGCCCGAAGGATGTCCTCATTGATGGCGACCTTTCCTGGAGGAGGATGGGACATCCTCTTCTCAGGCCCCGGAAGCGTAACGTTGCAGGCTTCGGGAAGGTGGTACCGGGCCACGAACCTATCTAGGTCTTCGGGGACCAGCTCCGACTGAATGCGGTCCGCTCTTACTTCGTCCATCCCTAACGGCCAGTGAATCTACGGTCAGGACGGGGTCAAGAGGGGAGAAGGGACCGGAACGACTGGGGTACACTAATACGAAAGGAGAAAGTACGGAGAGCCCTAAATTGAAGAGTGGGGCAACTCACCGGAAGGGAAGGAAGAACGGCTCCGAGAGCGTCAAAGGAGGAGCGAACGAACAGTCCGACGGCAACGGCAGCAAGGCGGGTGACGCCTCGGTGACGCCAGAGGACACCTGGCTACCGAAGGATCGTTCGCGCCCCAAAGGCGAATCGACGCCATTAAGGAAGGATGTCCGCCGAAATCCGCAGACCGCCAGATCAGCGACAACCGCCATACGCCATAAAGAAGGCGGGGAGCTCGGAGCGCGCGCGCCTTTCCGAGGGATGGCGGCAATCTCGAAGCATCACTCCCTTCACCCGTTCCCCTCCTGGTTCCAGGCTCGGAAGTGGGGGGCTACTGTTACGGGGGAACTTAGCCACCATGCCCCACGTGACCGGCACGCGCGCCCAGGAAGACTACGGCTGCCCCTTGATCCAGCAATCCGACCTCGGGTCGGATATCTTCGGCTCCGCAGCCCGACCCCGAGTCGGCTGCCCCTTGGTCCAGCAATCCGACCCTGGGTCGGATATCTTCGGCTCCGCAGCCCGACCCCGGGTCGGCTGCCCCTTGATCCAGCAATCCGACCTCGGGTCGGATATCTTCGGCTCCGCAGCCCGACCCCGAGTCGGGTGCCCCTTGATCCAGCAATCCGACCCCAAGTCGGCAATCTCTTGACAACAACAGACTGTTCCCTTGAGGCACGCCGCGGCCCCCTGCTCCACTACTCCCTGCAACGGCCGTATCCGGCGCTGCCCCACGATCCCCTGTAACAGCCGTACAAAGCGGAGCTCCACTACGCCCTGCCATGGCCGTACCCGGCGCTGCCCCACGACGCCCTATAACGACCATGTCAGTGGCAACCCCATCGTGCCACACGATGACCAATCCCCAAAAAACCCCCCAGCCTGATATATATGCGGCTGGGGGGGAAGGGGAGGGTAAGCAAGATTTTTCAGAGTATTATCTTACCTGCTACCTCTTCTTCTCCTTCGATCTCCCCTAACTTGATCGTCGGAGGGCCCCACTACCCCGGTGGTGGTGCGAGGCTTGCTTGCAGGTCTCCCGGCGGAAGGCGGAGCACAACCGAAGTAATTCCAAGGGAACCCCATTCACACCGCTGTGCCAATCGTTCTCGGTTTGGACCCCCAGCAACAGTTTGAAATTCATGACATGGTATGCTTAATTACCCTACAATTTTTCTAGTTTTCTTATGAATTTTAAAAAGGGTAGAGATTTATCTTTCCTGTTAATGGGCTATTAGTTGTACTTCCTCTCCTATAAGGAGACCAAGAGTCATATCTTAATAGGATGTTTTCAACTAGGGTTCAGTCCTTATTGTGATAGGATTTCTATGAAGCCCACATTTTGGCCCATTCTAAGGGTAATGGAAGAACAGACATTACTCTCCTCTCTCATGCAATGTCTCTTGGTGCTATTGTGGCCCATCCATCATTCAGCCCAAGTTTGAGTAGCGATCAAGTATGCCAATTGGTGCAGACACCAGTATCGAACCGCCTGTTATACGGAGCCGCGGTCGTCCCAGAAGGATGGTCCAGCCACTTTCGTTATGGCTGGATTGATTTGGTTTTTATGTTATTTTATTTTATAATTGATTGGGTTTATTTACATATTGTTATTTTAGGGCTTTTGTGGGATTATTTTATTTGTAAGGATTTCTTTGTTATTTTATGACCCTATAAATATGGGTCCATGCACTTGATTTGGGTTGATGGATGAATGATTGAATGAATTAGCCTCCTTTTCTCTGAAATCCTGGCGTGAAGTCATGGCCAGAGCCAGGTGAGAAGCTTGGTTCTCCTTTTTCCCCTCCTCTTCTCTTCTTCCTCTCCTCTCCTCCTTCTCTCTTTCTTCCTCTTTTCTCTGCTGTCCTGCATCACCAATCTCCTTGTGTATCTTGGCGGGGACCTCCTAGGGTAACCTCTTGATACCAATGTTGAAAGATAGGTCAAAGAAGGCCAATGATAATTGCAGCTCAATCATGCTCCAAACTCCAAAGAAGCAATGGGGGCGAGACAATATCCTTGAGGTTGACGATGAAAGACACGAGTAACTCAGCATACACAATCATCCCTCAAACCCGAGCCTCAAAAATGGAAGGATAGTGATGACACCACAAGGATTGCGTGAGATAGAAGGAGACAGAAGAAGAGAGAGATGCCCATGTCTATGATCATCAGCCTCCAGAAGCCTTATATAGACTTTATTAGTCTTATTACAATTCTCATGACTGCACCCATAGTCAATTTAAGAGGTATAAAAGCATGTACAAAATTAACAACTAGCACAACATCTCATTAGCATAATTTAGCAGCAATTTCTTGAATCAAACTAATAGTCTAACATTAAATCATCTCCTGTAAACAAAGTCTAATTGTTATTGATCAATTCAATTATATGCAAAATCAAGGAATTCAGCAATAATTTCTCAACAATTCTACTTGCCTAAATCCACCCAATCAGTATGGCATTTGAAGCATGTTATCATGCATGCTTATCTCATAGAATTATTCATGCATTCATTCACATAATAATATCTATTTCTATTTAAACATGCCTCAAAAATATATAAATTGCATGATAATATCCCAAATAATTATAATATGTCATGATTCTCAATATCTTACAGATATAATTAAACATGTTATAGAATGCAAAGACATATTTTTCTCAATTTTTCAAAATTAAATATATCTAATTTTTCCACACGCTTTACCGACGCTTTGGAAAACGTCGGGATGGTTTCTACCGACGCTTAAAAGCGTCGCTAATAGCCAAAAAAGCGTCCCTAATGTCCAAATTTTTTGTGGTGATAAGTTATAAATGGTCCATAAGTGGTGCCACGTGTTAAGGGCTCCGTGGGAATCCAACCAAGGGTGCCAAGTCATTTCCACATCAGCACTACCTTGTCACTGTTGCCATTTCACAACCATGTTTGTTCGCTCTGCCATGTCACAACAATGCCATCATGCCAGCACCACGTCACAGACACGTCAGCATTGACTGTGCCAAATACTTACATATTTGCGTCATTTAGCATGGAAAATAGAGCATGATGTTGATTTACTTTACAAAAACTGCCAGTTGATTCATTCAATGGATGCATTCTTCTCCTAAGTCTTCTTCCTACTGCAGAGATCCAATCAGGCCACTAGTCTTCCTCGCGGGTGACTCTCGAGCCAAATGCCACAAGGCCTCCCCTCGGAGGCTTGAAATGTGGCATCATCGATTACTCTCATACTGATAGGTCTGAGTCAGAGGAGAAGTGTGGTCGAAAGGAATAGAAAAGGTCGATTCACAAACTCTCTTCGGGTGAGATCAACCCTTACAATTTCTCTACAAAAACAGTAAGAAAAAAACTCCTCTCCTTTCCCTTCCAGACTCTCCGTTTATATTCCGTCACTCATCCCCATAACTCCTGACGTGAAGCTCTGGCCATCACTCATCAACTTTCCCACGTCCACCCCTTGCTTCGGAGCCCACCTCCCACGTCCTCCAATGTTCTCGCTTCGGAGCCCATGCATGGCTCTCCCTCTAGCGTTCTCCCACTTCTAGCTTCGAACTTCTTCCCACTCCCAACTGTGAATGGCTTCTCACTCCCAGTGTCACGAACTTTCCACTAGCGACGCCCGCTGGCAACGAACCTACGTGTATGGCCCGTCTCGTGCTTCCTTCCGCTCCCAGCCCCATCACTGCGTGATTTTCTTCCTCCTGTGAACCCGGTGCTGCGTTCCACATGTCAACCACGCGGTCGATGGGTAGTTTCTTGCAATGGATAGAGAAGAGGTGGTAACGAGGCATCATCCCATGCGGGATGGCTTCACTTCTGGCCGCTGCCTATGCCATCAACTGCACCTATGGCCACCACACCCTTGCCAACATCACCCTCAGCCGACTGGAGGGAAAATGAGTTGAACCTCAAGCAAGGCTCTACCGCCAGGGTCAGAATGGAGCATGAGTTGATCATCAGTCTTCCAATTGTATCACAAGGTGAAGAACTAATCGATGGAGAATAGATCTATTGAATTGATTAACTTAATGAATTGTAAATCATACCTTGACTCGCTAAATCCATCTTCAATTAAACTTTGAGATGCATACGCAGTCGCGATCAATTTAGATTTCTGAAAAAGGATTAGCGAGAGATCTTCTGGAGAGAGAGCTCTTAATGCGTGTATTAGAGAAGAGGTCTGACAGGCTATTTATAGCCCTCTCCAGGGACCAAACGCCATGATTAGTTACACACGTGAAGAGTCACCCCCCATCAAGGCAACCTTTCACTGCCGTGCAATTATCTTAATGCCCTTGTGATTATCAGGATTTACAAGTGACACTTGTCAAGATGTGGGTTCTAATTAAACGGGATCAAGGTTTAATTAAACGGGATCCAACATTCTCCCACTTGGACCATATTGACGCCATTTGTCAATGTGGGCCACAACTTGATGGGATCCCAACATTCTCCCACTTGGACCATATTGACAAGTGAAATATCCTTAGCACTTGAATTTTATAATCTTTATACGCGTATTCTTTTTATTCTGATATCAAGTCAGGAAAACTTTATGTTTGACTACTTTGAGAATAATAATACGAACCATGGCGGAAATAACACCTATTTATTGGCGTATAACCTTCCATGATCACTATATTACTAAACCATCATAACTAAACTCTTATGAATGAACTTCTCATGAAATTCATTCTTTGGTCACAATTTCTGCTACCATAGTATGCATAAACCATATGAATTCATTAAAGCAGAAAATACAATAAATGTGATTTACAACCATCTAAAATGTGCACAATAATACATCAATTAATTTATACAGAAAAAGGCTCATTTGACCGACATGCTCCTTATGCAATCCCGGAGCTATTGCTTTGGTCAAAGGATCTGCCAACATAAGCACAGTATTGATGTATTGAACTGAAACTTTATGGTCTTCACATTTTTTCTTTATAACAAGATATTTCACCTCCATGTGCTTATTTCCATTGGATATCTTGTTATTCTTTATTGAGGAAACTGCTGCTAAATTATCACAATATAATTTTATGGGCCTTGAAATAGTATCCACGATCTGTAGGCCCGTGATAAAGTTTCTCAACCAAATAGCCTGTGTAACTGCATCATAGCATGCTAATAACTCAGCTTCCATTGTTGAAGCAGCTGTCATCTTTTGCTTCGAACTCTTCCACGAGACTGCACCACCAGCTAGTAGAAAGATATAACATGATGTTGATTTTCTACTATCTGGACATCCCGCAAAGTCTGAGTCTGAGTATCCAACTATCTCCAAGAGATCGGATTTGTTGTATGTGAGCATATAATCTTGAGTTCTTGAAGATATCTCAATACTTTCTTTGCAGCTCTCCAATATTCCATTCCTGGATTAACTTGAAATCTTCCCAGTAATCCCACAACATATGTTATATCAGGTCTGGTACAGACTTGAGCATACATTAAAGTTCCAATTAGTGAAGCATATGGAAATGCTTTCATATGCTCCCTTTCAATTTCATTCCTCGGAGATTGTGATTGGCTCAACTTTTCACCTTTAGTAGTAGGCACTGGGCTTGGTTTGGAATTTTTCATACCAAATCTCTCCAACATTTTCTTAATGTAGGCTTTTTGAGATAGACAAACTTTTTCCTTAGATCTATCTCTATGAACCTCAATGCCGATGACATATGAGGCTTCACCCATATCCTTCATATCAAAATTACTGGAGAGAAATTGCTTAGTCTCCCTAAGCAATGCCAAATCACTACTAGCAAGCAAAATATCATCTACATATAAGACTAGAAAAATGAACATACTCCCACTGATCTTAAAGATAAATACATCTACCAACAACGTTTTCTACAAAGCCAAATGTAGAAATGACGTTATTGAAGTTAAGATACCACTGTCGGGATGATTGCTTGAGTCCATATATAGACTTATTTAGCTAGCAAACTTTTTGACTCTGACCTTCTGAAACAAAACCTTCAGGTTGTTTCATGTAAACTTCTTCCTCTAAATCTCCATTAAGAAATGCAGTTCTCACATCCATTTGGTGCAGCTCTAAGTCAAAATGAGCCACCAAAGCCATAATTATCCTTAAAGAGTCCTTCTTTGAAACTGGAGAAAAGATCTCATGATAATCAATACCCTCCTTTTGAGTAAATCCTTTGGCAACAAGTCTGGCCTTATGTCGCTCTACCTTGCCTTTGGAGTCTCTTTTGGTTTTAAAAACCTATTTGCAGCGTACTGCAGTAGCTCCAGGAGGTAGTTCAACTAAATTCGAAACATTATTTTTAGCCATAGAATCTATCTCATCTTTTATAGCATCTAGCCATTTGGAGGAATTTACTGAATTTATGGCTTGTGAGAAATTTATTGGATCATTTATATTCCCTATGTCATAATCACTTTCTTGAAGGTATACTATATAATATGGTGGAATTGAAGATCTCCTTACCCTTGATGACCTTCTTAAAGTTGCTTCTTGATTCACTGGTTCTATAGGTGGAGGAGCAACATTTTCAGTGATAACTGGCACAGATTCAAGTGAAACATTAAAAGTAGACTCATCCTCCTCCAAATCATTATCAATGATAGGTAGAGGAATCATTGGCTGCTTATTTGAATCTTGCACACCATACGGAGTTTGCTTTTCCTCAAAATTAATTTCTTGAGGTTTTATACTCCCACTGATTTGGTCATTTTTAAGGAATCTAGCATTTCTTGTCTCCACAATCCTCAAAGTATGATTAGGACAGTAAAATCTGTATCCCTTGGACTTTTCTGGATAACCAATAAAATAACAACTAATGGTTCTAAAGTCCAACTTTTTCTCTTGTGGGTGGTACACCCTTGCCTCAGCTTGACACCCCCAAATGTGTAGATGTCTTAAACTAGGTTTCCTACCTGTCCAAACTTCATAGGGTGTTTTTGGGACAGCTGTAGTAGGAACCCTGTTTAGAATATACGCAGCGGTTTTTAAGGCATCACCCCACAGAGAAATTGGGAGAGTTGAGTGACTAATCATACTTCTTACCATCTCCATTAATGTTCGGTTTCTTCTTTCCGCAACTCCATTTTGATCAGGAGTACCAGGCATAGTGTATTGTGCAACTATACCTTGCTCTTGAAGAAATCGAGCAAATGGACCTAAATGTTGTCCTGTTTCAGTATACCTACCGTAATATTCACCACCTCTATCTGATCTCACAACTTTAATCTTTTTATCAAGTTGTAACTCTACCTCTGTTTTGAAAAGCTTAAATGCATTTAATGCCTCAGCCTTATCGTACAACAAGTAGAGATATCCATAGCGTGAGTAATCATCAATAAAAGTGATAAAATACTTATGACCAGTAAAACATGGGGTCGAAAAGAGCCCACATATATCTGTATGTATGAGATCCAATAAATTTGTGCTTCTTATGGCACCTTTCTTAAACTTGTTAGTCTGCTTTCCCTTGATGCAGTCTAAACAAGTTTCAAAATCACCATAGTCAAGAGTTGGTAAAATTCCATCATTTACTAATCTCTTGATTCTTTTTATGGAGATATGGCCTAATCTTCGGTGCCATAACATAGAAGAATTTTTATTTATCATGCTACATTTTAATCCATAATGATCTTTATTTTGCAGGGATAAAAGGGATAGCTCAAAGGATGTATCAAGGTCTAATTTGAATAAACCATCCTCCAACAAGCAATTACCAACAATAATATTATTCAAAGAAAGGTTTACAAATGACCGTCCAAATGAAACGGTATATCCAAAGGAAGTAAGTTTAGAAACAGATATCAAGTTTCTTGAAAATCCAGGTACATAGAAGGTATTTTCTAGATACAAAATATGGCCAGTTTTTAAGGTCAATTTGAACGTTCCAACAGCTTCCACATGTGAACGCATCTTATTTCCCATTATGATGCTTCGTTCACTTTCCGTTGGAATTTTTTTGTTCAACAATCCCTGCAAAGTTTTACATATATGGACAGTAGCACCAGAGTCAATCCACCATGTGTTATGAGGTACATCAATAAAATTTGATTCATAACACACTAAGGAAAGAAAAGTACCTTTCTTTTCGAGCCATTTCTTGTACTTGATGCAGTCCTTTTTTCAAATGTCCCTGTTTCCTACAGAAGAAGCACTTTATTTGCCTTTTGTCAGTCACTTTGGCTAACACTTTCATTTTCTTCTTCTTAACAGGAATATGATGACTGGTACCGCCGACCTCTTTATGTCCTTTTCCCTTATGAGAGGTGAGATAAACGCTCACTTGCCTCTCTTGTTTTATTCTCTGCTCCTCATCAATACACATGGCTAGAAGTTTATTCATAGTCCATTTTTCTGTATGTGTGTTGTATGAGATCTTAAATGGTGCATACTCCATAGGCAGAGAATTAAGAACAAAATGTACAAGAAAAGTCTCTGACATGTCTACTTCCAATGATTTTAATTGGGCAGCGATGTCACGTAATTCCATAATGTGTTCGCGTATGCCACCATTATCATTATACTTTAAGGAAGCAAACCTTGATATTAAAGTGCTGGCTAGGGCTTTCTTTGAACTCACAAATTACTCTTCTACTGCTGTTAAAAATTCTTTTGCAGTTTTGCAATCAGGAATTGAGCCCCTTATCTTTCTGGAGATATGATTTTGTATGAGTAAAAGACTTAAGCGGTTTGATCGCTCCCACCTCTCATACAACTTTTTCTCCTCTGGCGTAGTTTCCTCCGTGGGGACAGGTGGCATGTCCTCACGAAGTGCCAGATCAATATCCATGCACCCTAAAGTAAATGTCAGTCTTTCTTTCCATTCCGAGAAATTTGAATCATTAAGTATTGGGATGCATGATGTAGATTATGAAAAAACTGTCGGAAACAAAGCTGCAAAACATATGCTTACTATCAATATGCATGCTATAAATACGCTAAAACCTTATCTAAATCACTAACCCATATTAGCAATTTAGTGAGTAAATCAAAATTAACTTTACATGATTTACCCCTTTACGATAAAACTAATGCATTAAGTATGACATTTAATGAACTTTATATATCTAGTTGGAAAAATCTAAAGAATAACAGCCAGATCAGCTCCAGATCAGTGGTGGAGCACTAGGCTCACTTAAGTACCATCCTTTCTTAGGCACGTATGCCTTTTTGACAAGCTTTTCTTAGACACCGTTATTCAATGGATAAAAATTTTACTAGATATTGTTCAATATTAATGAAGAATTCAAGGCCTTTGGGCAACAAGATCTCATCATAAATATCATACTAATAACATTATTTCATCCCATCATTAACTTTGTATAATGACTTCCCTTTGGGGCCGGTTCATTATATATGATGCAACTATTCAATTTCATGAGATGGTGATAAAAGACCTTTTTATTGATTAAATTAAATTAAAACATTCTAAAATTTATGGGATGCTTTGGCTCGTCACCACAAATATGCAAAAATTTAATCATTTATATGTCTTTTCCTACATAAGATGCTTTGGCTCGTCTCATGCATACATCACCCTTTTATCATGAAAATATGAATAATATAAATAATCATTAATCATCATAAAAAGCATATAAACTGATCATTTATGTAATAAATTCATTACAGGGACCAATATATAATAATTAGTGTACCATTTTGTAATGAATCCTAAGTACAGGATCAAATAAATATACTTTAGGACCTTTCTGTAATTTAACTTCCGGCTGGGGACCATAGATAAACTTTTTTTTAGAATAATATATTTATCGGGGGTTTAACTGTAAAATGCCCAATTTAAGCCAAAAGGATTCGGGTTTCGGGTCGAAACCCAATAACTCGAAACCTGTTAATCCTTCACCCCTTTTTTTTATTCAAATGGATTCGGATATCGGGTTGGATTCCATGCCCGAAACCCGAAACCCATCTCTTCATCTTCTTCCCCAAATCGTGATGGAAAAGAGGGAAGGGCCAAGTTCGGCAGGCCATCCTCTCCCAAACGACGCCGGCGGCCGCTGGTGCTCACGCCTCCGACCGCCCACACGACGCCGGCGCCCCTTGCCGTTGGCCTCTTCGGCCACATGGGAGGAGGAGGGAAAATGACGGCGTGAAGACCCGTCCCCTTTACACGGCGGCGCGGCCGCTAGCCGGCCCATGCAGCCACCGGTGGCTTCCCCGGCCACCTCATGGGAGGAGGGTACGACGGCAGAAACCGGAGCGCCGCTGTCCTTCCTCCCTTCTCTCTTCCTCTTCTCTTTTTTTTTCTTTCTTTGCCCGCGGTGGCCATGGCGGCCACGGCGAGTTGCAGCCGCTGCCGGCCCGCCGGGGGGCGGGTCGCAGCGGCAGCCGGGGAGGCGGCGGCTGGATGGTGGCCCTGTTGGCCACCGGTTAGGACGGGGAGGGCCGTGACCGAGACCCGTCGCTGCGACGGCCATGGCAGCGGCTCTCCCTTCCTAATTTTCTTAGCAAAGGTGGAAGAAGGGGAAAAAACAGATGAAGGTTTTAGTCCCACATCGCCCAACGGAAAAGATTTCAATGCTTTAAGTAATATGGGCAAACACCTTTCATCCCGAGATAAGGAGTTTAGTCCCACACCGGCTAGCCAAAATTCGTTCCGATGTTTAAATAACATCGGGTTCTCAAGTAGATTAAACTAACAATTCAAATTGGTATGGTTTATTTTGGAATCAAATCCACCCGCTCTGATACCATTATTGAATTGATTAACTTAATGAATTGTAAATCATACCTTGACTCGCTAAATCCATCTTCAATTAAACTTTGAGATGCGTATGCAGTCGCGATCAGTTTAGATTTCTGAAAAAGGATTAGCGAGAGATCTTCTGGAGAGAGAGCTCTTAATGCGTGTATTAGAGAAGGGGTCTGACAGGCTATTTATAGCCCTCTCCATGATTAGTTACACACGTGAAGAGTCACCCCCCATCAAGGCAACCTTTCACTGTCGTGCAATTACCTTAATGCCCTTGTGATTATCAGGATTTACAAGTGACACTTGTCAAGATGTGGGTTCTAATTAAACGGAATCAAGGTTTAATTAAACGGGATCCAACAAGATCATCATCGAGGAAGGTGGAGGAGGTGGACGTAGAGAGTCATCTCGAGCAGGACTATTCCATTCTCGTCACCACCAATGGCAGGATCAGGCTTGGTTGCCTTCGCCTGCAACTCCTAGTTCTTCTCCTCCTCTTGCTTTTCTCCCCCATCTTCTTCTCCCCGGTGTCACCAAACATGGCGCCGATATGAGCAATGTGTGGGAGCCTCAATGGCAATCCACTGTGCACCAATTCTTTATGCTAACGAGCACAATGTGGGTGCCACAAGAACGTCTTGGTGGCAAGTCACCACACATAGTTATTTATCGGGACCCCTTCTTGAAATTGGGTGGAATGGCTCGGAAGGAAGAAGTGAAGACCCTGATGGCCACAGCATGCACATAGCTAGTCTCCATGGCTATCAGAACTCCTTCAATGTCCTTTGTGATGATGCCAGATACCAGGACTTCGCGATGAGACAGGAGTCAATCACCCTGTTGCACTAGCGCATGAATAGATTCAACCACCAAAATTCAGTCCTTATAACTTTCTCGTTTCTCAGCCAAATTTGGCATGTAACCATTCATTGGAAAGCCTTTGTAGTGATCTAATTATCCATAACAACCATGGATAGTCTAGTGCCCTTTGTTGAGAGAAAAATGATCAGGAAAACATGGGTCCCAAATTGTCATAAAAGTTGTGTTCCAATTTTCTCTCAAACTATATGTTAGAATTGGTTAAAAATTTCCAGGCTTAGTCATACTCGAATTGTCTACCTAATGTAAGAAAATGAAACCTTAATATCAAGTGCATAAAAGGTTGCCATGAAAGACCATCACGGCCTTATTAATTGCCAACCCATAAAAACCGCGGATTTTTGGAGTATGTTCATCATCATATTCTTAGAAGCATGAATACTAGCCCAGAGGCTTTGATGCCAATGACAGGAATCAAATCTTCAACAAGAAGGAAGATCAATAATATATTTTTAGGAAGTGCTTCATTATGCTATCAAGATCTTACTTTGGTTAGGATGGCATGATTTGGGTCTTATTATTTTCTTGAACATCTTCTTTGTCTACATAGCCCCAATTTGCTGACAGGAATCCATTTATAATAAAAATGAAAACTCTTTCTGACTACCTAAAAGGCCATTAGGTTCAAGGATGACATAGAGAGATAGGAGAGAGGACTAGAGGACATTGCTTCAATATTCATCTCTCTCATTTCTGATCCCCCCCTCTTATTATAGGGGTGGTTGAGGTGGTTTTTGGGAGTTGTGATTACCACACGACGTAGTTATGATCACCATGTAATAACTCCTACTTAAACCTATTTGAGCCAAGCATGGGCATGTTCTCTTAGGCACCCAACCTTGGTTTCTAACAATTTTCAATACATGAATCAATATGCCAAACATCGAGTGAGTGTTCTCTTAGCTGGCCAATAACTGCATGGATGATTTCTTTTTGACTTGATTCTAGAGTAAAGGTCAATTTATTAGTGACATTGCAAGGTGCAAAATAAACATCCCAACATTGGAGACTTGAAATCACATTTAGACTTGTGATGGAGATCTCAAAAATATTATTTTCAAGTGCATGCATTAATAGTGATTAGTCAAGTTAGCTAGGCCTAAATCATAATTAGATTGACAAAGTTTATTGTCAAAATATAACTTAATATTTCAAAATCACTTATATCACAAATTTTCATAACATAAACATTTCATTAATTCTCAAAATCCACAAGTTCCTAAAAAAAATGTTTCCATGACTACAAAAAGTTGAGTGTAATAAGCTTGCCTTATTTTAGTATTCTTGCCTAACCCAAGTTATAAAAATATCATGCTTATAAAGAATAAATAAAATAAAACTATTTAGTTTAGGAATGTAAGCTTTCAAGTAATAATTATGTAGAAAACTAAGTTTCCAAGGAAATAAAATGGTTTACACCGCATTGCAACTAATGATGGCACTCAAAGGATGCATGCATATTCAACCATATGGCAAGTCCAAGGCATGATGATGATGAGGGGCCTTAAGCCAAACATCCTAAAATATGGCGATAAATCAGAGGCCAAAGTCTTAACGCCATCTAGCAAAATAGACTGAGCAGGCGTGAAAATGGCTTAGCATAGGATAAGCCGAGTAAGAAAAGTATTGGCTAGGGTAAGTTCAATATTAAACACAGACGAAGTGAAGATTTAGTACGAGATCCGGCAATCACTAGAATATAGAGTGTGGAGAACGGTTAGTGCCAATTGCTAAAACTATTAGAGAAGTGGAGACTGGATGCAGACAACTGTCCTTGCATTCCATTTTGTTATGTATCGGTTCATTTGCCAGTATTCCTTGAGAAAATCATGGTTAAAAGTTATTAGAAAAGGTTGAAAACCCTTGAAATAGGCAATGAAGAGATATTGGGTATAGATAATTATTTAATTTCGTTGCTTGCTTTATAAAATTGTAATGAGATGCCTTGCATGCTTGGGGATAGAGTTTCCTATGAGTATACGGCGGCTGCCTTAACCACCGGCTCGTAATCTTGAGTCAGAGGTGTGACATATTTTTAGCACAAAAACAACCTTTTGTTTAGTAACATGAGTAATCCAATATTTTAAGCTGAAACATCTATAAATTAAATAAATTAATTAATAAATATTAAAAGTCCATCCTTGATGCAATAGTGAGGCCGATCTCTCCATAGAGCGCTCTTATAATTAAGTTTTCCCATGAGAGATTTTGGACCATATGGAAATTATTCAAATTTAAAATACTAATAGTTATAAGGAAATGGCTGATGCCCTTATTTCAAGATCATTATCCATCAAATAAAAAAAAATTATTTTACAGTTGATTTAATAAAAAATATTTTTGAGCAATAAAAATTTTGAAATTAACAAAAAACACTATTTTTATTTAACCGCAAATGGTAAATAGCAATTGCTATTCTTATTATTTAACAGCAATTATAATCAAATTAATAGCGGATGAATAATGATCATTTTTTTGGCTCTCAGAGGATCTCTTTTTTTCTTTGCTAAGATATGTGGATCATACCTGACGAGTATGGATGCATTCAATAAAATCAAAAATCAAAATACCATGAAGTACCAAGAGCAGCTCTCCATCATTAATCTACAAGGTACTACCAAAATAACTGATTACATAAGTATCCATTCAATCCGTAGCTCTATTAATTTTACGGAACACACTCGGAGGACCATTTTAAGGATCGCAATTTTAAACCCATGGGGTCGACTTGGCCATGCGGGATAGCTGGCGGTGTCAGAGCACCGCCCGCGCAGGTCACATGCGGCCCACAGGAGTGGAGTATTGCTTCTGTATGCTCGCTGCTGGGTACCGGCGGTAGGCCTAAGCAAAAAGTATGACCACGCCTTCGTCTTCTCGCCTGCCTCGCAGCCTTTCCACGACCTCCATAAATCCAGCAGTTCGCTTCACGGGGAGGGAGGGAGACGCAAGGCGGAGAATCAGACACAGTACTGGAAGATGGTAATAATAACAGCAACAGCTGTGGGGAGAAACAAATGGGGCTGGTTCTGAAGAGCATCTGATCACAAACGTAGACAGAGGAAAGCATTTGAAGCCAGCCTTATGATGCAAGTAGTTGATGGTTGAAGGTGGTGGTTGGTGATGTTACACGCTGTATAAATTAATATAGGTTTAAACTTTCTCTTCCTGTTTTAAAGTCTATCTTCGACAGGCCATTTCATGAACTAGATATGAGATTATATAAATAAATGAATGTTAGGGTGGGAGAGAGCTTGTGTTTCTGTGGATGAGTACTGATGGTAATGGTGGAAGGGAAAAAAAGGGAGAGCATGTGGAGGCTCTGACGAGACTGGCCGCTTGTGCAGCCTTCATGTGGATAGTAGGCGGATTCCGCATTTCGGCCCCTCCTTGCTTTTCTTCTGGACATTCCAAAAGCTGGTGGCTCCATAGAACTGGTCCAGCCTGTTGAGGTTTTAATTTTGAAAAAAATATTTTTTAAAATAATAATAAATAAATCTTATTTTTAAAATTTTAGTTGATTTAAATATTTTAAAATATTTTTTGTTTCAAAAGAGAAACCATTACGTTTCTACAATTATCCAGATAGAATCTATAAATAAGCTCATCTGGGATATATCAGTCTGTTTCCACAGCAATTTTTTTTTTCTTTTTCCTTCTTCTTAGGAAACTGAAGAAGTCGTTCAGAACAAGTCTTCTAATAATTATGCTTGTTAGAAAAGAATTGCACAGAGTCAAATTGTTGTATAGTATACTTTGCACATCTTGATTCAAGCAAGATTTTTTTAATTTTCTATTTTTTTATAATTTGTTTATAATACTATACTAAAATTATAAAAACAGCAACACCTACTAATTTTAGGTATATTCCCCAAACACAGACAACCCATCCCAACCATTCCTCTCTCTCTCTCTCTCTCTCCATGTCCCCCTCTGTTTCTACGTGTATGTGGTGCATCTTGTTACTTAAATACTATCGTACGATGAGACATGTGAGGGTAGGCATGGGACAAGACTGAAAGAAAAGAGAGCTCATAAGTCATAAAGCATATGATGAACCATGCATGTAAAGGATTAGAGGATGCCCATGGCCTATTTAGTTATAAGCCCTTTGCATCCTTACTCTTTTACTTTCTAATTTAGGAAAACATAATTTAACTAGGGCAAGGTCCACTTTGCTGCTAGATTGCAAGCTAGCAAGATGTAGAGTCTTGCCCATGCTTCAGAAAACCATTTACTTTCCACCAAGGGGAATATAATAGCTGATTATGTTAACTCGCAATGCATCATCAATATTGTTCGAAAGCGTTTTAAAATGATAAATATATACTAACATAGGATACGCAAGCTTCAAATCATGCATGTTAACATTAAGCTCCATGTCAAGAAAATGTATTATGCTCCGCATCCAACTAATCATCCTCAGACTCGATAACGATTTGTGGTAAGCTAATTACATACATCGAGTAGGAAGTGCATGCAAATTGCAATTGAAAACTGATGATAATAAGCTAGAAAAATTTGGAGAATCACTACTATTGAATTTGTTCCTAAGTATGAGTCAATTGTGTTCCTTATTTTAACCATTTTTGGTATCATATTTGTTCAAACTTACACAATAAATACTGTACTTATGAAACCTATGCAACAAAGTCTATGAGAGGCAATATATGATATAGGAATTTCAGGTGAAGAAAGTTTATCATGGCATATAAAATTCTTGAAACCCCTCCCATCTTTCTATGGGACTATATACATACATACATACATGCCGTTCCAACGGACCTAGAAGAATGACCAATGTGAGGACAAAACGGTCGGTTTCCTTGGGGCGCGTGGCAGCCAAACCCTGAGCCGAGTTGCCCGCCGCGGCGTCGACGCCGAGTCACAAGAAGCAGGAAATGGTTTATTTTATGGTGAACGAGGGAGAAAGGTGGTGCGAGAGAGAGAGAGAGAGAGAGCTTTGACCAAAAAGAGTCGACAGTCTAAGCTGTCGGATACTAGCGACAGCCATGATTCGGTTCCAGGGTCTCTTTTCTAATTTATATCCCACAAGGTACTAAAACCAATACAACTCACCTTTTATTTAACTACTGTTATGCTTACCAATCTATTCCATAAGGATCGCCGTTTCTTCCGGAATTCAGTACTAGTCTTTTTATTTTTCCCATTAATAAACCACGGAAACAGTAACGAAGAAAGAGAGGGGAAAAAAGACCCAAGCCTCAACACAAATCTCATTCAGATAATCTAAGTCAGTCCCTTCACTCTCTCTTAATTTTGAAACGGGAGCCGAATGGCCGTAGGCCTCTTTCCTTCTGCAGCTGCACTTTTTGGGCTACGAGGACAGAAGTTAGCAGTGAGGGAAAGGGTAGTCCATCCATCCATGGGGGTGATGATGCAGAAAGACAGGGCTAATAGACGGTCAAGGCATGCATCCCATCCCCCCATCCATACATCAATGGAGTCCTTCTATTCAAAAAAAAAAAAAAAAAAAAAAATCCCGTTCAGTCTATCCATAGATTTTCTTCTTTCTAAAGGGTCCGTTCCTTTTTCATCCGTCTATGGCACCTTATTCCTCCCTTAAAAGTTTTTTTTTCTTTTCTTCTTTTATCATGGCCACATAATACATACTTAGCAAGTATACATAATCTAACGACCTTATATATATTGAACAAATCAAAATATAATTTTTATAATATAATATTTATCGATACATAATACATGAATAGATGATATACATTATTCAGATAAATTGATATATAACTTAATATGCATTTTCAGATAAATCGATGTACAACTTTCAGTTTCAGAACATAATATTTATTAATATATTTAGCAAATTAACCCTTTAACAATCTAATATGTATCTCCAGACACATTGATATACCATTTCTAAAGTATGATGTTCATCGATATACGATTTATGACCATATGATACAAATTTGGTAAATAAATTATTTTTTGGGTAAAAACGGTATTTCATATTGAGTACAGTCTGCCAAGTTAAATAAAAGTAAAAGATAAAAGAAAGAGAGTATAAATGCCGTTGTCGTCCAGATGAATTCTTCGAAGTGTCGGGCTACAAATAAGGTGACCTAATTTGCTGTTCTATTTGTCTTCTCAAATATATGTACTGTACTTAGAGGAGGTAATTTTTGGAGAGAGAGAGAGAGAGAGAGAAAGAGAGAGAGAGAGAGAGAGAGAGAGAGAACTTACACAAAGATGGAGAGGGGTGGATGATTTTAGGAACAAGAGCTAAAAAGGATGGCAAGAGGATGCTTTATTTTTTTTTTAATTATTAAATGAGGAAGTCATGATCGACACCGTCAGTAGCAGTCCCCTCCCAGATCTCCAGGCGCGCGGCCAAAATTTTTTGTCCCGCATATAATATTGTGTGTGCCTCGTAAATGTGAAGGTTGAATCCAGCGAAGCAGACGAAGGCTGCCTCCCCATTATTATATATAACGGAGAGCTCTTTCATCGGCCATCGACGGGTCCTTCTCGTCGTGGGCGCCACCACCACCTCCCCCTTGTTTCCCTTCCTGCTTCCTCCCCACATATATACTATTTTCCCTCTCTTCTCCTCCCTTTCTTTCTCTCCCTCCCTCCCTTTCTTTTCCCTGTTCCCTCCTCCATTCCTCTGGCCTGTAATGATTTCTGTGCCCCTGCTATCACTATCTGAGAATCCAAAGGGAAGGTCGGAAATCTTTTCATATAATCTGCGAGCCATTCCTCCTCTATTCTCTCTTGCTGTTGGTGTCTTGTGGTGATGGCGGCGCAGCCACGGCAGTTCCAGATGGGTGGCGGCAGCGGCAATGCCGGCGGCAGCGACACCACCTACACGAAGATCTTCGTGGGAGGCCTCGCCTGGGAGACCCAGCGCGACACCATGCACCGCTACTTCCAGCAGTTCGGCGAGATCCTCGAGGCCGTCGTCATCACCGATAAGAACACCGGCCGTTCTAAGGGCTACGGTTTCGTATGCATTCCCGCCGCTGTCCCTCTCTTTCATCGCTAAACAAAAAAAAAAAAAAAAAATCTCTACCATGCATTCTTCTTCTTCTTCCTCCTCCTCTGATCTTCTATAGTCTTTTATATGTATCAGGTGACTTTCAAGGATCCTGATTCGGCCATGAGAGCATGCCAGGATCCATCGCCGGTGATCGACGGCAGGCGAGCTAATTGCAACCTGGCATCGCTCGGCGCTTCTCACCGGACCCGGCCACCAACCCCACGACGCGGTCTATCTTGGCAGTCTTACTCCATATATATATTAACATTTCTCGCCAGTTCAAAGGAAGGCTAATGGTTTATGTTTCAAGTGCAGGGATGGCAGGGAGGTTTAGACCTCTGGCTGGACCCAGCATTGCTGCTTCTACGTATCATGGATCAGCTGCCGCCACCTCTTACTTCCATCAGCCTGCCCAATATGCCTACCCTTATTCTGTTTATGGGTAAAGAAATGTGGCCTTTTCTTATTAAACTCAAAGCTCCTTTTCTTGTGAAATCCTTCCTCCTCGGTTCATTGTCCTCTTTTTCTATCAGATACTCCGGAGGATACTCACAAGACAGCATGTATCCAATGGTTAGTATTCTGTGAAGAACCCGAACAAAACTAGAATGTAGGAGAAATGGGGATCTCGGTTCATGGCAATTAATGGGTAATTTTGATGGCATTGATGCAGAGCTACTACGGTTTATATGGTGGAAGTGGGGGGCAGCACCACCAGTTCTCTCCATACTATGCGGCTGCCGGGCCGGGGTTTTTCCAAAATCTCTACCCCTACCATGCCCAATTTCCACAGGATATCCAGGCACAGACTGGCTACGGGCTGCACTATCCACAGATGCCGCAATATCCTTACTTGCCACAGCATTACAGGGCTGGGGTCCTCTCCATGCCTCCCTCCATTGTGCCCACCACTGGTAAAGTTTCTTGCCCGAGGCCTAAACAGCACGTCATATAGCTTCTCTCTAATGGTGGCACTGAAGTCAGTAACAGTGCTGGTTTGATTCAACAGGGGCGACTGCCGCGGCAACTGTTGGTTCCAGCTCTTTGCAGCAGCAGCCCGGAAGCGCCTCGGCGCAGAAGCCATCATCTTAATTCTTGCATCTGATGTTAGGATTCATGCATTCTTCCATCCAAATTACTAACACTGTCGCATTGATAGGAAAAAGAAAAAGGAGGAATCATTTGTTTAGTCATATGAGGGGGGCGAAGGAAGAATTGGGATTTCCTTGCACTCCCCATTCCTCTCTGATTTCGAAGATGATAACCGATTCATCAGGTCATTGTTCGAACGAGCGATCGGGATGCATCGCTTGTGCTTCGCTGACTGACTGTCTTCACCTTCACCATGGTCTGCTCTGTTCTTCACCATCATCATCATCATACATTATTGCATTGTTTTATTGTATGCATCGACTGGAGGCTGGAACGAAATATTTAACTCTCTTTCCAGCCTCAAAATTAGGCTGACAATTTAGAGACAGCGATCGGTGCATGCGCGGCGCCGATCTCTCATCTTTATCATGCTACGAGCTCATGGTTCAGGGAGACAATTTTAAGTCTTGAAGCTGATCCATTGGAAGATAGCAGCAGAGGCCGCCGGGATGGCTCTGCTGGCTGACTTGTAATAATCTTCTTCTTTCTGTTGGCTGTTTCTGATTGTTATCAATTTTTATAAACTAATGCAGGATTACTTAGATTAATGGGATTCATGATTCCTTCAACTCTTTCCATCTTTTCTCTCTCTTTTCTTTCATATCACTGTGCAACTGTATGATCCGGTCCTGCTTTTTCTCCTCTCTTTTCCCATTTCCTCTCTTTCTGGTGATGGAAGAAAACTGTGAGGTGGAATCCAAGGGAGCAATGCCAGTGGCGTGGCGTGGTGGTAGGAGAGGGGAGGAGGAGTATCCGAAGTAGCTTTAGCTGTTGCAATGAGAGCTCCAACTAGGTGTACGCAGCTCACATGCCGGCAAAGGAAAGCGAGCCTTTTCTTTGTATATAATCTTTAGGCATGCAGCGAATGGGAAAGGTGGCATGTGAGAGAACGTGGGTTGGACGGGCGGGTGTTGACCGGTGCACTGAGTTGACTGGAATTGTGATGTTCTGAGGAAGGTGATGTGTGCCTTGGAGAGGGACCGACCAGTTCCAATTCCAAGTTTCAGACGCATGAAAACAGTATTGGATACATGTAATGGGTGAGACAGATCACAGCCGTTGATTTCCATTTACAAAATCATGCGAGACAAATCACAGAGTTGTCTGTGTTAAAGATAAGTTGTTGGTAAAATCACAAATTCACAATAGCTTTGTACATGTTTTTGATACGAAGTAATCACAATTTGAAACACTTCTCCAATAGGTTATATTTGCCTTAAGAGTTCTTGCTTGCAGGGAATTAATGGCCGGCCGGTCCATCTCCGGCCCTGGACCGGCAGTTTTGGTCAACAAAGACTTTCTGTTATACCGCAGTCGTCGGGAGGATATCGAACTAATTTCCTTTTTTTTTTTGGTGGGTGGTGGGTGGGGGGTGGGGAACGAAAAGAAGAGGGAGATCCAAACATATAATAATCACCTAGGTCCAAATACTTGAAGATGCTCCATGACTCCAATCCAAGTCTTTATCCTCAAATCTTTGATTGCTAAGGTAACCGGTGTGACCATTCGAGAAATCATCGGTTCACAATTTCGCATATTTCGCATATTTTAAAATCAAGAGTTTTGTAAGTTAATGAGATTTTAGTTTTGCACATAATGTAATCATTGATCTCCTCCATGATTGCTTCCATTTGCACTTAGTGTTGATGATGATGGTACTGTCTGGTATACTTTTGAATTGAGGGTCTTCCAAAATTGCTTCAAGTGAGCTTCTTTGGTTCTTAACTTTGCTTGTAACACAACAATTAATTGCCCTCATCTACAAATTATGACCATTTGCTTAGCTGCTGGCCCATGCAGGCCATCCAACTTAGAAGAAATCTTAGGTTCAATTTCACCAACTTATGGGAAATGAACATGGTCTACATTGTTGCATGATGGTGGGGAGTCTTCTCCCCGCCACGAGATAAGTGGAGGGAGTAATGGCTTAAACCACCTGGCTAGAGATTGGGACTTCCAGATTAACCATGGTGGAGATGTCCATAGAATACATGGATGGCTCATGTTGTACGCATCATCGGAGAACATTAAGGGAGGTATTTCTGTTAGCTACTATGGTAGTTAGTTACCACAAGTAGAAAGACCTCTTGGAGGTTCGAAGAAGTGGTGGGGATTCATTTGGTTCGCGGGGAGAGGAGTGGGGAAAGTGAGGTCTACTGGAAAATAGAGAAATGCATCATGTTTGGTTGGAGTTTTCAAAAAAGAGAAATGAAAAAATAGCTTTTTCATTGAAATAAAAATTTCACTTTTTTCATGTGGGATATGGAAAAAGTCCAATTCCTATCATTTGGAAATTGAAATATTTTTTTTCAAAAATACCCTTAAGCTATTAGATAGAATAGGATAAAGTCTTTTTCTTTATTAAAGATATAATAGATATTTTACACAACTTTCTAAGAAAATTAGATGCTCAATCAGGCATAAGTTACTCTAAAATATGTCATTTTTCCATTATCAACCAAACATAAAAAAATTACTTTTTTAGATATCATATACTCACACATTAGCTTTCCAAAAAAAATAATTCAGTAAAAAAAAAAAAATTGTTCGCGAACTAAAACAAGTCCTAGGATGCAACAATTGCTAAGAGTGGCGCCACAATGCCTGGAAATGCAAAGGGCCTAAGGAGCCCAAGCCTCCGCAGAAGGTTGTTTGAATCAAGGAAGGGCAAGCTTCATCCCAAAAGGCAATGCCTGCATTGCAAAAAGAGAACGAAAGCAAGAAAGGCCAAGTTTTCCCCTAGGGCAATCTGTGCCTGTAGCCCCAAAAAGGAAGCAACGTGAGCAAGTGCAGGCATCATCAACAACAAACAGTGCCTACAGCCCAACAAGGGAGAAAAAAATCCAGTCAGTCCACTGCAAGGGAAAGCAAGAAATTTCCTAACCCTCATGCATTGTCTCCAATTTTTGGTGCCAAGCCTGCCCAACTTCTTCACCAACTTAAGGCTGCCTACTGGCACAAATGGCATCTCAGGTGACAAGGCCTAGAGCACTATCACTGCTGTTGTGTCTTCAAAACCAACCCACATAACTGTTGGATTTATTAATGATTAAATGTTTTATTTTTCCCTCTTTCCACAGGTTTTGTGTCATCCTTTTCATGCTTTTCCTCAGTTTTATGTCATGCTTTTACGTCCGTGCAAGAGGGGCGCGAGTTTTTGAGGGACGCGACCGTGGCTTCGCGGTATCGCGCCTCACGCGAAGGATCGCGCCCGCGACCGTGAAGAGACGCACACCGTGAAGAGACGCACCCGACAGACCCTCTCGTAGAGGTCTATAAATAGACGGCCTCTACAGATTAGAAAAAAATATGAAAAACATATGAGATTAGAAGCAGAGGATTCCTAATCTCTCTTCTTCTCTACTCTCTCTGCCAGTTAAAATATTTCTTCCATTTTTTTTTTAAACGGGTTTGCTGCATATTGATTCTGGGTTCGAAGCCTTCTTTGATCTGTGCAAATCATCGAGGTTGAAGGAATGGGAGGCTGTTGTATCTCAGGAGTAGAACGCCATCCAAGCCTAGTGCACTGTAAGGCGGCGAAATCTACTTCAAGGAAAGTGACCAACATACCACGCCTCAGCATCTCGGATTCCATTTTTTCTACTTTTACTCTTTTTTTTTTTGTTTTAGCCTATTACTGCCTATTATTTATTGAAGTAGAATAGTTTAGTTTTATTTCTGCTTCAACATTATTTGCAACATTCTTGAAGTAGATCTTCGTACGTATAATAGGCTAGTAATTAGAGTTACCCCAATGGCCAATGCAAGTAACCCGGTTCCTCCTGAAAAGTTTAATGGAACTAATTTTAAGTGTTGGAGAGAGAAAATGGAAATCTTCTTAACCACGCTTGGATTATTTTCCATAATTTTTGATTCTCCTCCAAATGAGAATGAGAATGAACCGGCTAGGACTTGTAATTTAGAGGAATTTAAGAAGAAAGACTACCTGTGTAGAGGTAGAATTTTGTCCTATCTTTCTGATCCCTTTTTTAATGTCTATTGCACTCTGAAAACCTCTAAGAAGATTTGGGATGATCTTAATAAAAAATATGGTATCCAAGATACCGGAATGGACAAGTATATTGCCAGTCAATTCCTATCTTATAAGATGGTAGACACCAAGCCCATAGTTGACCAAGCTCATGAGCTAACAGTGATTTATCATGAATTAGGCTTAAGGGGAATGGGTATAACTGAGAGCGTTCAAGTTGCTTGTACCATTGACAAGCTTCCACCTTCTTGGAAAGATTTTGGGTTGTCCCTAAAACATAAGACCGAGGAAATGAGCATGAAAACCCTACTATCTGCCATTAGGATCCAAGAGCAACATCTTGAGAAAGACAATGAGCAAATCACGAACCTTGAATTTCTAACTAAGGTGAACTTTGTAGAAGGCCAGAATAAAACCTATAGGTTCAAAAACTCCAAATTTGAAAAGGATGGACCTAAGAACAAAGAAAAATCCATGAAGCCAAAACACCAGATCAATAAGAATGATCGGAGGCCGATTTGCTACAATTGTGGAAAATCCGGTCATATGGCACGAGTATGCCGGATGATGAAGAAGAAGTATCAGAACTATGAACATGCACCTCCAATCCTCAACCTGCCAATCCACAAACCAACATGGTGTTATCCAGTACTGGTCCTACTAGTATTGATGATCGGCCTGGAGCGGCCTAACAGTGACTATGGGGAATTCTACCTCGGCACGAGTACTTGGAACTGGGAAAGTACTTCTAAGATTTACATATGGGAACGTGCTTCCTCTATTTAATGTGTACCATATGCCCGAAGGAAGGAGGAATCTGATCAGTGGATCTCTTCTGATAAGGAGTGGCTATTTTTTGTTATTTCAATCTAAGAAAGTAATTATAACAAAGAATGGAACATTTGTAGGCAAAGGCTATGAGTGTGATGGCTTATATGTAATTAATAAAATGAATGATGTACCTTTGAATATTCCTTCTTATAGCAATAATAAAGTTATTCTTTCAGTATGTTCTTCATTTCTTTGGCATGCTAGATTAGGACATGTGAATAATAATACTATTAAAAGAATGATTAGTTCTGGTTTATTGCCTAATGTTTCATTAGATGAAAAAGAAAAGTGCCAAATTTGTGTTCAATCTAAACAACCTAGAAAACCATTTAAAATGGTAAATAGAAATTCAACTTTATTAGAATTAATTCATTGAGATGTATGCGATCTAAATGGAACTTTGACTAAAGGGGGTAGAAGGTATTTTATTACCTTCATAGATGATTACTCTAAGTATTGTCAAGTTTATTTAATGAAATCTAAAGATGAAGCTTTTGAGATGTTTAAGACTTATAAATCCTTAGTAGAAAATCAACTTGATAAGAGAATAAAAATTCTTAGGTCAGATAGAGGAGGAGAATACACCTCTAGTAACTTGAATGAATTCTGTAGAGTTAATGGAATTCTACATGAAGTTACACCTTCCTATTCACCTCAGTCCAATGGAGTGGCTGAAAGAAAGAATAGGACATTGCAAGATATGGTAAGATCTTTGCTTGCCAACTCAGGTTTACCTGAGGTTTGGTAGGGGGAAGCAGTGCTTACTGCATGTTTCCTGCTTAATAGGGTTCCATTTAAAGGTTCTAATGAATCTCCTTATGAACTTTGGAAAGGAAGAAAACCTAACCTAAACTTCCTAAAAGTTTGGGGTTGTTTGGCTAAGGTTAATATTCCTTTAATTAAGAAAAGAAAATTAGGATCTAATACTTTTGATGCTATATTTCTTGGTTATTCTCCTAATAGTGTTACTTATAGATTCTTAGTCATTAGTTCTAACATTAATGACATAAATAAGAATACTATAATTGAATCTAAAGATGCTTCTTTCTTTGAAGACATTTTTCCTTTTAAGGATAAAATAGAAAAGCATATAATAGATAGATCTAATAATGCATCTTGTAATTCACCTTCGAATGAAAATGAAAATGAACTTATTGATGTTAATGAACTTGGTAGAAGCAAAAGAATTAGAAAAAAGAAAGATTTTGGATCTGATTTCTATACCTTTATGGTTGAAGATGATCCTAAAACATATAAAGATGCTATGAACTCATTAGATTCTATATTTTGGAAGGAAGCTATTAATCGTGAAATGAATTCACTTATGACTAATGAAACATGGTTTCTAACTGATTTACCACCTGGTAGTAAGGCTATAGGTTGTAAATGGATTTTTAAGAAGAAATTAAGACCTGATGGTTCAATTGAAAAATATAAAGCAAGATTAGTTGCTAAGGGATTTACTCAGAAAGAGGGTATTGACTACTTTGATACGTGTTCTCCTATGACTAGGATAACCACTATCCGTACTTTAATTGCACCGGCTTCAATCCATAATTTAATAATCCATCAGATGGATGTCAAGACTGCCTTCCTCAATAGTAATTTAGAGGAAGAGATTTATATGGATCAGCCAGAGGGATATGTGGCTCAGGGACAGGAAAGAAAAGTTTGTAGTTAGTCAAATCCCTTTATGGTTTAAAACAAGCTCCTAAGCAATAGCATAGAAAATTTGATGAAATAATTGTTAGATGTATGCCCTAGAAGCCAATTTGGCTGACACATTGTTGATTCTAGGGACATAATTTTGTACTTGACTATTTATTATTGAATAAATAAAAGGCATCTTTTCATTCATATTGTTTATGTGTCTATGAATCATCCAAGAAATTAATAAGATGATGATACATATTCTCAAGAGTTGAGAATTTGAGCCATGTATCATTGGTGATTAATTTCTAAATGCTCCTGATCAATGGATCATCACGAGGACGGTGATCGATCCGATCAGTGCACAGATCACCTTCCTTCTGGATGGACGAGACTTGAGTCCACAGTGTAGGGACACTGAAGTGATAGTGCAGGTGCTTGTTAGAGAACAAGGGTACTGAGCGTGACCAAGACAAGAAGTCACTTGGATGTCTATCCACTCGTCAGTGACTTGCTTGATGTTGCAGTAGTGTGACTGGTCCTTTGACCTGCGGTGCTTCGGCTACTCACAGTGAGGTTATTGTAGTTTGACTGCACACATACATGGTCTCTAGCCATATGGGTCCATGCAGTGTAGATTGGCTGCAGTAGGTTCACTGTAGGAGTAGGGTATGCACCTATAAGGAATCTATCGACCTTGATAGAAGAGGAGTGATCCTATGTGATTTGTTAGACTGAGTTCTAAGACCTTGACCAGGGCAGTAATATAAAGTGGAAAAAAGGTTTTCCACTATCGAACTCAAGTCGAATAAATCTTTGACATATGACAGACGATGGGGTTTGACGAGTTGTCCATGACCTCCGTCCTGTAGGGATCCATGATAGTAGGACTGTATCACATGTTAACTGTACCTAGAGGTTCATCATTCCATTCTGCTGGGTAGCCACTACATGCTGCTAGGTGTCACTGGTGGATGGTGGGACTCATAGGGATCATCTTGATGATCGATAAACCCTAATGAGTTGAGTTGGAATCGTTCCAACCCATTGAAAGGAGTTTTCAATGATATAGTGATAGAGATCATAATATATCTCACTACCAGTCAGAATAGAACCTATGGGGTCACACACACTAGAAGTATTGACCGATCCGATGGTTGAAAAGTGATTATGAATCACGAGTAATCAATTTGATTGATAAAGAAGTTGAAGAAGGAAAGGGGATTAATTAATTGGACTTGAAACAAGAGTCCTACTTCGGGTAGGATTCCTAGAGTCCTAATTGGATTAGGACTGGAAATCCTAGTTGGAGTAGGACTGGGAATTCCTACTTGGAATAAGATTCCTAAAATCCTAATGAGATTAGGAGTTTTGAATTAAAATTGGATTCCTACTTGGAGTAGGATTCCTAGAAATCCTAATTGGATTAGGACTTCGAATTCAAATAGAGTCCTAATTGGATTAGGACTAAAATTAAACAAATCCTAATTGGATTAGGATTCCTTAAGTCTAAATTAATTAATAAATCAACATGACTCCTAATTGGATTAGGATTGAAGAGTTCAATTGAGTCATGGTTCATTCAAGTCCTAATTGGATTAGGACTAGCATAGATTGAACCCAATTTGGCTAATCCTAATTGGATTGGGATTAAACCATGAGAGAGGCACCTAATCCTTTTTGGAAGAGGATTGGATTAACCAAGTAAGAGGGGCATCACCCCCTCTTCACTTAGTTGGTGCGACATGAAGAGAGAAAGGGGGTCGGCGCCCCCTCTTGGAAAGTAGTCAAGGGCTCCTAACTTGTAGGAGCCCTTCATCCTTATTAAAGGAGGACTAGGGCCGGCGCCCTAGATGGACCTTTCTCCTCTTCATCACGTGGCCACCCCCTCTCCATCTCTCCTTGGTTCAGCCGCCATCAGCAAAGGGAAAAGAAGAGGAGGCGTCTCCCTCCTCTTGGTCTTCTTCCTTGGCTCCAACGCATGGAAAAAGAAGAAGGCTGCAGGGGCTTTTGATCTTCTTCCCATCTTCATCCTTCTTCTTCCTCCTCTCAAGCACAATCAAGGGTTGATTGAAAGAGAGGAGATCAGCCATCAAAAGCTATCTCTGCAAGGGAGCTAGCACCCCGGTGAGATAGAGAGCTTGGATCGGATCCTGCTTCGTGTGGA
This sequence comes from Phoenix dactylifera, assembly GCF_009389715.1. Taxonomy (NCBI): domain Eukaryota; kingdom Viridiplantae; phylum Streptophyta; class Magnoliopsida; order Arecales; family Arecaceae; genus Phoenix; species Phoenix dactylifera. Next base: position 25,726,575 of record NC_052393.1, on the reverse strand, counting down.
TACCTGTAGAGGCCGGACGTTTGAACGGCTTCAAGCGAACCCTCTTCCAAAACCACGAATTCAGATTTGCGGTGATCATCTACCCGCACAAGGTGAAGATTTGATCTTCCTAATAGTTTTAAAAGTTTTAATTCTTACCTAATTACGAAAGGTCTCGAAACAACGTTCATGCGATGAACGTCGAACCCGTGCATGCCAATTCCGCTGCCATCTGATTTAATTTTTGAAATATCAGCGGCATGGGCGGGTTCCCAACAGTGGTATCAGAGCCTAGGCTTCGTAGATTAAGGTAAGAATTAAATATCTAAAGGCATAATAGATCTGAAAATTGAATGATCATGCATGCTAAAAAATTCTGCATGCAGATTTTTCAGGGGTGCTGATTTTTTGCATGCTGATTTTTATGTGATAAAAAGATGATTCTAAATGCATTGTTAATGGGATTACAAAGTTTAGAATCATGATTAGCATGATCAGCGACCTATGTCATGATACAATCAGTTAGTTTTCAGATCTGAAAATTATAATTGTTGCATACGGTGATGATCATAGGATTCAAACCCTTTTGGTATCAAATGTAATGACCTGCGATGTGATCTGCGATGTCATGTAATTTTTCAGATGCTTGCATGCATCTTATTTGATGTTTTGAGAGGCCTGCGTGCCTCCTAAAAGGAGATGTAATTTATTTTTATTTTTATTTTACATCTGGTTGTATTTCTGTGATGTGATGTACATCAACGATCAAGTTGAAGCAAAGGCATGAGATGAAAGGTGATCTAAGCGGTTGATGGCGATGGGATCAAGAGTTGATCAAGGATCGAATCAAGGTGGCTTGGAACCAATTCAAGAGTTGAAGACCACTTGATCGATTGATGTGCATGTGCTTGTAATACGACCTAATTAGAATCCATGATCATCACCTAGTTAAAGTTTAGCTTTAATTTGATGCTGCGATTATAACTGCCTGTGATGCGCCGTTTGCATGTGATGTAAATGCAAGTCGGGTAGATAGGTTTACATGTGATGTAGCAAACCCAATTGAGACCTAAATCAAAACCTCCTCAATCAAGTCGAGAGTGAACCGACATGAGCAAGTCATATTAGATTAATTGATCTAATTGGTGTCTAGGAAAGCATGAAAGGTGGTTACTTAATTAGGACCTTACTCTCTGAGTAAGGGGAGCCTCCCACCTGCTTACCTGGCCAATTGTTCGATTACCTCTTATGAAGGGCTCAAGTTGCAAACACTAAGACCTGATTAACCAATATTAAGTCAATAGGTCTTCCACTGTAGTAGAGCTGCTAAGGCCTTTCTGATGTTGATTTGTCTCGCTGGACACAGTGGTCAAGTTGCATCGGGGGCTGGACCTCTCTATAGACATGAGATGTTGTAGGGTAAAGGTGGGGTTGGGCACCAATAACTGTTAGGTGAGGACCCAATGACGACTTTATTCCTACGGTTATACGGTGGGTCTGACTTAACTAAGAAATGGGACCAATAACTGTTAGGTGAGGTCTTCATGGCTTAGAGACCAAGTTACACTGCAACATGCTTGAGAAGCATTGTACAAGAGTTGTACACTCATCCATCTATGTGTCACCAATAACTGTTAGGTGAGGTGGCATATAAATCGGTGGGACCGCAGTACCCACTAGAAACCCTAGTCGTGTGGAATTTCCGTTTTCCTACCAGGGGAGTGTGAGGAATTCGAGAAAATAGTGGGAGTTACATTTGTTCTAAAAGACCTTAGAACAGATTAGGATCAAGTACAAAAGTCTAACTAGAATCTTTACTCTCTGCAGATACAATGTCAGCTTCAAACCCTCTGACCCGTATTCTTGAGACCAACCGACTGACCGGAACCAATTATAAAGACTGGCTTAGAAATCTCAAAATAGTTTTGGACTGTGAGAAGATAGGCTACATACTCGATTCAGATATCCCCACACTACCAGCACGTCCTACTGATGTTCAGCGTGAGTTGCATAAAAAGTGGTTGGATGATGACATTAGAGTAAAATGCTATATGATGGCATCCATGTCTAATGAACTCCAATGCCAGCATGAAAATATAAAGACAGCTAGGGAAATACTGGCACACCTGCAAGAGTTGTATGGTGAGCAGAGTCGCACAGCTCGTTTTGAAGTGTCCAAGAGGCTTTTCAAAGCGAAGATGCGCGAGGGGCAGTCTGTCCATGATCACGGTCTGACCATGATCAAGGACCTAGAGGAGCTTGAGAAGCTCGGGTATGGACATGCACAAGGAATTACAAGTGGATTTGATCCTACAGTCACTTCCTGATTCATTTGGTCAGTTTATAGTAAAACTACCCATATGAATAAGATTGAATGCACTAAGACTGAACTAATCAACATGTTGGTAACTGCTGAGGGAGCCTTGAAAGGTTCAAGGGGCAATGTCCTTGCTGCTTGAGTTGACTTCTGGTTCCAAGAGAAAGTCTACTTGGAAGAAAAAGAAGCCTGCTAAGAAGCAGAAGAAAGACAAAGAAGCCAAAGAAGGAAGTTCAAAAGAAAAAGGCTAACGACAAAGGAAAATGTTTCCACTGCAATGTCGAGGCCACTGGAAGAGAAACTGTCCTTCATACCTCGAGAGCCTGAAGAACAAGAAAGGTGACATACCTTCAGAAGGTATAGACTTGCTCATATTTGAAACTAATCTAACGGTTTCTTCTACTTCTAGTTGGGTTATAGATTCTGGTTCTAGTGCTCATTTGTGCACTACCATGCAGGGTCTAAAGGAAAGTAGAAGGCTGGCGGAAGGTGCGGTAACCCTTTAGGGTTGGCAACGGGGCAAAAGTTGCTGCTGTGGCTGTGGGCACCTACCATCTGCGAACTACCGTCTGGAATTTAGTTTAATACTTAGAGACTGCTATTATGTACCTGTTGCTAGCAGAAATTTGATTTCTGTTTCATGTCTAGCACAGGAAGGTCATGTTTTTACATTTTGACAAAGACTGCTGTTCTATTTATTTAAGAAATAAAATAGTCGCACGTGGTTTCATGATCGACAGTCTCTATCATTTACATATGGATGTATCTGTGAATGTTACCGAGCAAGATATGAGTGCCAAAGGATCCAAAAGATCCAGAGATGAGATAAACCAAAGATATTTGTGGCACCTCAGACTTGGCCATATTGGAGAGGATAGGATGAACAAAATGGATAAAGATGGGCTTCTCGGCTCATTGACTTCCGAGTCATATCCAGTTTGCGAGTCCTGTCTTCAAGGAAAAATGGCTAGACTGCCCTTTGTAGGACATGGGGAGAGGACCACTGAAATACTTTACCCTAATACATACAGATGTATGTGGCCCATTCGATGTGCTAGCCAGGGGACGTTATTCTTACTTCATTACTTTACGATGATTATTCACGGTATGGGTATGTGTATCTTATGAGACACAAGTCTGAATCCTTTTGAAAAGTTCAAAGAGTTCAAGAATGAAGTAGAAAAACAAACTGGAAAACCTCTTAAGGCTCTTCGATCAGATCGAGGAGGAGAATACCTTAGTGGGGAATCCGGGACTATCTCAAAGAAAACGGCATAGTCTCACAATAGACATCTCCGGGTACACCTCAACTCAACGGGTGTCAGAGAGGAGGAATCGGACCCTGTGGACATGGTCAGGTCCATGATGAGCTTCACTGATTTACCTAGGTTCCTTTGGGGAGATGCCTTACTCACAGCGATTTATTTATTGAATAGAGTTCCCTCTAAATCCGTTCCTACCACACCGTATGAGATATGGCATGGTAAGAAACCAAGTCTGGGTCATCTCAAGATTTGGGGATGTCCGGCCCATGTCAAGAGACTACAGGCGGACAAGTTAGAGGCTAGGACCATAAGTGCTCGTTTTATAGGATATCCTAAAGAGTCATTAGGATACAATTTTATGTCTCAGAGGATCACAATGTGTTTGTGAGCCATCATGCCATCTTCTTGGAAAATCAGTTTATCCTTGATAGAGGCAGTGGGAGGAAAATTGAGCTTGAAGAGAAAGTCTCTGAAAAGCAACGAGTCATGGATCCTATTGAACCCATTCATACAGAGCCAGTACACAATGTCCCTCGACCACCTCGTAGATCTAGTAGGGTCTCCCATCCTCCCGATAGATACTTAGGTATACTAGAAGAGGATTACCGAGGAAATGTTCCTAGTGGGAGATAGGGATCACATACAGGATCCCAAAACCTACAACGAGGGCGATATCTGATATCGATTCCGAGAAATGGCTGGAAGCTATGAAGTCAGGAGATAGACTCCATGCATTCCAACCAAGTCTGGACCTTAGTAGATCCATCAGAAGGTATTGTACCTATTGGATGTAAATGGATCTACAAAAGGAAGATAGGTTCGGATGGAGAGGTAGAGACCTATAAGGCAAGGCTTGTGGCGAAAGGGTATAGTCAGCGCGAAGGCATTGACTATCAGGGAGACCTTTTCACCTGTTGCCATGCTAAAATCCATCCGAACATTGCTTGCCATTGCAGCATTTCATGATTATGAAATCTGGCAGATGGATGTGAAAACTGCTTTCCTGAATGGATATCTTGATGAAGATATCTATATGGAACAGCCTTTTGGGTTTCACTTCCAGTGATGAAGATCACAAGGTCTGCAAGCTGCAAAGGTCCATCTATGGACTAAAGCAAGCATCTCGGAGTTGGAACACTCGTTTCGATGACGCAATCAAAACGTTTGATTTCATCAAAAACGAAGAGGAACCATGTGTTTACAAAAAGGTTAGTGGGAGTGCTGTCGTTTTTCTCGTACTGTACGTAGATGACATTCTCCTGATTGGGAATGATATTCCCATGCTAACCTCGGTCAAGGTCTGGTTGTCAAAAGAATTCTCCATGAAAGACCTTGGGGAAGCATCCTATATTTTGGGAATAAAGGTCTATAGAGATAGATCTAAAAGGATGCTTGGCCTTTCACAGAAATGTACATAGAGGAGGTGCTGAAGAGGTTCAGCATGGAAAACTCCAAGAGGGGTCTCTTACCCCTAAGGCATGGAATTCATCTCTCCAAGAAGATGTGCCCCAACACATCTGAAGAGATTCAACGCATGAGCAAGATTCCTTATGCATCGGCAATAGGAAGCCTCATGTATGCCATGCTATGTACACGACCTGATATAGCTCTTGCTGTGAGTGTCACAAGCAGATATCAGTCGAATCCAGGTGAAGAACACTGGACAGCTGTGAAGAATATTCTTAAGTACTTGAGAAGAACTAAAGATTTATTCTTGGTTTTTGGAGGATCATCAGAGTTAAAGGTAGAAGGGTACACAGATTCAGACTTCATGACTGATGTCGATGACAGGAAGTCAACATCTGGATATGTGTTCTTGTGCAATGGTGGTACGGTAATTGGAAGAGTTCTAAACAACCGATCATTGCTGATTCTACTATGGAAGCTGAATACATCGCCGCCTCTGAAGCTGCTAAGGAAGGCTTCTGGTTCAAGAAATTCATTGCAGAGTTGGATGTGATGACATCAGATGCCATAACACTCTACTGCGATAATAATGGCGCCATAGCCCTTGCTAAGGAGCCAAGGTCTCATCAGAAGTCTAAGCATATAGAGCGGCGCTTACCTCATACGCGACTATGTGGAGAAGAAATATGTAGAGGTGCAGAGAGTAGACTCCGCGGATAACGTGGCAGACCCGTTCACTAAGCAGCTGAGTCAGCAAAAGACTGAAGCCCACCTTGAGAAGATGGGCCTAAGATATATGACCAATTGGCTTTAGTGCAAGTGGGAGATTGTTAGATGTATGCCCTAGAAGCCAATTTGGCTGACACATTGTTGATTCTAGGGACATAATTTTGTACTTGACTATTTATTATTGAATAAATAAAAGGCATCTTTTCATTCATATTGTTTATGTGTCTATGAATCGTCCAAGAAATTAATAAGATGATGATACATATTCTCAAGAGTTGAGAATTTGAGCCATGTATCATTGGTGATTAATTTCTAAATGCTCCTGATCAATGGATCATCACGAGGACGGTGATCGATCCGATCAGTGCACAGATCACTTTCCTTCTGGATGGACGAGACTTGAGTCCACAGTGTAGGGACACTGAAGTGATAGTGCAGGTGCTTGTTAGAGAACAAGGGTACTGAGCGTGACCAAGACAAGAAGTCACTTGGATGTCTATCCACTCGTCAGTGACTTGCTTGATGTTGCAGTAGTGTGACTGGTCCTTTGACCTGCGGTGCTTCGGCTACTCACAGTGAGGTTATTGTAGTTTGACTGCACACATACATGGTCTCTAGCCATATGGGTCCATGCAGTGTAGATTGGCTGCAGTAGTTCACTGTAGGAGTAGGGTATGCACCTATAAGGAATCTATCGACCTTGATAGAAGAGGAGTGATCCTATGTGATTTGTTAGACTGAGTTCTAAGACCTTGGCCAGGGCAGTAATATAAAGTGGAAAAGAGTTTTCCACTATCGAACTCAAGTCGAATAAATCTTGACATATGACAGACGATGGGGTTTGACGAGTTGTCCATGACCTCCGTCCTGTAGGGATCCACGATAGTAGGACTGTATCACATGTTAACTGCACCTAGAGGTTCATCATTCCATTCTGCTGGGTAGCCACTACATGCTGCTAGGTGTCACTGGTGGATGGTGGGACTCATAGGGATTATCTTGATGATCGATAAACCCTAATGAGTTGAGTTGGAATCGTTCCAACCCATTGAAAGGAGTTTTCAATGATATAGTGATAGAGATCACAATATATCTCACTACCAGTCAGAATAGAACCTATGGGGTCACACACACTAGAAGTATTGACCGATCCGATGGTTGAAATCGTGATTAGGAATCACAAGTAATCAATTTGATTGATAAGAAGTTGAAGAAGGAAAAAGGGAATTAATTAATTGGACTTGAAACAAGAATCCTACTTCGGGTAGGATTCCTAGAGTCCTAATTGGATTAGGACTGGGAATCCTAGTTGGAGTAGGACTGGATTCCTACTTGGAATAGGATTCCTACAATCCTAATGAGATTAGGAATTTTGAATTAAAATTGGATTCCTACTTGGAGTAGGATTCCTAGAAATCCTAATTGGATTAGGACTTCGGATTCAAATAGAGTCCTAATTGGATTAGGACTAAAATTAAACAAATCCTAATTGGATTAGGATTCCTTAAGTCTAAATTAATTAATAAATCAACATGACTCCTAATTGGATTAGGATTGAAGAGTTCAATTGAGTCATGGTTCATTCAAGTCCTAATTGGATTAGGACTAGCATAGATTGAACCCAATTTGGCTAATCCTAATTAGATTAGGATTAAACCATGAGAGAGGCACCTAATCCTCTTTGGAAGAGGATTAGGTTAACCAAGTAAGAGGGGCATCAGCCCCTCTCACTTGTTGGGCGACATGAAGAGAGAGGGGCCGGCGCCCCCTCTTGGAAAGTTGTCAAGGGCTCCTAACTTGTAGGAGCCCTTCATCCTTTTAAAGGAGGACTAGGGCCGGCGCCCTAGATGGACCTTTCTCCTCTTTCCGTGGCCACCCCCTCTCCTCTCTCCTTGGTTCAGCCGCATCAGCAAAGGGAAAAGAAGAGAGGCGTCTCCTCCTCTTGGTCTTCTTCCTTCTTCCAACGCAGGAAAAAGAAGAAGGCTGCAGGGCTTTTGATCTTCTTCCCTCTTCATCCTTCTTCTTCCTCCTCTCAAGCACAATCAAGAGTTGATTGAAAGAGAGGAGATCAGCCATCAAAAGCTATCTCTGCAAGGGAGCTAGCACCCCGGTGAGATAGAGAGCTTGGATCGGATCCTGCTTCGTGTGGATACCCGTAGAGGCCGGACGTTTGAACGGCTTCAAGCGAACCCTCTTCCAAAACCACGAATTCAGATTTGCGGTGATCATCTACCCGCGCAAGGTGAAGATTTGATCTTCCTAATAGTTTTAAAAGTTTTAATTCTTACCTAATTACGAAAGGTCTCGAAACAACGTTCATGCGATGAACGTCGAACCCGTGCATGCCGATTCCGCTGCCATCTGAAATTTTTGAAATATCAGCGGCATGGGCGGGTTCCCAACAATAATTATTTCTTATGGCTTTAAAGTAAATGAATCTGATAAATGCTTATATTCTAAGTTAGAAAATGATTCATGTGTTATCTTATGTTTATATGTTGATGATATCTTAATTTTTGGTACTGATATGAATATTGTAACTGATATCAAGAATTTTTTATCTAATAATTTTGATATAAAAGATTTAGGTCAGGTAGAGGTAATGCTTGGTAATAGGATTACCAGAATACCTAATGGTATAATCTTTGATCAATCACAATATATTGAGAAAATTTTGAAGAAATTTGATAAGTACAACTGTAAACCAGTGAGTACACCTTATGAGCATGGTTTGAACTTGAAGTGCAACAAAGGTGATCCAGTAGCCCAAGAAAAATATGCTCAGATTATTGGGACACTGATGTATATTGCAAATACAAGTAGACCTGACATTTTCTATGTTATAGGAAAGCTCAGTAGGTTTAATAGTTGCCCTAGTCGTAGTCACTGGGAAGCACTGGACAGAGTACTTAGATACTTGAGAGGTACCATGTCTTATGGTTTACATTACTCAAGATTTCCTGCTGTACTTGAAGGATACAGTGATGCTAGTTGGATAACTGATTTAGTGAACTGAAAAGGAACTAGTGGATACATATTCATGTTGGGTGGTGCAGCTGTTGCTTGGAGATCATCCAAACAAACTGTGATCACCAGATCCACTATGGAGGCTGAGATTGTAGCCTTAGATTCTGCATCTCAAGAAGTAGAATGGTTTAAAATCTTATGTCAGAAATTCCTATTATGGAAAAGCCTATGCCTGCTATCTCTTTGGTATGTGACAATGAAGCTGCAATTAATACTTGTAGAAATACTGAATATAACAAGAGAAACAGAAGACTTATTAGTGTGAGACATAAGACAATTAGATACCTAATTAAAAATGGTATCGTGACTTTGGAATTTGTTAGATCTGAAGGTAACCTAGCAGATCCTTTGACTAAAGGACTAGCTAGAAGCAAAGTTATAGAAACATCAAGGGGGATGGGACTGAAACCCATAAGGAATCATTGACAATGGCAACCCAACCTATTCTGACTGGAGATCCCAAGACGAAAGGTTCAACGGGAAAAACAAGTTGTTTAATGATTAGTTAGCACTATTATTAAAATGACTTTATGTCATTTGGTTTCTCCCTATGATGTGAGTGCTAAACACAGCAGAGGTATACGGAAGAGTTTAAAACTCTGAATGAGTCCGAGTCTATGATAAGGTGCTGTGCTGCGAGCACCCTTGGAGGATTAACCTATGTGAGTGTGACTGTGTGGCCGCAGTCTATGAGAATAAGGGTTTAACCCCTAGAGCGCTCATGAAACTGAGATATTGGTGCATGAGGCCGAAAAGCACCACCTATGATGAACCCATTATTTGCATTTGTCATGGGTGAAGTATATGGAAATCTGAACCAAAGGATTTGGCTCAAAGCTTTTTAGCTACCACTATTCCTTCAGATGTAAGCATACTTTCACTAGGTAAAGGTTCAAAGCCGCAAGCTACCTTTATTGAAGTCGTGACATAAAAAGTCCGGTATAACTATTTTTATAAAATCTTAAAAAAAAATATTTTAATCAGGTAGGGGATTGTTGGATTTATTAATGATTAAATGTTTTATTTTTCCCTCTTCCCACGAGTTTTTGTGTCACCCTTTTCATGCTTTCCCTCAGTTTTATGTCATGCTTTTACGTCCGTGCAAGAGGAGCGCGAGTTTTTGAGGGACGCGACCGTGGCTTCGCGGTATCGCGCCTCATGCGAAGGATCGCACCCGCGACCGGTTTCGCCACGCGAAGGATCGCGCCCGCGACCGTGAAGAGACGCACACCGTGAAGAGACGCACCCGACAGGCTCTCTCGTAGAGGTCTATAAATAGACGGCCTCTACAGATTAGAAAAAAATATGAAAAACATATGAGATTAGAAGCAGAGGAATCCTAATCTCTCTTCTTTCTCTACTCTCTCTACCAGTTAAAATATTTCTTCCAATTTTTTTTTTTAAACGGGCTTGCTGCATATTGATTCTGGGTTCGAAGCCTTCTTTGATCTGTGCAAATCATCGAGGTTGAAGGAACGGGAGGCTGTTGTATCTCAGGAGTAGAACGCCATCCAAGCCTAGTGCACTGTAAGGCGGCGAAATCTACTTCAAGAAAAGTGACCAACATACCACGCCTCAGCATCTCGGGTTCCATTTTTCCTACTTTTACTTTTTTTTTTTTGTTTTAGCCTATTATTGCCTATTATTTATTGAAGTAGAATAGTTTAGTTTTTATTTCTGCTTCAACATTATTTGCAACAATAACACAACACCTCAAGTGACAAGGACACATGGGTCATCAGCTTAAGTCAGGGCTTTGATACCTTTCTAAATGATACATCTCTATTTTGGAATGCTTCAGTTATGTTTATATTAATCTAGGAAAACAGTACATAACAGCAAATGGTAAGTTTGTTGATTGAAGCAGGTTTTTTATACTGAGCTGCACATTAATGGGCTTCCAACCAGGGGAAGAGTTTCCCCCTCATTCCTCCTATGGGGCTGAACAATCTAATTTCATGTGGAGGGGCAGCATGCACAGACATTAGACAATAGAATTTTGGAATTGGTGAAATATGTGAAGCATTTTAAGAACTACAGTTAGGGATTGATGAAAATTGGGAATGTCTTGGTGTTTGTCATTAGGAATTGGCAAAAACTGTGGAGGAATTTGTGAATGCTGTGTGAATGAATTGGTGTATGCTTTGAAGCATTTTTGAGATTTATCTTGGGCTTCGTTTGGAGTCAATATGTCTTCTTATGCATTGTCATTGTTCTATTAGAAATGAATCAGATTATGTGATCTCTCCCAATGACTTATATGTGCCGTGAGTTGACTGCTATGTTATCATATATCTTAGTATTAGGAAAATCTTCTATTCCTTACTGCCAGTTATAAGCATTCAATGAATAGATGGGGCAACAAAGCTAGCCTTCACTGACTAGTTTCATGGTCAGGATTGATTTCATTAGTTTTACTTTCATCGATGTCTCTAGGTGAAACCCAAACATTATTCAGGTGAACTTCTATGCCAATCCTCTACAGAGCTGTAGCAACTACTGTTTAGGTAAAGTTTATCATGCCTCTTTGCAAAGAATATGTTCATGTAACCAATTTGAGCATTCGGAGTAGGTTCTCAATATATATTCAAAACACAAGTTTATCAAGATGTATGTTTATATATATTGATTTTGTGCCAATTTAAGTAGTCATAGCTGACATGCATTTCAGATGACTGAGACTGTACATGTTGAATCATAAAAACCATTATTGTTTAATTGAACTGCTATGTTCTCATTATCATTTCAAAGTTCATATACAGTAACATAACTGGCCCAAAAACAAAGTTATTTCTCATCATACATCATTGACTAACCCAAAACAAGATTCCTTTCGTCTCACTTTAACACCAAAATCCAAACACTAGTCCGCTGCCCACCCCATTACAGCCCAGTGCAACATAATGAAAGTTCCACCCACCCCCAACAAGCCACCAACCATGTGTTGAAAATATTTTACCTAAAAACTACTACATCTTTATTTTATAAAAAAATTATAGAGAAATAATCTACTAGAAAAAAAAATCAAAAGGTTAAAAAAAGCTTATCTGGATCGAAGCGGTGTGATATACACTGCCATAAGAACGTGATTCACCCCCTACAAGCAGGTTTGCGGCGATCTCATTCCAAGGTACAACAATTCGGTTTAGCCGATCTTTCTCTAAACGAGCACGATTGCTGGAGAGGCCTGATCCGACCGACTCTTTTAATTGTCCAGATGAAAAAAAAACTTAAAAAATATTTAGAAGAAGAGGAAAAAAAGAAGAATTTTCTATTTCGTCTCAATAAATAGAGAAGTAATATGAATTGAGTTATCTGAAATACTAGATCAGTGCCTATTTATAGATTTTGTCCAATAACTGATACGATTGCCGCGTCTCTAAAGATGTGATGTTTCAAAAATATCGTAGCCCTACCTCTGCATAAACTGAAGCTGGCATATTTATTATTACCTTTTTTTTCTAAGTTAAAACTCCACCCTATTGGCTACAACATCTCCTACAATCGATCACCCAGGGAAGCTAGTAAACACCTCATCAGGTACCTTCTTTTATTTCTGCCAACTTTGGAGCTCAGTCTCAAGCCTCCTATTCCTCCGAAGGAGCCTGTTGATGACCTTTCTCCCACTGTCCCACATGCACAGGTCCTAGCTACGGTCCTCCCAACTCCCAAGCCAAAGAAGTGCCAACCTGGGTATGCAATTGTTCACGAAGTCCAAAGAAGTCTTTTACAGGGACGTAGATGGATGGGATTGCTTGAGGACAATACCTTATGTTGGGGGGAATAAAGTTTCCCCCCAAATGACATAAATGCCCTCTAAGAAGCCGTACAACCTCCGACCCCGGACAGCCGAAGTCGCGTCTGACCTCGGAACGCTCGGCCACAAGACGACCGACCCCGAAACCTCCGACCTAAGAGAAACCCCCGATGTCCGAGGACCATACTCCAACACCCCTCCGGCATTTATTGCGCATGGCCGCTGTAATCTTCCGGCACACTCAACAATAAATGCGGATCTCCGGCTTACTTCCACCATTAATGCGGATCTCCGGCTTACTCCATAATAAATGCGGATCTCCGACTTACTCCACATAAATGCGCATGGCTCCTGACATCTACGGATCCCAGCTCTCCACGGCAAATCGACCCGGCAGGGTCTAGTCGACTATGATAAGTCCTGATCTCGGCCATACCGCCGACATCAGTGCAATGATTCGCCCTGACCGAGCGCCGACCTGAACAACATGCCAAGCCGTACTACGGCCTCGCCCTGTACATCACAGGTAAACCGACCCCCGCATATAAAAGGGAGCCTTGGCCTCTCAAGAGGGGATTGGAAACATTCATACACCCAAAATCACTGTTTATCTCCTTCTCCCCACTATTTGCCCCTCCCTGACTTGAGCGTCGGAGGGCCGGCGCCGGAGAACCCGGCCACCGGTTCGTGTGCAGGCACCCGGATGGAGGACGCCGTCAGCCAACGGATCGCCGCCCCCGCTGCGAGGACCTGCTGTTCCTTCTCTCCGACCGCCCCGGACGGAGGACCGCCGCCCGCCGACAGACCGCCGCCCCGCCGTGAGGACTAACAGTCGCTCCCCTCTGCTCGACCGAAGATTGCCCCCGGGTCCAATTTCCAGCAACAGTTGGCGCTAGAGGAAGGGCCCGAGTAGCAGTCATGAAGTTGAGAAGTAAAGGAGCCTCTAACGTCTCCCGGCGTCCCCCGCAAAGTCCTGGACACTCCGTCCAGAATTCTCCAACTCCGGCTGACCCAGCTCCTCAGGTCCAGCCGGAACAGTTCAATGCCCTGGTACAGCAAGTCCAGGGCCCTGGCCGCCGCCGTTCAGGGCCTGCGGCGCGTGGAGCTTACCGGCACTTCCCCCGCAGGCCCAGGCCCCGCCGGAGTGTCTCCCCAACGGCCCGGTTCTCCCCAGCCAAATTTGCATGGGCTCCTCCCAGAGCCAACAATGGAGAACGAGCTTCTCCCCGGAGAGAGTTACCGGGAGAAGGTTTCGACCGGAGACCCCAACTTTCTGAAGGCGGAGTCAGCCCCGGATCACCGTGAGCTGGCGCAAACCACAGCGACAATCCCACGGGTGGGGGAGCTCGACCGAAAAGTCGAGCATCTGGAGCGCCAGATTGCGGCACTCCACAGCAAGAAGGCAAGACAGGAAGGGACTTTGAGTTCACTACCAAGTCCCCCTTCTCCCGCCAGATCGAGGACGAGCCAGTTCCCCGCGAGGTTCAAAATGCCTCAGGTGGAGCCCTACAGCGGAATCACCGACCCCTCGACCACTTGGAGAGTTATCGGGCCCTCATGGCCCTACAAGGGTCCTCGGAGGCCATACTCTGCAAGGCCTTCCCAGCAACCCTCCGAGGGAACCGCTCGGCTTTGGTTCTCTGGTCTGAAGCCGAACACGGTGTCCTCTTTTGAGCAGCTCGGCAGGCAGTTCGCCACCAACTTTGCTGCCAGCCGGCGCCAGCGACGGACATCAGACTCCCTCCTGGACATCAAGCAGAAGGAGGGGGAGTCCCTCAAAGAATACCTGGACCGCTTTACCGCCGCCACATGGGAGGTTCGCGAGCTAGACCAGTCGATAGCCATGTCGGCTCTGAAGACTGGGGTCCTCTCCTACCGATTCCTCTTCTCCATCGAGAAGAGCTTCCCGGCCGACTTCACCGAAATGCTGGCCCGAGCCCGGAAGTACGCCAAGGCCGAGGATGGCAGTCGCCTCCAGGCGGGGGGCAATCGAGCCCACCTCGAAGAAGCGGAAGAAGCGCCCGCGAGGAGCGCGGTCGACAAAGGAGCCGGTCTCCCCGCCGAGAGAAGAATCTCCCCAGACTGAGGAGCCCGCCCCGTCAGCAGGGGCGACCTCAGCAGAGGACACCTCCTCGTCCGAGGTCTCCACCACGGCCCCGGACGTACCAGGCGAGGTACGAGAACTATACACCCGTCAATGCTCCTCGGGCCGAGATCCTGATGGAAAATTGAGGGTCGGGACTTCTTCCGACCCCCGCCTCCTATGCGAGACACGGGATTTCCCCGAAATTCCAGGAAGTACTGCCGCTTCCACCGAGATCGCGGGCACGACACGGAGGACTGCTTCCAACTCCGGGACGAATAGAAGCGCTCATCAGACGGGGAGTACTCAACTGGTTCGTGAGGAACCACATGAGGAAAGGAGGCCGGCGGAGAATGTCGCACCAACCGAAAATCCTGGCGGCAACAGGCCTATCGCCGGCACCATCAACATGATTGGGCGGACCTCGGCAGGAACAGCCGCCCAGGGAGCACCCCCGAAGCGCCCACGCACTGATGAAGTCATCTCGTTCTCGGACGAGGACTTAGAAGGGGTCGAGACCCCTCACGATGACGCTGTGGTCATCTCAATGATTGTAAATAGGTTTGATGTAAAGCGTGTCCTAGTTGACAATGGAGCTCAGCCAACATTTGTACTACCATGCCTACCAAAAAATGGGGTTGACAGAAGGACACCTCCGGAGAATCAATGCCCCGCTGGTCGGGTTTACCGGAGATGCGGTCCCGATGAAGGTGAGGCTAGCTTCCTTGTCACAGTTGGCCTCGCCCCCCGGGAGAGCACTGTGAGGATGGACTTCCTGGTGGTCCGTCTGCCCTCGGTCTACAACGCCATCCTTGGGCGCCCAGGGTTAAACGCCCTTCGAGCCGTGGTTTCAACTCGCCATTTGCTCATGCGGTTCCCCACCGGCCAAGGACGTGGGCGAGGGTCCGCGGAGACCAAGCTGGTCGCCAAGCAATGCTACATGGCGGCCCACACAGTAAAGCAACCAGCCGAGGCACCAGACCGCCCGATGGGCCCTTCACTGCCCATAGAAACCCTCGATGCGAGGGACACCCTCTGGAAGAAGCAAGTAGAGCCCGGTGAGCTCCTTATTCAAATCCCACTACAAGAAAATTTTCCGAGCTAACCGTGCAGGTTGGCTCCGGCCTCGGCGCCCATGAGAGGAATCGCCTCGTCAGCTTCCTGCGGGACAACGCTGACGTCTTCGCCTGGTCGCCCCGCGGACGTGCTAGGAATTAACCCCCGAGGTCATGGTCCACCGACTCCAGGTGAGGCCAACCAGCAGGCCTGTAAAGCAGAAGAAAAGAGGCTCCGCCCCTGAGCGACAACGAGCTGCGGCCGAGGAGGTGGACAAACTCCTCGGAGCCGGCTTCATCCGGGAGGTCTCCTACCCGGATTGGCTCGCCAACGTAGTCCTCATAAAGAAGGCCAACGGAAAATGGCGTATGTGCGTGGACTACACCGACCTGAACAAGGCCTGCCCAAAAGACAGCTTCCCTCTCCCGAGCATCGACCAGCTCGTCGACTCCACTTCAGGACACCAACTGCTAACTTTTATGGACGCCTTTTCAGGATACAACCAAATCCGAATGGCGCCAGAAGACGAGGAGAAGACGGCCTTCATCACCGACAAGGGCACCTACTGCTACAAGGTGATGCCCTTTGGCCTGAAAAACGCTGGGGCCACCTATCAGAGACTGGTCAGCCAAATCTTTAAAGACCAGATCGGCCGGAACATGGAAGTCTATGTGGACGACATGCTGGTAAAGAGCCAAGCGGCGGAAACACCACATAGCCGATCTCAACGAGACATTCGCCAAGCTCAGAAAATACCAAATGAAACTTAATCCGGCGAAGTGCGCGTTCGGGGTCACCTCGGGGCAAGTTCCTGGGTTTCATAGTGACCCAACGCGGAATTGAAGCCAACCCGGAGAAAATCCGGGCACTGCAAGAGATGTCGCCTCCAAAGACAGTTAAGGAGGTGCAGCGGCTCGCGGGGCGGGTAGCCGCCCTGGGAAGGTTTGTTTCTCGATCAGCCGAGCGTTGCCTCCCCTTCTTCAAGAGCCTCAAACGGCCGAAAGACTTTCGGTGGACAGAAGAATGCCAGCAAGCCTTTGAAGAGCTTCGAAGCCTTCTGGCCTCTCCCCCGCTGCTCACCAAGCCCCAGAAGGGCGAAATTCTTTACTTATATCTGGCCGTCTCCCCAGCTGCAGTAAGCTCGGTCCTCGTCCGGGAAGAAGACAAGCTCCAAAAGCCGGTCTATTACACCAGCCGGGTTCTCAGGGATGCTGAGACCCGATATTCTAAACTTGAGAAGACCATCTTCGCTCTCATCATCTCGGCTCGGAGACTCAGGCCTTACTTCCAAGCCCACACGATAGCTATATTAACCGACCAGCCTATGAAGCAGATATTGCAGAGGTCGGATCGTGCGGGGAGGATCGCCAAATGGGCGGTCGAGCTCGGGGAATTCGACCTAGAATATCGGCCCAGGCCGGCTATCAAAGCTCAGATACTCGCCGACTTCATCGTGGAGTGCACCCTTCCGGACGACCCCGAGTCGCCATCTGAGTCCGTGGAGGAGACCCCGAAGCAGCCATGGGTCCTGCACTCGGATGGGTCTTCGACCCCGGGGGGCAGCGGGGCCGGACTTATCCTCACCAGTCCAGATGGAGTGGTGGCCGAGCAAGCTCTGCGCCTCGAGTTCCCGGCCTCGAACAATGAGGCCGAGTATGAGGCTCTCATCGCCGGGCTCAAGCTGGCGAAAGAACTAAAAGTGGGAGACCTGACGGCCTTCAGCGACTCCCAGCTGGTGGTGAACCAGGTCCAAGGAGATTTTGAAGCTAAAGAGCTATCCATGCAAAAGTATCTCCAAAAGGTGCGGGAACTCACATCTGCCCTAAATTCTTTCAATATTCAGTATATTCCCAGAGCGAAAAACCTCAGGGCAGACCAGCTATCCAAACTGGCCACCTCCCGCATGAGCGAGCTTCCCAAGGGAACAGCGCTCGAGTATCTTCGGGTCCCCAGCACGGAGGAACCCGAGCCCACTATGTGCATCGACTTCGAGCCAAGCTGGATCGACGGGCTCGTCTGCTATCTTCAGGACGGAACTCTACCTCATGACGAGACGGAGGCTCGCCGAATCAAGCGCCAGGCTCCCCGGTATGTCTTGTACGAGAATAAACTCTATCGACGATCATTTACTTCTCCCCTTCTCAGATGCCTCCGCCCCTCCGAGGCGGACTACGCCCTCCGAGAGGTCCATGAAGGGATCTGCGGAAATCACCTGGGGGGTCGAGCCTTGGCCCATAAGATCCTGCGGCAGGGATACTACTGGCCCACACTCCAGAAGGACGCAACAGATTTCGTCCGCAAGTGCGATCGGTGCCAACGAAACGCCAATATCCAGCGCCGACCTTCAGCTCTGCTGACCTCCATCATCGCCCCCTGGCCGTTTGCCCAATGGGGGATCGACATCCTGGGGCCCTTTCCCCTGGCCACCGGACAGAGAAAGTTCCTGGTCGTCTCCATCGACTACTTCACCAAATGGGTCGAGGCCGAACCTGTTGCCCGGATCACCGAGCAAAAGATGCGGGACTTCGTGTGGAAGTCTATAATCTGCCGATTCGGACTACCCCGTATCCTTATATCTGACAATGGTCGACAATTTGACAATGTTCATTTCAGGGAGTTTTGCTCTGAGCTCGGCATTGATCATCGCTTCACCTCGGTTGCCCCATCCCCAGACAAACGGGAAAACTGAGGTAACTAACCGAACTATTTTGCAGGGACTCAAAGCTAGGCTTGATCGGTCCAAAGGACAGTGGGTCGAGGACTTGTACAATGTCCTTTGGGCGTACCGGACCACGTTCCGACTGCCCACGGGAGAGACCCCCTTCAACCTAGCATACGGCACTGAGGCCGTCATCCCATTGGAGATTGGCTTGCCTTCTTCGAGGGTGGAGCATTACGACCCTGATACCAATTCCTCCCAGCTCAGGAGCAATTTGAACCTCGTCGAAGAGACAAGAGAGGTCGCCCGGGTGCGCATGGCGAGATATCAACAGCGAACGGCCCAATACTACAACTCCAGAGTTAAGCCCAAGCTCTTCAAAGTAGGGGACCTCGTCCTCAGGAAAGCCGAGGCTTCTCAACCAACCGAGCAAGGAAAGCTCGCCCCAAACTGGGAAGGACCGTATCAAATCGCCCGGGTACAACGGCCAGGGGCGTACAAATTGAAGTCCCTGGAAGGGACTCTGATCCCACGAAGCTGGAACTCCGAGAATTTACGAATGTACTACCAGTGAAATGTTAGATGTATGCCCTAGAAGCCAATTTGGCTGACACATTGTTGATTCTAGGGACATAATTTTGTACTTGACTATTTATTATTGAATAAATAAAAGGCATCTTTTCATTCATATTGTTTATGTGTCTATGAATCGTCCAAGAAATTAATAAGATGATGATACATATTCTCAAGAGTTGAGAATTTGAGCCATGTATCATTGGTGATTAATTTCTAAATGCTCCTGATCAATGGATCATCACGAGGACGGTGATCGATCCGATCAGTGCACAGATCACTTTCCTTCTGGATGGACGAGACTTGAGTCCACAGTGTAGGGACACTGAAGTGATAGTGTAGGTGCTTGTTAGAGAACAAGGGTACTGAGCGTGACCAAGACAAGAAGTCACTTGGATGTCTATCCACTCGTCAGTGACTTGCTTGATGTTGCAGTAGTGTGACTGGTCCTTTGACCTGCGGTGCTTCGGCTACTCACAATGAGGTTATTGTAGTTTGACTGCACACATACATGGTCTCTAGCCATATGGGGTCCATGCAGTGTAGATTGGCTGCAGTAAGTTCACTGTAGGAGTAGGGTATGCACCTATAAGGAATCTATCGACCTTGATAGAAGAGGAGTGATCCTATGTGATTTGTTAGACTGAGTTCTAAGACCTTGGCCAGGGCAGTAATATAAAGTGGAAAAAGAGTTTTCCATTAGCGAACTCAAGTCGAATAAATCTTGACATATGACAGACGATGGGGTTTGACGAGTTGTCCATGACATCCGTCCTGTAGGGATCCACGATAGTAGGACTGTATCACATGTTAACTGCACCTAGAGGTTCATCATTCCATTCTGCTGGGTAGCCACTACATGCTGCTAGGTGTCACTGGTGGATGGTGGGACTCATAGGGATTATCTTGATGATCGATAAATCCTAATGAGTTGAGTTGGAATCGTTCCAACCCATTGAAAGGAGTTTTCAATGATATAGTGATAGAGATCACAATATATCTCACTACCAGTCAGAATAGAACCTATGGGGTCACACACACTAGAAGTATTGACCGATCCGATGGTTGAAATCGTGATTAGGAATCACAAAGAAATCAATTTGATTGATAGAAGTTGAAGAAGTGAACAAAGGG
The DNA here is from genome assembly GCF_009389715.1 of Phoenix dactylifera. Classification (NCBI taxonomy): domain Eukaryota; kingdom Viridiplantae; phylum Streptophyta; class Magnoliopsida; order Arecales; family Arecaceae; genus Phoenix; species Phoenix dactylifera. Next base: position 25,706,589 of record NC_052393.1, on the reverse strand, counting down.
AATTAATTAATTAGACTTAAACACAAATCCTACTTCGGGTAGGATTCCTAGAGTCCTAATTGGATTAGGGCTGGAAATCCTAGTTGGAGTAGGACTGGAATTCCTGCTTAGAATAGGATTCCTACAATCCTAATGGGATTAGAAATTTTGAATTAAAATTGGATTCCTACTTGGAGTAGGATTCCTAGAAATCCTAATTGGATTAGGACTTCGGATTCAAATAAGAGTCCTAATTGGATTAGGACTAAAATTAAATACATCCTAATTAGATTAGGATTCTTTAAGTCTAAATTAATTATTAATCTAATGAATCAACATGACTCCTAATAGGATTAGGATTGAAGAGTTTAATTGAGTCATGATTCATTCAAGTCCTAATTGGATTAGGACTAGCGTAGATTGAACCAAATTTGGCTAATCCTAATTGGATTGGGATTAAACCATGAGAGAGGCACCTAATCCTCTTTGGAAGAGGATTAGGTTAACCAAGTAAGAGGGACATCAGCCCCTCTCACTTGGCTAGGGCGACATGAAGAAGCTAGGGCCGGCGCCCCCCCTTCTTAGGCAAGTTGTCATTGGAACTCCTAAAAGTTAGGAGCTCCAATCCCTTTATAAGGAGGACTAGGGGCCGACGCCCTAAAAAATTGAATCCTCTTCTCCTTGCTGCCGCCACCCTCTCCCAACTCCCTGGTTCAGCCGCCAACAAGAAGGAAAAAGAAGAGAGCCTTGTCCGCCTCCTCTTCCTCCAATCCTTCTTCCAACGCGGGGAAAAAGAAAGAAGGCTGCAGAAGCTGTGTTCTTCTTCCTTGAGTTCCTTCTTCCTCTTCCTCCTCTCAAGCACAATCAAGGGTTGATTGAAAGAGAGGAGATCAGCCATCAAAAGAAGTCTTTGCAAGGGAGCTAGCACCCCGGGAAGACAAGAAAGCTTTGATCGGTTCTCTACTTCGTGTGGATACCCGTAGAGGCCGGACGTTTGAACGGCTTCAAACGAACCCTCTTCCAAAACCACGAATTCAGATTTGCGGTGATCATCTACCCGCGCAAGGTGAAGATTTGATCTTCCTATTAGTTTTAAAAGTTTTAATTCTTACCTAATTACGAAAGGTCTCGAAACAACGTTCATGCGATGAACGTCGAACTCGTGCATGCCGATTCCGCTGCCATCTGAAAAATTTTTGAAATATCAGCGGCATGGGCGGGTTCCCAACATGAAACCCCAAGGGGTTCAAGATAATCAGGATAATGGACTCAGCTCCTTTTTCTGCAAATATTTCTCTCATTTTGATGACTGTAATCCTCTTCTAATATTGGGTCGTCTGTGATCCTCAGATTCTCCGGCCAAAATCGGGATGCCTCGAGGCTCGACCGTAGAGTCCCAAACTCCCTCGACCTCGGGAAGAATCGCAGGACGGTGAAACGTCGACTGGTGCAAGATTCCTCGACTAAGGTCGAGATGCCCCGAGTGTCGACAGTGCGTGCCCAGACCCCTCGACACTTCGGAAAGACGGGGTATTACCTTTGCAGTCCCCCGTGGCGCTCAACACCAACAACGGGGTAGTACCTTCGCGGCCCCCCGTAGCGCCTCCTCGACTAAGGTCGGGATGCCCCGAGGGTCGACCGTAGAGAACCAGACTCCCTCGATCTCGGGAAGGCGCCGTGAGGGGTGGAAAGGGTGGCTCCACCCGGGGCGCCACAAAGTGGACCCCCGGGAGCGGTCGACGATCCCCGATCCCCGAAGCGAGCGATCCCTCGACTAAGGTCGGGATGCCCCGAGGGTCGACCGTAGAGAACCAGACTCCCTCGACCTCGGGAAGGCGCCGTGAGGGGTGGAAAGGGTGGCTCCACCCAGGGCGCCACAAAGTGGACCCCCGGGAGCGGTCGACGATCCCCGATCCCCGAAGCGAGCGATCCCTCGACTAAGGTCGGGATGCCCCGAGGGTCGACCGTAGAGAACCAGACTCCCTCGACCTCGGGAAGCGTCGCCGGTCGGTAGAGCGTGCCTAGACCAGCCGACCTGACGAACGATTCCTCGACTAAGGTCGGGATGCCCCGAGGGTCGACCGTAGAGAACCAGACTCCCTCGATCTCGGGAAGGCGCCGTGAGGGGTGGAAAGGGTGGCTCCACCCGGGGCGCCACAAAGTGGACCCCCGGGAGCGGTCGACGATCCCCGATCCCCGAAGCGAGCGATCCCTCGACTAAGGTCGGGATGCCCCGAGGGTCGACTGTAGAGAACCAGACTCCCTCGACCTCGGGAAGCGTCGCCGGTCGGTAGAGCGTGCCCAGACCAGCCGACCTGACGAACGATCCCTCGACTAAGGTCGGGATGCCCCGAGGGTCGACCGTAGAGAACCAGACTCCCTCGACCTCGGGAAGGCGCCGTGAGGGGTGGAAAGGGTGGCTCCACCCGGGGCGCCACAAAGGGGACCCCCGGGAGCGGTCGACGATCCCCGATCCCCGAAGCGAACGATCCCTCGACTAAGGTCGGGATGCCCCGAGGGTCGACCGTAGAGAACCAGACTCCCTCGATCTCGGGAAGCGTCGCCGGTCGGTAGAGCGTGCCCAGACCAGCCGACCTGACGAACGATCCCTCGACTAAGGTCGGGATGCCCCGAGGGTCGACCGTAGAGAACCAGACTCCCTCGACCTCGGGAGGTATCACAGGTCAGCAAAGCGTCCACGAACCCGCCGACCTGACGTGAGATCCCTCGACCAAGGTTGAGGCGCTCCGAGGTCCGACCATAGGGTCTTAAGCCCCCTCAATCTCAAAAAGGGCTACAAATCAACAGAGCCTCCCCAGATCCTCTCAACTCCGGCAGGAGTCGCCGGGTCCATGGGAAGCCCGAGCCCCTTTTACAAGTCAAAAATGACTCCGGAGGTCGACGAGGAAGGGAAGCGACCTACTCCACCATGCGAAGCATGACCCCGAGAATGCAAGAGGTACACCCAACTAGACGCCCTCCTTGTCAAATTTTATCTACATATTGCCGAGCGGGATCTCGTCCAATGTTGGAGTCTTATTTTGCCCCAAAGCCGGGCTTCTTCGCTGGGTCGGCTTAAGACCGACCTCCCAACTTCATTATGCCTGCTCTGTTCGTCAAGTCTCCGCAATCCGTACTAAGGCTTCATAAAGTAGGGCCCAACTCGGCTCTTCTAAGTAAACTCCGACGTCCAGCTGAGAAAGTGGTCCCGGCCACGAATGTACCAGCCAAGCACAGGTACCAAGGCAATCTTTGGGAATCCCAGCCTTGTTCACCGAAATCTCGGCAGGGTCCGAGAACGATAACTACGAAAACCTTCGGCAATAACTTGTTTATTAGCCCGCGCTCCCTATGAGAGGTTCGGAGTTGAGTTCGGAAACCCGACTAAACTCCCCGAATAGCGGCACGAATAGACCTATTCCGGTCCCACTTGAAGGGCTAAGGCCCGACCTCGGTGCCTTAAGATTTTCCTAAAGGCCAAACGTGGCAACTCCCACGACTCTAAGATCCGAGTTATAGGACTTAGAGAAATTTTCTAGAAACCTAAGCTCGGAGCTCCCTCTGGTCGAGACGACTGGAATCCGAGAAGGCTAAGATATAGCCAGGGAAAAGGGCAGCTTCGTTAAGCAGCCCAAAGATTAAAATACGAAGTTAGAGGTCGTCGAGGCGGTTAGCTAAGGTTCTAGCCTCATCCACGACAACAGAGGGAAAGATGAACACAGAATGACAAAAATATTTCTTCATTAACAAAGGGCGGGAAGGCCAATTACAAAATTGAAAGTCGGCCACTCAAGGGCCGACCCCGGATACAATGAAAAAGAAAAGAAAAATATGCTAAGTCCTAAGCGGCGGGAGCCACATCCGGGGGTCATCCGGCACATTGATGACCTCATGATCTTCCTCCGGAACAGGCTCGGGGCCGGGAGCAGGAGCTTCGGGCGCCGCCTCCGGGACAGCGTCGATCTCGGCCGCCGGAGCCGCCTCCATGACACCGTCCGCCTCGGCTACCCCCGTCGAAGGCTCGGCGGGGTCCTGCTCGTATATTCCCGACTCGGACGTCAGGATGGCAGGAAGGGCTTGCACGTCGGACCCCCAGCCCCGGTCCTCCCTCGGACGGACCGTCGAGAAGTCGTACTGAGGGCAGTACCGGCGCACCTGCTCCCGGAAGTTCTCGAAGCCTCGAAGGAAACCGTCGACCGTCTCCTCCTCCAACATGTCGCGGAACTCTTGCGACTCTTTGAAGAGTTCCACAGCATGCTCGGCTCGTTCGAGGGCCCTCCTCTCCCGGGCCTCAAGTTGCCCGAGTCGGAGGCGGAAGACCCCCTCCTCATACTCGAGGGCCGCGACCCTGGCCTGGACCTCCCCTAAGCGCGCCTCCGTGCCGCGCATGGTTGCCCTGGTCAGGGCATGAGCCGCCTTCTCCTCCTCGAGCGCCCCCACCATGGCAAGGCGCTCAGCCTCGGTGGCTGTCCACCGAGCCTCGGCCGCGGCCAACGCCGCCTCCAGCTCGGCGACTCTTTTCTTGGCCGGCTCCAGTTGCTGGCCGAGCTGTTGAACTTCTTCCCGATACCCATGGGCGATGAACGCCATGGTGTCGAGCTCGAGAATATGCTGAAAAGAAAGAAACGAGGGTATTGTGAGTTGAAAAGCACATATGTACGCTAAAAACTCGGGGAAATTAAGAAGGAAGCTTACCCGGGCGGTGTTGCAGTAAGCACTGCCGACGACCTCCTCCAGCGAAATACCTCGGAACACGGCCCGGTCCGCTAGAAGCACCGCACGCCGCAACATGGAGCGTGCGACCTCGGCATCTTGAAAGGCCGAGCGCCCCTCGGGAATAGAAGAGTCCGGCTCGACCGACTCTTCTCGGAAAGCCCGGGAAGAGCTCGGCACGATCGAACCCGAGGTCCCGGAGCCGCTCGCCTCGGTGCCTCGGGTAAGCCCGGGTCCTGGCTGCTGCGGCCGGACCACGGACGGCTCCCCCCGCTGGCCAAGGGGGGTAGGGCAAGGAGGGGCCGACGGGCCCGCATCACCAACAACCCGCTCCCGCCTCGGGTCGGCTGCAGGGGCCCCCGCCTCGGGGCCACTCGTCCCGGCCGACGAAGAAGCGCCGTTCGTCCTCGCCCTCTTCCGAGGCTGGGGCGCAGCACCCCCGGCCTTGGCCTCTCGCCTCCTCAGGCGAGAGAAAAGTGATGTGTTGCTGGTCGGCATGCGTGGAATATCTGAAATCAAGAATTTGTTAAGAGTCAGACCAGTGACCGTAAAGACGGAGAACAAGAAATAAATAAATAGAATAATGCAACCGCCCTTACCCTCGGGGCGCGCCGAGCTCAGACCCACGCTCGCCAGGGCGTCCTCCCGCAGGAGCTCGGTCAGGTCGTTGCCCCTCCCGAGGGCTCGCAAAGAGTCCAGGGTCCTCAGCTCCCTCCCCGTGGGCTCGGAGAGTTTGTTGAGGGCCTTCAGCCGAGGGTGTCCCCACCTTGGCTCGAACCCCCAAGGCGCCGCAGACGCCAGAAAGAAAAACTTCCTCTTCCACTCGTGAATCGAGGAAGGGGCGCCCCGGAAGAGTGACATACCGCCCCGAAAGGCGAAATATAACCACCCTACGTCCGCCGGGTTTTTCTTTAACAGAAAACACCGGCGAAAAAGGCCTACCGAAATCGGAATCCCGTGCCCGAGGCACAGGGATAAAAACCCGATTATGGTCCTCCATGAGTTCGGAGCCAACTGCGCCGGGACGAGCTGGTACTCGGCCAGCAAGTTGCTCACGAACTCATGGGCGGGAAAACGCAGGCCCGCCCAAAGTGTCTCGCGGTAAACCGCAATCCGACCTGGGGGCGGCTGCGTCACCCTGTCTTCCGGCCCTGCGGTTTCAAGGCGAAACCCGGGCTGGAAGAAGAAACGGGAGCGGATTAACTCCAGCTCCTCTTCCGACAGACTCGACCCAACCTCTTCGGGACCGGAACCCATTCTCACGGAAGAGTGGAGCAAAAGTTAAGAGTAGAAAATGGAAGTTGACGAGGAGGAGAAAAGAGGAAACCCTAGTGAAAACAGGAAGAAAACCTACTGGACATTGCCGGAAATCGCTCCGGGCACCACCAGCAAGATTCAGCTGAGGGAGGAAGCAGGGGGGAAAGACGACGAAAATAAGAGGCAGCCAAACAAGACCTTTAGGGCAGACTCGTGGGGTTTATATAGACCCCCCTGATGGCCCAGATCGACGGGGTCGGTTTCCATCCCCCCGACCGGGTTGCGCCACGTGTCGACCTCGGAAGCCGAGGCACCGTATTCACTCCGGTTTAATAAATCGGATACGAAATCGAAGCGTTGTCCCATCGGATCTCGGGGCCTCATCATGGGTCCACAGAATCAAATCGTCTTGAGGAACGAGCGGACGTAACCCCCGCTCCCTCGTTTAATAAGATCTGGGACACGTGGAGCCCCGATGAGGCCTCCACTTCTTCGGAATTATGATCCAGTAACATGAAATCGAAAGCGTCCGACCTCGGGTCGCGCCGCGTGTCCGTTTCAAACCCCGTAACGGCACACTCATTAATGAGCCAGAAACGTCGATTACGGAATCGAGACACCGCCTCGACGAGCTCGAGGTCCCCCATCATTAATCCGCCGTAAAATGATCCTGGCGATTCAAGAAGCATGATGATACGAGCTCCATCATTAGCTCACCGAATAAAGCAGCCTCGAGACGCCAAAGGGCGCATATCTCACCATGAAAGCTCCGGAAAGCACAAGGGGGCGGGCGAGACCTTCCCCCCAACCTTAGTGACAGACTTTACTTCCCACGTCCGAGCCCCACAAGCCGCTCGAACTCGGAAGTCGGGGGGTAGTATTGGGGGGAATAAAGTTTCCCCCCAATGACATAAATGCCCCTAAGAAGCCGTACAACCTCCGACCCCGGACAGCCGAAGTCAGCGTCCGACCTCGGAACGCTCGGCCACAAGACGACCGACCCCGAAACCTCCGACCTAAGAGAAACCCCGATGTCCGAGGACCGTACTCCAACACCCCTCCGGCATTTATTGCGCATGGCCGATGTAATCTTCCGGCACACTCAACAATAAATGCGGATCTCCGGCTTACTCCACCATTAATGCGGATCTCCGGCTTACTCCATAATAAATGCGGATCTCCGACTTACTCCACAATAAATGCGCATGGCTCCTGACATCTACGGATCCCCAGCTCTCCACGGCAAATCGACCCGGCAGGGTCTAGTCGACTATGATAAGTCTCTGATCTCGGCCATACCGCCGACATCAGTGCAATGATTCGCCTGACCGAGCGCCGACCTGAACAACATGCCGAGCCGTACTACGGCCTCGCCCTGTTACATCACAGGTAAACCGACCCCCGCATATAAAAGGGAGCCTTGGCCTCTCAAGAGGGGATTGGAACATTCATACACCCAAAAATCACTGTTTATCTCCTTCTCCCCACTATTTGCCCCCTCCCTGACTTGAGCGTCGGAGGGCCGGCGCCGGAGAACCCGGCCACCGGTTCGTGTGCAGGCACCCGGACGGAGGACGCCGCCAGCCAACGGATCGCCGCCCCGCTGCGAGGACCTGCTGTTCCTTCTCTCCGACCGCCCCGGACGGAGGACGCCGCCCGCCGACAGACCGCCGCCCCGCCGTGAGGACTAACAGTCGCTCCCTCTCCTCGACCGAAGATTGCCCCCGGGTCCAATTTCCAGCAACACCTTAAAAAAAGAGATTGCTTGAGAACAAGCAGGAGCTCTGGCTCAAGTCCATGGCGATCTCACTTGATTTTCGCGTATCTCCCTCCTTCACTGCCTCTCCCAATCACAATGCTAGGCTCGCCATGGTTGTTTCCCCCTACCTCTCTCCTTGGTTCTGCACACTGGTTCAAAAACCCTTCAAGCTCTAGTTTTAAGTGGGAAGAAGACCATTCAAAAAAAAGAAAAGGAGAAGACAATCACGCCCAACTCGCACCATTGAGCTCATAACGATGCCAAAATGGAGAGCATTTCCCTGAGGCTCTGAAATCCAATGGAATGCAGATCCATTCATATCCATAGTTATTTTATTTATTAAATATCAATAAAAATATTTTATATTTATATATAAAAACAGAATATAAGTTAAATAGTTAAACTCATATAATCAAAAAAATATTAAACAAAAATTAAATCAAATTAAAAGTATGTTAATGTAGTCATTTTTTTTTTTTAAAGTTTATTATTGCTATATAAATTAAATAGGTTACAAATAAAATCATATATTTGGATACGGATCGGATCGTCATCTATCCATGTTTCTTTTTTTTTTTAATAGATAAGAATATGAATATTAGTCGGATGCTCAAATTTCTATTTATATCCACATAAATTTAGATTTAGATAACAAAAATAAATTTGGATGGATATTATCGATTTATCCACCTTCATCTTTATTTTCTTAAGATGTCGACAAGGGCAGTTAAGAAAATTCCAAAGTTTTAAAGCCTCATGTAACTTTTAACTGAAGCTTAGTTCATGCCTGCTTCACCGAGATGGATGGAAGGGTTGCTTTGGATCAAAATAATAACTTCATGGGCCGGACCGGCCCGGTCTAAAACTTTTCAAAGTAAAGCAGGGCCAAGTGCAATATGGGAAAACTAGTGAGAAATCAAACTATATTTTCTCAAAATAAAAACTTGAGTATTGGACCACAAGGTCCACAATAACCCCCTCAACATAGTCTACATTTGACTTGTAAAATCTTCAATTACAACTACCGAATTATAAGAGGATTAGAAGAAGTAGTTGTACTTTTTTTTTTCTTTCTAGGCTAGAGAAATTCAATTTTTTTTTCGAGATGTTGAAGATGAATACGAGTTTAAACTTAACAAAAATGATGATGATAAAAAAATTGGCATAAGCTGGAATTCTCACTAATTCATTTTCCTGACTTGCCATCAGTGTTGAAGGACAAGTGATGATTATAAGTCACAGAAAGAACTTTTGATCCTTCTATGCAATTCAGTAATCTTACAAACCAAGTCCGGGGCTCAACCTACTCAAGCCAGAATCAAGAATATTTTAACCATAAAAGGTTGTGATCACACATCCATCATTCCCAAGGCCACGACAAATGGTGTATGAATCTTTTGTGGCCTAACTTTTGCATTGTAGAGTCCTATGATAACACGGCAGTTCTCATATTATCTATCTCGAAAATGAATGGCTCTCGTTCATTATTGAAATCCGACAGGTACTAAAATATGGTACATAGTGCATCATGAAGACGACGAAAAATCATCTGGCCCTAATATGTACAATGTGACAGCCATATATGATGATCCAAATTTCTATGGTGCAAAAGTCGCGCCACAAAGAATTTTGATTCATCTAATTATAACAAGATTTCTCGTCCGCTTGCCACTGACTGACCATCACCAACCGACCATCAATTACAACATCTTACGAACATACACAAGAACTGAAAAAATTATTACACTTTTTTACACGCTAGAATAATTTCAATAACAAAAATAGGATGCTAGCCATCACAGCATCCACACTTCTTCGCCACAGCCACTCGTCCTAAAAGCATGCATACATAAATCCAAAAAATCAGCAAATAAAAAAGTTATATAAAAAAAAAGGTCATTAAGATGTTCCGGCCGGAAAATTTACCGTCGCCACTGCCGAAATGCCGTAATAACCGGATGACGACGCGCCGGAGAAGTCCCCGCTCGAGTCATAACCACCACCAACACCGCCACCAACTCCTCCGCGGCCGCCGCCGCCGCCGCCGCCGATGGTGGAGTTGTCGAGCGTGAAGCCAAGCTGGTACGCCGGCGTCCCGTCGGGCTTGAACAGCCCGTAGTTCCTCTCCGACGCCGGGCCGGGCTTCAGGTTCTCGTTGAAGAGCGCAAACACGTACGCCCACAGCGGCACCTTCGGCACGAGGGGCGTCCCCTTCCCCTCCGCCACCAGCTTCATCAAATTCCCGTTGTACTTGGCCGCGTTCTCCGCCGTCGCCCCCGCCTCGTCGGCGTCGCCGGCCGACGGCCACCCGGTCTCAGAGACTCTCACCTCGACCCCTTTCGTCGTGCCGGCGGCGGCGATGGCGTGGTAGACGGCGTCGACCTGGGCGTGGAGGAGATTGGAGTACCGGAGGCCGGACCCCTGGTCGGCGACGGCGGCGGCGCCTGGCTGGAGGAGGGCGTAGTCGAGGGCAACGCGGGAGGGGTCCTTCTTGTAAGCGAAGTACGGGTACGCGTTGACGAAAAAGGGGGAGCCGGTGCGGGCGTGGAAGGCGAGGATGGGGGAGACGAGGGGGAGGAGGTCGGGGCGGAAGGCGGCGGTGGAGGGCGGGTAGGAGTCGCCGAGGATGGCGAGGGAGTGGGTGGTCGTGACGGCGATCTGGCGGTCGAGGCCGAGGGAGGCGAGGGCGGAGTGGAGGTTGTCCATGGCCGGGAGGAGTAAGGGGGGGAGGGCGGTGTTGTTGCTGGTGAGGACCTCGTTGCCGACGGTGAGGAAGCCGATCTTGACTGCCGGGAGGTAGGCCTGGATGTTGGACTGGACCCAGGTCAGGGCCTCGCCGGCGTCGGCGGCGACTTTAGGGAGGCTGCTGTCGGGGATTTCGACGACGAGCTCAATGCCGGTGCTGGCAAAGGCACGGATGGTGGCGGGGTCGGCGTCGTAGAGGCGCACGCGGCCGATGCCGATGGAGGAGACGAGGCGGGGCACCATCTCCAGCGAGGGTAAATTGTTGGCGACCCGGCCGTAGTTGACGCCCACCAGAGACGCCGAGGTGGCCGAGCACCACGGAGCCCGGAGAACTAGCTCGAGCAGTAAAGCAAGCACGAAAGGAAGCAGATAATGGACGGACATTGTCGAAGTCAAGTCATTTAGGAGCTGAGCCGGACGAAAAGAAGGGAGAGGCAGTGGGGAGGGGAAGCTGGATTTTTGTCCGAGGCGAGATAGGCGGCATCCAAAGGACTGACTGCAGTGAGAATAGGGTTGTGGGCAGCCTGAAAAAGTATTTTGTATGGGAAACGGATGTTGAAGGCCGGCGGTCCATTTCTGGAGGATGGCTCATCCACTATAATTGACTGAATTCGGAGAGCAGATAAATATGAGGATGGCTGCTCATTGATACGGGACACACGCAAATTGGTGCAGAAGTTGATCTTCTATGAGATAGCTCATATGTTTCGGAAGACGAATAGAGCAGCAAATTGGGCCACCTCTTATGTTGCCCAGCATTTCGGAAAAATCATCTAGATAAGCATAGCATGTATATCAGATCCTTTATTTTGCTTACTTTTACTTGATATGGCAGATTGTACTCGCGTTAGAATTATATGAAATAAAATGCCGTTTTGACAAAAAAAAAAAAGTGAAAGTATTGGCCGGACCTGATCCACCAACTCACCAATCCAACTGGCATATGGCTTTCGTTAGTTTCTTTCATTTATTTTTTTTTTTTACGTACATACCCTTCTAAATATTAAAATTTGCATAAATACCCTCTTCAAATTGATATTTACATGTATACCCTTATAAAATACTTATTTTGCATATATCCTTTATTTTTTTTTTTGCATATATGCCCACACCATCTAACGTCATCAAAAAATTAGCAGTTTAAAATTAAAAATAACATGGGTGCAGGGCGGACGATTTCCAAACGGACTCCTCATTCATTAGATAGAGAAGATCGCCAAGAACATTTGTAACGCGATATCAGATTAGCACATTCCTCGGAGCAAATGGGTAGACATGTAAAAGAAAATATTTATAAGGGTATATATGCAAATAATACTTTACAAGGATATTCATGCAATTTCACATATTTAGGAAGGTTTACATGCAAAAAATTCTAATTTTATTTTTCTCTATTTCAACCTGTTTTAACACTTGAATTTGTCTAGGTGGCCTTTTACCACATGGTCGTAGAGGTTGTTAATAAATCTGAAGGGTTCAAAGTCCTTCGATGATTTTGCTTAGGGATGATTGATGTTGTTCTTCCACCCATGAGCATAGCAATAGCAAGGAAGCTTGAGTTTTGTAATTTATCGTGTGCCTTTAAAAGATTCTAATCCTTTTATATATTCTAATGTATGCCCTCATATATTCATCTATAACAATAAATATTATAAGCTATATTTCAATTAAATAAGATATAGATGCTGTTATAAATGAAAAAGAATAAAGTAGATTAATCCCATAATTAAAGAACTTCCATAATTCTTTTTGTTATCTAATTGTCAAATCAATTTTTTTTAAGCAATCTTTTTATAAAAAACATCGAGGAGTAGACACTAGACAAATCCAAGTATTAAAACAGGTTAAAATTAAAAAAAATAAAATTAAAATTTTTTGCATGTAAACCTTCCAAAATATGTGAAACTGCATGAATACCCTCGCAAAGTATTATTTGTATATATACTTTTATAAATGTTTTCTTTTGCATATCTACCCATTAAGGATATTTTAGTCGTTTTTAATTTTAAACCGCTAATTTTTTAACGGTATTAGATGGTGTGGGCACATATGCAAGAAAAAAGAAAAATATCAATTTTATAAGGGTATACATGTAAATATCAATTTTAGGAGGGTATTCATGCAAATTTCAATATTTAGGAGGATATCTATATAAAAAATCCTTTGGAGTTTTAACTTAAAACAAAATAATAATTTTAAAAATAAATATAATAGATTTATTTCATAAAATTTATATGTTTAAAAATTTTAAAATTTTTATAACTCTTCTAAAAAATGTTGGTTTCTGAAGCTCGAGCAAAAAAGCAAGCATGAAAGAAAACAGATAATAAATGGACGACTGAGATGGATGAAAAGATGGGAGAGGCAGTGGGAAGGGGAGGGTGGATATTTGTCCGAGACATATAGGCGACATCCAAGGGTGAAAGCATTGGCCGGACCAGATCCACCAGCCCACAACGTACACAGATATGGCTTGCACTGCTTTCTTTCATTTGAGAAATTATATCACATGATCATGTATGTTGATATAATTGTTTATTTTTATAATAATACATCGAAATGAGCGTTTGATGAATGAAACTCATGAAAACGAGCAATGATTGATGATGTGCACAACTATGGCGCATAAAGTGTAGGATTCAACACAGTTGAGTTGGTGGACGATACAGTCTAAACCAATAACTTCATCTTGGCGGTAAAGTGACCGGATCTGGTGGCGTCGGTAGCTAACGGACAAGGAGGGCAATGAGGTGTTGGGTTTGCGATTTTGGGTTCTTTCTTCGTGTATCCATCTAATACGCCCATTTGATACAGTATTGGCGTCCGCGATGTCCTATTCTTTTGTTTCTCTCTTTAATTATCACCATTTTGATCCACCGTACATAGGTCTTACATGTTCAGCGTGGCGTTTGGTGGCCTCAGGCTGAATCAGACAAATTGTGGCATTTTTCACAGCCCATTGGGTCTCAAGGACCCAAGGAGTGGGTGGCTTTAGCCAAACAGTGCAACTTGGCTTTATTTTATACTGTTAATTCCATATAAGTATCCAAAATCTATCTAGTGAATAATCGATATGGGATTAAATACACGTCCGCACGGATTTTTACATACTTCTTCCGTTGAAGCTCTGACGTTCTCGTCAGACTAATGGTTCAAATCCATTCAAATCTAATCACAAACACCACGATCGGTCTGTGGTCATCCCCAATGAATCTGTGCTGCAGTATCCCCTAGTCTGTATAGGTTGAGGACTGGGTCCGCACTGATACCATTTATAACAACCTAATATCTCATCCAAAATGGCTAGCCGAAAGGTATTATTTGGGTTATTTGATGCTGTATAAGTACCTAAAATCTATCCAGCGAATAACCGATGTGGGACTAAACACACGCCCGCACGGATCCTTATAGATACCCTCGAAGGTTTTTTTTTTTTTTTTCAACTATACACACTCATTAATTAAATTAGAGATTCAGCAGAATACATGTTGCTTTATAGTACAAAAGATTCACTTATTGAAGGGTCTAAAATCAAGATTGACACATACTTTGCTTTCATTGTCTCAATTTGATTTTGATAGGGATTATGAATTATACATGGCATTAGAGCAAGCTAATAAGTTTGGAGTTCGGTGAGATCCAAGCCGTACCACCAATAATTGAAAAAGATTAAAAGGGAGTACTTTGAATGGCGGGATTAACTTCCCATGGTTACCAGAAATATGGTGGGAACTGAATAGCTGAAAAGATGATAGTGAGGTGAAAAATATTGCTCAGATTTCAAAAGCATTCATAGAAATACTCTAGAAATACTCCAGAGCAATCTAGTTTGATTTAAGTAACTTTAGATTCAAGACTACAAAGGAATTTGACATACTGCAGGATCTCGAAGAGCTTGGACTGAATATTAGACTTTTAAGTTTGAAGCAGTCTCATATACACGTCATTGCTACATATGATTGAGTTTGATCTAATTCTAATGATATTTTATTGTGGGTTAGATTGTATTATCTGAAACTTAATTTTATAACTGAATATAACTCTTTTTTAGTTATGCGACATGGCATGCTGCATGCATCCGTCATTGTATTGCTCTCTATGGTACCGGTGCTTTCTTTGCACCGTAGGGGATCCCGACCTTGTGCTAACCAAGTCTATTGGAAGGACATCATGCATTTCAATCCTCTTTCTAAGTAGCATACTACAGGGCATCTCGACATAATATCATATACAAGCAGCAGAATAAAATCAATTTTTAATTTAAATAACTAAATCAAAGTTAAAAAATTCTACAAAACCAATAATATTCTGAAATCTTACATCAACTTTAATAAAACCCTAATCTAAACTAAAGATCCAAAAATTTCTCTCTCTTGTCTCACTTCCATGATAAATCTTCGAGTCAAGCTAGTTATTCAAATCTGTAAAAACAATAAGAAATTGTATAATAAACTAGACAACACAGTAAGTAATGAAATAAATCAAGCGGTGTAATAATAATAATATGTTGAAATTAAGTATGTAAAGTATATCAATTCAAAATCAAGTTTATACATTGTCCAGTCATTTCAAATTTTAAATTTTCTTCATAAATTAACTTCTTTCAAAACATCAAGTTCATCTCGACAGTCATAAACTGTGACCACATTTTTTCCTTATGGTTGAACTAGAATATGAGCTCAGTAATAATCAAAGTTCCAACGTACAATTTCCACTAGTAGGGTATCATATACCAACATATAATCCTTATTAGCAAAGTGTCAAAGTATAAACTTCACCATCAGGGTATTGATGTATTAGCGCATAAACTCTACTAGCGGGGTATTAATATACCAGCGCATAACCTCCACTGGTGGGGTATCAATATATAGTTATACTGCGAAATCATTTTGAATCAAACTCTCTTTTCATAAATTGGATTCATGCTCTAAGTTGAAAAATGCACAAAGCCATCCAATATCGAATTTAGTTAAACATAATCTATAATAAAATCAATACCTTCGATCATGCATCAATTGTTATTCCATAATAGAAGATATTCAACAAATAAACCTTCAAATTCATAGACCACAGATAATATGACTCAAAACTCAATATTATAAATATTATATAATTTACTAATAAATCTGGAAAAAGAGTTACATTAGTTATCTTACAAGCGAAACCAAACTACAGATCCAATTAATTTTGAGAATTCCTCTTAGAAGCTAAGACTCCGGCAAGCGCTCAACTGGAATCTCCAGTAAGCACCATAAGCCATGACCGTTGGAAGTTAGGAGAAGAAGGAGAATGAACTAATAGTGGTCTAGCGATGGTGATCCATAAAACCTGTTGGCAGTTAGGCGAAAGAAAGTGCACAACTCTTTAAATAGCCGCTGGAGGTTAATTTTTCTAGCTTCCATAAAAGATTAGGATAGAGGAGGAGCCTGTCTCATACTCAAAGTCAAACAGGGCTCTATTCTTTTCTTTTTCGTCTCTTACTTCAACTCTTACATTTGAGTCTGTTAAGTGGTGGACTAGGCTCAGCTCCTTATTAGTTGGGCTGGGTGTCACATAAACCCTTCTCGATTTTATTAAACAGAAGAAATCATTATGAGAGAAAGAGAGAAAAGATAAAGGAAGAGAGGGGGAAAGAAGTAAGCTTAATTACAAAAAGAAAAAAAGAAGAAATGTAGCAAGGAGATGCAGTAGTGTAGCTTTCTCTTCTTCAAGATGAATTATCCATCTTCTAGGTCTTTGAATTGCATGGGCGATGGTTTGATTTGGGTTGGTGATATAACTATTGAAGATCTAGTAATTCCTTTTAGTCCAATTTTACCATAGAATGATAATGACTAAAATGATCCAATCAAAGCAGTGTTTGTCCAGCGAGTTGAGGTGATTGAGTCAAAGTTGGCCAGAATCTGTTGAAGCCCTAGAATATGTTGGAAGAAGGCAATTGAGATCTCAGTTGTAAAGCTATAATTCAAGAAGAGGTATGCATGTCTTCTGGTCTTGGTTATAGAGGACAAAAGATGGCATTGCTGTCCATCCTTTGCTTGAATAAGTTGTCATTTGTGAGTAGCTTAGATAGATTTGCTAGCCGGGCAAACGTGAGTCCCTTTTATACTTATATTTTACTTGCTAATTATCTTGCACTAATAATAAATTCACATTATAAAATATAAAATTTTCCATTTATTTTAAGATTATTAGATTTCAAAATATTCTTTGATAACATCCTACAACAATAGAAGCTTCAAAAATACAACTACAAAAGCATGGACCCATGCAAATTATTGGTCCATTATTCATGTGTTATAATAACTATTATAACATTGTTAGAACAATCTTACAGAATTCTTGGTCAAAGGTCAACTAGGTATAATGTTGATATAATCATTATTACGACAACCATTACTATGATGAATTATAGCAACTACCGTGTTGGCCATTATAAAGGAATACCATGCTATTTCAAATCTTGGTGGAAGTTTGAAGACCAACCATGTAGTACACGAGAATGGGGAGGCTAAGCTTGAGCCTAGATCTGAGGTTTCAACAATGAGTTGTTGCTCATTTAGATACTTGTTTAAGGATGGATAATATAGAGTTATCTAACTAGCCGAATATTACTTACAAAAATGGTGAACAAACTTAATCTAATAAAAAAATATTTAAACGGGTGACAAGGTGAGTCCACTCGATTCCGACTCTGAGTTAGGCCATGGTCAGGACAGGGAGCCCTCTAGTCCTTGAGGGAGGACAAGGCCCCAGAGTCAGATGGCTTTTCGCAGTCTTCTTTCCTGAGATATTGCCATATTGTCAGGCAAGAGGTGATGACAGTTGTCCAGCAGTTTTTTACTACTGCGACGATGTCAAGTGATTGGAAGCGGACCTTCATCACCCTGATTTCGAAGAGGCTGGATCTTACGAAGCCGGGCCGCTTCTGGCCAATCAGCCTCTGCACTACTTTCTATAAGGCCATTGCGAAGATTTTGGTGCAGAGGGTGAGGGACATTCTGCCCATGTTATAAAGTAGCGAACATGCATATCCAACACAAATTCGAAAAAAAATTGATTCAACAAAATCTTTTTATTAGCTTCGATTTCAAAAGCAACGCAATCTTTCCATATGTCTTCTTCTCTTGTTAAAAAGTATTAATAACAGAGAATAAGTAAGATATCATAGGAAATGTGGGAGGGCATTTTTGATATAAAAAATGATATATATAATCAAGAAGAAATATACAATTTACAAGATTAAATATACTATGCTCAAAAATTATCATTCTGGTACAAATCTTTGTAGAATTAAAATTAGGGCAATTAAATTTTTGTGATAAGCCTCCAAATCATTATTGACTAGAAGAAAAAGTAAAAGAAAGCACTCCAAGCTAATGAGGAGCTGCATAGAAGTACTATCAGTAATTTTCCTCTAATAATTAGATTTTAGAATATAAATGCTTTTTAAACATGAACTGAAGAACAAAATTCAATTACTTCTCATGCAATGGAAATAGGTTTTCCTGAGAGCAGGAGGGCACGATGACATACTTGAGGGTCCCACTCTCGGGCCAGCGGCTGCGGCGTAGGGACTGTACATCCCTGGAGCTTAGTATCAGACGCAGATTAGAGGGGTGGCAGATGTATACACTTTCTATGATGGGTAGGATCACTCTGGTTCGATCAGTTCTTACTTTGATCCCTATCTACCTACTTTCCAACACTATCATTCCAGTTACAGTCTTGAGGTCCCTTGAGCAGCTATTCAGGAATTTTATTTGGGGGAGG
Source organism: Phoenix dactylifera (assembly GCF_009389715.1). Classification (NCBI taxonomy): domain Eukaryota; kingdom Viridiplantae; phylum Streptophyta; class Magnoliopsida; order Arecales; family Arecaceae; genus Phoenix; species Phoenix dactylifera. The sequence goes on along the minus strand of NC_052393.1, from coordinate 25,688,363 downwards.
AGCAGTGGCAGAGGTGGAGTCCATTTGCTGGCATGGGATGTGGTGTGCCAGCCGACTAGCTATGGAGGTTTGGGGGTGCAGTCCCTGGTGGCGAGGCGGGAGACCTTAGCAGCTAGACATGCGGCTAGATTTGTGCTTGAGCCCGAGAGTATGTGATCCTCGCTGATGAGGGCCAAGTATGGCGCCTTGGCTCCCGGGGTGCGAGCCGGCCGTCACGGCTCTCCAATCTGGAGGGAGATATGTACTAGAGCTGTGGTGGTGCTTCCGGAGATCAGATGGACCATAGGTGATGGTCGGTCTATTGATGTGCTGAAGGACAGCTGGGTGACCGAGCTACCGATCTGTCGCTTGCTGACCATGGTGGACTCGACGAGATTAGCAGGCTGCAGGGTTAGCGAGCTGCTGACCTTAGAGGGGGGTCGATGAAGGGAGGAGATGATCCGTGAGATTTTTGGGGAGCAGCTGGCGGAGTCGGTTCTATCTCTTCCTGTTCCTCCGGGGGGGGGGGGGACAGGCCAGTATGGATGCCGAGGGGATAGTTGCATGTTCGTGCTAGAGATCTTCATGCCTTGATCGGTAGGGAGCCAGCTCGTTAGATTGAGGGTGGTTGGATATGGAGGCTGCAGATTCACCCCCATGTGGCATTATTCATCTGGAAGGTGGCCTGGGGCTGCCTTCCTACGAGGAGCTTATTAGTTCGGCGTGGCATGGCAGTCTCTCAGTGCTGTGAGGAGTGTGCAGATATCGAGGAGATGACCGAGCATGTCCTTCTGCATCGCCCTAGAGCCCGAGAGATATGGAGGAGGTCACCGGTCCTACTACCCGATTCGGTGGTCTCTGCGCAGGATTTGATTCATATGCTGAGAGTATCCACGCGGAGCCTCGGATCTGCTGAGGCCGGGATTGTGGTGGCATACTTGTCCTATTACATCTGGTTGGACAGGAATGCCGGCCTGTTTGAGGGGAGGAGGTCGCCTCCGAAGATGGTGGTGGACAGAGCAACGTTATATGCGAGGGAGGTTCTTGCAGCTACCGTTGGGTTTTCTTCTGGAATAGCTAGGGACATCTGGGGTACTCTTCACGCTGCTTCAGCGCCCCGGTTTGCCCTTGTTTTTTGGATACCCCCACCCCTTGGCTATCTCAAAGTAAATTTCGACGGCAGTCGGTTAGTGGATGGTGTGACTGGAGGGGTTGGATTTGTGATCAGGGACCACCTTGGTAGGATGATAGCAGCAGGAGGGCGACGCACGCCAGGTCTCACAGTGGTCTTGGCAGAGCTACAGGCAGCGTGGGAGGGTATATCCTATACGTGGCAGGTACTTGGTGTGGAGCGGGTATGCCTCGAGGGAGATTCTTCTGTGGTTATCGACTGGCTCCGAGGGGCGGATCGGTTTAGGGATGGTCATCCCCTCATTCGGGAGACCCGTAGGATAGCGCGGTTGATAGGTGATGTTCAGATAGAACATGTATTCAGGGAGGCGAACAGGGCTGCAGACTGGGTCGCCTCTTTTGTTGCCCGGCATTCCGGAAATTTTCTTTGGACATCTGTATCAGACATTCACCCCTCTTTGTATCTTTTATTTTCCCGCGATTTGACAGATTGTACTCACGTTAGAGTTATATGAAATGAGTAGCTGTTTTTACCAAAAAAAAAAAAAAAAAAAAAAAAAAAACACTTAAACGTGGGTGGGAGACACAGCACTGGGCTGCCCCCGCCAAGCCCATCAATTGCAGGCCAGCCTGGAATCCGCTCCTCCATGGACTCCAATACCCTAATTGGCTCTTCTCCTATAAATTCAAAACCCTAGAGGATCCAAGGAGAGAGACCAAGGAGGCACGGCCGCACGGGCACCCATCTCTCTCTACCCATTTTTTCCCAACGAAATCGCGTCCAAATATCTCACTTCTTCTTCGCTTCCCCTTGAAATCTTAGCAGATCGCTCGATTGGTTCGCAACGATGTCCACCGGAGAGCTTGCCTGCTCCTACGCGGCCCTCATCCTCCACGACGATGGCATCCCCGTCACGGTTCTTCTCTTCTTCCGCCTTTTCTAGGGATTGATTGCTTCTCGTAATCTAAAGCTACCGTTTTTGATTTGATTGACTCGCAGGCGGAGAAGATCTCCACCTTGGTGAAGGCCGCCACCCTGAAGATTGACTCCTACTGGGCTCCGCTCTTCGCGAAGCTGCTCGAGAAGAGGAGCGTCGACGACCTCATATTGAGCGTTGGATCTGGTTCGAAACCATCGCTTCCTTTCTTCGTGTAATCTGTTCAAGAAAAAGTTCTGATTTTGCCTATATCTTGTTGCTTATTGGGTCGTCTAATGTAGGGGGAGGCGGCGCCCCGGTTGCTGTCGCGGCGCCGGCGGGTGGTGCTGGCGGTGCGGCTGCCGCTGCTGCCGCGCCCGCAGCTGAGGAGAAGGTGGATTTCTTCTTCAAGTTCAAATTTTTTTATTTTTATATATGATAAGATTGAGGTTTTGAGGGTATTGAGTATGTTAATTCTTTTCGGTTCTTGTTGGTGATGCAGGAGGAGCCGAAGGAGGAGAGCGATGACGACATGGGATTCAGCCTATTCGATTAGAGAGCTCCACCTACCTCTTTCATTCAATTTGAAGATAGAAGAATTTTCGTTTCACTCGTAGGGCGGCCGTCTTTTGGATTTTTGATTTGAGGATTATACTCATCTCAAGGGACCGTTTTATGTTTGTCCAGTGGAACATTGGAATTTTTGTCTGCTGGGTTTTATGTTTTAGTTAAGTCGGTAGTGCTATTGGCGAGAATGATCAAGATTCCATTGTTGGTTCTCAAATAGTTTTACTGAGAACTTTTCTTGGTAAATTTTCTACAGATACGTTGGTAAATCTTTATTATGTTCTTTAATTGGTGCAGTAGTTTTTGCTTAATATGGTGCCTCTTATTTGGATTGGCAATGTTACTGGATTATGTTGTTGTAGGGACATCATGGTTATTTGTGATTTCTTTTCATTTGCTTGAATGTGTGCTATACTGGGTGCTTCTATTCATGCAAAGCTACTGATTGTCATCAGTCTCTCCAATTGTTCTATTAGTTTATTTAACAGTGCACGCATATCATGACTGTCCATTATCTGTATCAGTAGCCAAGAGATCATCCTAGTTTGCATTGACTGTTGCATTCCTCTCATTGTATGTACCATTTTACTTAATATTGTATCCATGAAAACAAGTGCTTAGGATGCCAACGTTGTTTGCTGTCCTTTGTGTAGAATTGAATCCATTCTCTTGCCTTTTTTTTGGAAAATTGAATGGTCAATGGTTATCATATTATTGGTTTTATGCATATTCACTACTGAACATTGTTGTTGATACAACTTAATTTGATATTTAAACTATTGTCTTTGATGTTTTGAGTTATGTTATCTATGAATTTGATCGTGAAGAAATGCTCGAGAGCCATTACTCTCGTCATCTTTTCTAGTTAAGTGATGTTTTGTTTAAGAATTATTAATCTTGATTACCAATGGAAACTTGTAACTTTTTTGTTAAATCATGAATAATATATGCACAAAATAAACCTTGATGGTGTATTTTGGGAATGCAGAGGTGAATACTTAATTCTGGTAGAAGGTTTGTAACGACTCTATTGCAGGAAATACAGGAGTTGCTGTAGTGCAGGTTGATTCGGTGCAAGGTCTATTTTATGATTTCTTATGTTGTGAACATTTGTGGAAGTTTTCATTTGACTGAGGCTGAAAGTTGTGTTGTGAGGATAAGGATTCATGGTTTTGTTAATCATTATGGTTATAAATTTAAGGTAAAGAAATTTTGAGATAGTGGACATAGAACTGACAGAAATTACTTCATTGGTATCATGCAAATGTGGCGTTAAAATCTAGTGTATATGCATTTCATTTCATTTTTTTCTGAAACTCATCTGTTCTGTGAAAACCATAGTTGTTCTTTGATCTTTGGACCAAAAAAAATGCAGAGGTAGATGGAGAGTAAAAAAGGCATATCTTGTATTACATAAGAGCAGGGTTGAAGTGTAGTGTGCTAGATTGCTTGGGGCTTAGGTGATTGTCCATCGCAAGACCTAAATAAAAGTTTTAGAAGGATAGTAGTAACATAGTGTTGGATGACTCAGATGTTTGACACTAATAGAGGAACACAAGAGAATAATTTAGGGTAGTTTTGTATTGAAACAAGATTGGGCAGTAGTATAATCAAACTGGATGTGCTGAATTGAATTTTGAGATATTAAAAAGGATAGTATTAAGAATGAAGAAAGCTTAGGAGTTGCAATGATTTTGGATGATGCTCAGAAAGACCTATTTTAATGGTATGTTTAAGCCCCGTGAATATATGGGGAGGCTTTTGTGAGCATGGAGCTTAAAATTTGTTGTTTGCTAGGAAAAAATTGGGGAATATTTCCAAGGCTTCAGAATTTTGATTGACCTTATGAAAAAGAACTAAAAAACCTGCAACTTGTTTGGTATTAAAACCAGCATTGGGCATGTGCAAATGCATCTGATACTTCGATCGTAATGTATGTATGGTTTAAATTAAAAGTAATACAACAAAGCTTTCTACTGTGATATTCTGAAGAGGGTTTATAGATGTACTTCCAGCTCTTCTATCAGTTGTCATCCAATGCAACTGTCCCTTATGAGATGGTGCTTGAGGAAGAAAAAGAATAGCAAGTATAATATGTGGAGTTAAATTTTGACAGGGGAGCTATAAATTCTCATAATTTTTTTAGTTTTGTTTGGGGTTGGATCCTCCTCCTTTGAATATAGATCAGTTGTGATGGGATCAAATAAAGTAGAAGTACAGCGGCCTTTTTGACAGTGAGTTTTTGTTGCTAGTTCATATGGTGAACTTCGACCATCAGACCATCCTGATAGTGAGAACCTGCAGTCAAATAAGATCTAATGGTGACGACAATGCTGTTGGATTTGTTTAAGCCGGTCTCAGGTATGTCTCCTGATGATTGTGAGCACTGCATGATCTTCTGTCCCATAATCAGTAGGCATACAGACTATAACAAAGCCAAGTGTATGTTAACCAATAGTTTTTTTTTCTTTTTTCTTTTGTGATTGTAAGTATATTAGACGAAAGATGAAAGAGTCAACTGTTAACATAAAACACAACAGTGAACTGCATAACATGGAAACTTAATTCTGCTTCTTAGTTCTGTATGTAATAAGATAGGTGTCCTGTCCCACTAAGTGATCCCATAGGCCTTAGAGAAAGCCTGTCTTGCCTAAAGTTGCCATGACTGATACACAAGGTTGACAACATCCTGAGCATTGGATGTTACATTCTTAAACCACAATGGACTGCTTCTTCACCCAAAAATCCGATCCATTAAGATAAGATAAATCTGGGGGCTAAAAGTTTGACATACACCCAGATTGATCTTATGCCGAAATAATCAAGGCCGGGATCTGACATCAAAAGAGGAAAAAGGGAAGACTCTGAGAAGCTTGTGCTCCACTCTCTTTTTTCGAGAAGTGCAGAAGTGTTTCGGGAGATGGAGCCGACTGGTGGCGGTGGTGATGGGCAGGCTTGTTCTGGTCGTCTGCCTGCGATGTGTGCGGGGATTCTTCCGATCACATTTTGGATGGTGATTTTGTTCTTATCCATGATTTTTGCTCTCTGATTCTATTCTCCAACTTTATCGTTCATATCTTATTTTCTTTCAAAAGAAAAATTGAGAAATTTCTCAATTTTAATTCCAGAATTTCTTTTTCTTTTCATGTTTGGGTTCATGGATTTTTGTTAGGCAATTGATGTTTTTCAGCAATTTAGTTGTCTAGTTGTTTTGTTGTCTGATTCTAGTTCTGTCTTCTTCATGATCAGCAACCATTTGTCTCAGCTTAAATTTCTTGATTCAATTCCATTTGTCAATTCATACATCCCAATCCCGATTCGGAGTCAAGAAAAGTAGAATACTAAGTAAAAGGTGGGAAACCGGGATTATTTGTAAAGGTAATTGCTGTAGAATTCTATAGCAAGAGCTGAACTTTTCATTTTAATTATCGTACTTGGAAGATGGAGATCAAAAGAACACACCGTGACAGTCCTGAACAGTGGAATACTAAGTAAATAGTGGAAAAAATGGGATTATTTCATGAAGATACTTGTATGAAATTCTACAGCAAGAGTTGAAGTTTTGGCTGCAATCATCGATGTTGTAAGATGGAAATCAAAAGAACGTAGAATAAATTTGGTATTCAACACAGAAATATAGAGAACTGTCTTGTGTTGGAGCTTGATGAATGGTAGAATTGGCACCTGATTCTCACCCACAAGCAGGGGAACAAAATTTCTTGTATAAATGGATGAAGTGGATGAACCTAGGGAAATGCTTGAGAGCATTTTCTATGCTGTGCATACATGTGGATGTATGCACACCACAGAATTCTGGTGTATATAACATGAAAGGTAACTGCATGAACTTTTTTTTGCCTACTGCTTCAGTCTATTCTAGGGGTGCAATTGAGCTGAGCTGAGTTGAGCGCATGCATATGCAATTTTTTTTACTCGAGCTCGGTAGTAGGTAAGTGGAGTCGAGCTCGGATCCGACTCGAGCTCAAGCAACTCGTTTGCACCCCTAATCCATTCGGAGACAGACTTATGAATAGACTCGAGATGCACTTGTCTCTTTGAAGAACAATTTAACAATATTGAAAGCACGCACCATCTTGGAAAGGCGATCCACAAGAACAAAAACAGGATCCAATCCCTCTGTGTTCTTCTGGCAATTCCAAGAACACAATCTACATCATGCTTCATCTTGGACCAAGAGTAGCCACTGTAGACCTAAGCAAATATTTAGTCCTTGCCGAAGTGACCTTGTCCATGGAGCCCCTCAATGATCTTCTCCCTCAATGAGCAGTCTGGAATGCAAAGCTGGACTCCTCTAAATATATGACCATCTTTTACTTTGTAGTCAAGGCCTCTTGCAAGACTACACTTCAGCCATCAAGCTCTTTAAACACCTGGTCCTTTGCATATGGATCTCTGAAAGAGTCCAAACCAATCGCTCGGACCTTCATGACAGTAAGCAGTCATCCCCTCCTACTAGAAGCATCAACTACCCAATTTAAAGATCCTAACCTATGCTTTGGAGGTGGTACTCCTGCAGACAGAAAATTCACCTAACTCACACACCGATTACCCAGCATATCCTTCCCTTGAACATTCCTCAAAGTCTCCTGATCGATGAGTAGAATAAACACTTGATGTTAAAGCCTCTAATGCCAGAGAGCTTGAACAACCACATAAAATTAAGCATCATGAGTAGGTGAATATAGCTTCTCAATGAAGAATGTTATGTGCCTTCCTTCTTGACTGAGAATATATAGCTCCAACTTCCTTTGATGAAGCATCACACTCCACCACAAAAACTTCATTGAAATTAGGAAGAGTTAAAGACTAGTGTGGCTCAAATCTCTTGATTTTGATTTTGTCAAAGCTCGCCGGCCCTCTGGTGTTGATTGGAAAGTCTTTCCCTTTAAACAATCAATGGTCGGTGCCATCAAACTGCGAAACTCTCGAAACTGTGGTGACATGCATCCATGGCAACTACATATCACCGAACTTTTTCAAATACCTTTACTCAATTGAAAACAATACCAAACATCCACTATCTATGGTTATATTACTTCCCTTCTGGAACGAAGAAAGCTTATAAGGCCAGGGATGCTTCTCTATAGGTAGAGTTACTTTGTAATAGCCTCTTGAGATGTGACATTCTCCTAGCTTTCCCTATTTATTACGACCTTGCAAACTTAGCCATAAGACTATTTTTGATAACAAGCGACTTATCAATATCTCCCTTCAATCCCCTTTATCTCCTACATTGTCAACTTCATCATAGGTTGGGCCCATATCGTCCTCATGTACATCAGATCCTTCATTACCCTCAACTAATAGCTATTATTTTGGAGGAAAAATTGATCTTTTGTGCACTTATTTCATGTATGAGCTATCTTTCCATAACTGTAACAACGGAGATTTGAACCACCATCTTGAGTCTTTTTGGCCACCTCGGCATGGGAGGATATCAGGTCTTCCTCGACTAGGATTTCTTTAAACATCAGCTCCATGCATCTCTTATGATCTATTATCTTGTCCTCTAGATTGGAACATCCTTTGGTTTTGCTGCTTCTCTTCAATAATAGCATGATCATATGCCTCATGCACAGTCCAAGTGCAGATTGAGGGTGTCTTGGATTGATTGGTGCAGCCCACCTATGTATATGGTCATCTATTGCTCCATCACCATAAACTTGTTTCTAGCAATGAACTGATAGTGTGCTTCAATGTAATCACAATAGATATGTTGCCATGTTGAAAATTCTAGAGGCGTTGGTACAAGTTTTGGGTATGGTTGAAAGGTAGATGCTGTGTGGTTTGCCCCTCCACTCATGATCTTTTCTAGAATTTCTCCCACCAAGCTAAAGCTTGGTCTCTAAATTTTCAGGATACCAGCTTCACATTCTTCTCTTCTAGGACACATCCTTGTATTCAATGATGCATGCGAAGGTGTTCAACCAATCCAGGATCTTTGTCACCCCATCCGAAGTGTCCCTAACATATAACTCCTTCAAGGATTGGATTGTCAAATCAGATGGCTATGTAATGCGATCCTCAACATGATCATCAACATAATCATCTTCATAGTGTGGTCTAAAGAAGTTCGATCCTCGACAAAAGCCAAATACATGGTCGAGAGATCTACTTACCTTATCAATTCTTCTATCTCAATATCTTGGTATTCATTTCATCAATGTGGCTCTTCATGAACATCAGCCCTGGACTGATTCTAATTTTGGTTTTATCTCTATTTCTTCTTCCGACCACCAGCCATCTATTTTTATCAAAGTTCGAGTACCATGAAGCAATAAGGCTTCAACACGAACAATGCACACAACAGTCGTAGTTATATAGAGAGAAGCACAATGAACAAGAAGAGAAAAGTGTAGGATAAACTTCACATAGTCTTTAATGGAAAAGTCATTGGCGAGAAGCTAATATTGCTGCGATCTTCATCTATGAATGCATTGGCTCCTACGAGGCTTGGTGTGGTCCAACTGATTGTACTTGCTAGGCATATCCTTCTTTACAACAGAATAGAAATTGGAAGGGAGATGGGAGCATTTGAAACTTTTATTCTAAAATCTGTGTAATGGTAGAACAACAAATATAAAAAAATAAACCAATAAAAAAATAGAAGATTTTTAAAATGAGGAAAGAAAATTATATACTTCTAACAAGATAATGGTAGCCCTGTATATAATACCTGTCCTCAGGTCTACATAATTAGTCATATCAATTTCTATAAAGATATGCACATTAGACAATCTGCCATTATGTTCAGAACCATGTTCTAGGAGGAGGTTATGGGTTCAAATTTTAGGAAGGTTGTATTTTAAGGATTTTAACTCATGATTTCTAGAAAATCTAAAGTTATGATACCATGATAACAATATGTCAAATTGCAAAAGCTTAAGCTAATAGCAAAAGGGTCACCAATGTAAATTAGACTTGATAAACAATATTATACAACTGACAACATTTTCTTAGCAATCCATATGCCCTTGTGAAAATCCAGTAACTCGATCATAAGGACTTCATAATCCACCAAGTGGTTAAACTAACAAGAAAAATCAGAACCACCAAAGAAAAGAACTAGATCAAAAGAATGAAACAAAACAACATTCATATAGTCCAATTTCATACATCATTGATACATCAAATCATTGAAAACACAACACAAAATGATTGATAAAACTAAAATAAACTCTAGAGTTAATTAGGTCTACACCAAGGAGGGGGAGGAAAAAGAGAAAAGTAAAAGATAATGGATAGATTTAGAAGCCTTGTCCATGTTGTTATCGATATCAATTGTCTAGTAGATAGTGCATCTAGAGCCCGAATAAAGCCTTCTTTCCCTTTTTATAGTAAAAGGGATACGCAATTGCAGAAATGACTATCTTTGTTAGTTAGTAACAATGGTTCTCGATATGACTATCTTACTTTTAAGTGTCCAAATTACTACTAATAGGAGTTAATTGCAGAAATAACCTTTCTCGAAAACTTTGGCCAAAATGCTTTACATTCTTTTTGATAGTGTTGTTAAGAGTACTGTATAGATGCCTAGGCGGTCTACCTATGCACTTGTAAAGCATAGATTACTTACATAGCAGCAGAGTAGACTTATATTAGAAGAAAAAAATAACTTTTTTTTGATTTGTACTTTCTTTCATTACCTTATTTTCACTATTATACTGAAATAATTTTTTTATTTTACATAAATTGAAAGTGAAAATACATAACTTACAAGATGCTTTTACTTTGCTTATTCCTTTCCCTATTTCTTCTTACCTCGGAACCTCGTCCTTCGCATATGTATCACCAACTGGAGGCTCTTATGAAGCTTTCCAATACCTATTCTACTACTAGCAAGCCTTCAATATGCTGCCTAGTTGTTCAATGGCCCACTCTCATGTCATTCCTCTTGTTCTTGCTCTACTCATTAAAAAGATCATTTTCTTCTCTTGTCATGTTATTCCTCTTCTTCCCTTATTATCCTTTTTTTTTGTTCATTACCCTTACAAAAATAGCTTATTGTATTTCTAGCCTTCGAAAATTACTATTTGCATATGTATCTCTTAAAACATCATATTTTTGCATGAATACATAAGCGGTTATATTTTTAGTTGACGATGTTGAGAAGTAATCATTTTAAGAATAAAATAATTTTATCACCCCTTACAATAATATTCTTGAGGAATATATAACAAATGCAGGGATGTTAACATAAAAGGATAATTATGCCAAATGATATTCAGAAGGGTTATTTATTAGAATTGTTAGCCAAACATCTAATAGGAGGGGCATCCATGCAAAACCAGGATGTTTGAGGGGTGCGTATGTAAATAGTTACTTTCGGGGTGGATATTCAATAAGTTAGATTTGTAAATGTTTATGTGCAAAGAATCCTTATTTATATGCATGGTCGAACATGAATATTAACCATATTATTTTTAAGGGCTTTTTGCATGGATACCCTTCTAAATATTAGATTTTGCGTGAATATCCTTTCAAAATTAATATTTGCATGTATACCCTTGTAAAACTCTGTTATTGTACAAATACCCCTAATATAACAGTTATTTTAACGATGTTAAAAAAATAATATTTATATTAATTAAAAATAAAATTAAATTTTGAAATGATGTTATAATCCTTACACCACTCCAACCCCCCCCGGCGCATCTTACCCATCCCCTGCGAGCTCCTCGCCTCCGCCGTCCCCCCCCCGCGTGCCCCCCGCCCCCCGTGCGGCGCGTCTTCCCCATCCCCCGTGAGCTCCCCCCCTTCGTCTCCCCCGCGCGGCGCGTCTTCCCCACCCCCCGCGAGCTCCCCCCCCGCCGTTCTCCCCTCACCCCCCGCCGTCCCCCCGTGAGCTCCCCCCCGCCGTCCCCCCGGGCTTCCCAACCACCGCGACCGGCTTCCCCAACCCCCGCGGGCTTCCTCCCCGCCGCTCGGCATCCCCACCCCACCCCCTGTGGGCTTCCCCCCCCCCCCCCCGCGTATCAGGATCCTGATCACGGGCGTTCGTGATGCAGCTCGCTCGCGATCTCCTTCCTATTCCTCCCAGTTCTGTAATCCAACCTATGATAAACAAAAATTCTTCTAACCGCAAAACTTATCTTTTGGTGCGATCTATCTTTCAAATCTTTCATATCTCTCTTATCTGTTGATTATAAAAAAATATTTCAATATCATGTTACCCTCTCTTCCCTTTCATTGATTTATACTATTTTTCTTTTATTAATCTGAACCAAAAAAAAATCATTACAAGTGTTCGAAGAACAATAATGATTATTGTAGCTGATTTTATTTCATTCCTATTTTTTACTGTGAACCTATATTGAAGCTCTATTTTTTGGTTTCTAGCTGCATACCGTATATTTTATTTGAGAATAAATACTATTATATATTTTTGTTATATTCATGATAAAGAAACAGGCCTCTCGTCATAGAACCAAATGCATTTCCTAATAAATACAGGATTATTAAGGCTATCACATTAATAAATGTATCTCAATTCTTTTCATCTACTAAGTTTTTTTTGCATATATACCCTTCTAAATATAGAAAATTGTATGAATATCCTTGTAAAGTTACTATTTGCTTGTATACCCTTATAAAAATTTTTATTTGTACGCCTAACCATTAAGGGTATTTTAGTCATTTTAATTTGAAACCGCTAATTTTTTTACGGCGTTAGATGACAAGGGTATATATGCAAAAATAAGAATAAAAAAGGGTAGAACAGCAAAACAAGTATTTTACGAGGGTATAAATGCAAATATCAATTTTGAAAGGGTATTCACGCAAAATCCGATATTTAGAAGGGTATCCATGCAAAAAACCCTTGTTTTAAAAACTTTACCTTTTGTTTTGAAAATAGGTTAGTAAAGTTTCTAGTTGACTAGGCTTCGGTTAGATGTCCTGACAACCTTTCTTTCAAAGAGTTAGGCTAAAAATTTTAAATAGGAATTGTTACGGGGGAACTTAGCCACCATGCCCCACGTGACCGGCACGCGCGCCCAGGAAGACTACGGCAGCCCCTTGATCCAGCAATCCGACCCCGAGTCGGACATCTTCGGCTCCGCAGCCCGACCCCGAGTCGGCTGCCCCTTGATCCAGCAATCCGACCCCAAGTCGGACATCTTCGGCTCCGCAGCCCGACCCCGAGTCGGCAGCCCCTTGATCCAGCAATCCGACCCCGAGTCGGACATCTTCGTCTCCGCAGACCGACCTCGAGTCGGGCATCTCTCGACAATGACAGGCTATTCCCCAGAGGCACGCCGCGGCCCTCTGCTCCACTACACCCAGCAACGGTCGTATCCGGCGCTGCTCCACGATCCCCTGTAACAGCCGTACAAAGCGGAGCTCCACTACGCCCTGTCATGGCCGTACCCAGCGCTGCCCCACGATCCCCTGTAACAGCCGTGTCAGTGGCAGCTCCATCGTGCTACACGATGACCAACCCCCCAAAAAGACCCCCCAGCCTGGTATATATGCGGCTGGGGGGAGAAGGGGGAGGGTAAGCAAGAACTTCCAGAGCATTCTCTTACTTGCTACTATTATCTCTCTCCAATCTCCTCTGACTTGATCGTCGGAGGGCCCCCACTACCCCAGTGGTGGTGCGAGGCTTGCTTGCAGGTTTTCCCGGTGGAAGGTGGAGCGCAATCAACACCAACCAAGGCAACTCAAACGGAACCCCGTTCACACCGCTGTGCCAATCGTTCTCGGTTTGGACCACCAGCAACAGTTGGCGCTAGAAGGAGGGCCCGAATCTCAGAGCGATCGTAATGGCACGGCGAGGTGGTCGTGGAGCTTCCAATGCCTCCGGTCGCGGGGCCTCTCGCGCCTCCGGCCGGGAGGCCGCTGCGTCTCCAACACATTCTCAGCAACACTCCACCGCTCCACCTCCCATTCAGATGGTCGAAGCTGCTCAGTTCGACCAGTTAGCCCAGTAGGTTCGCACCCTCGCGGAGGCAGTGCAGAACCTGCAGGGTGTGATGTCTCGGGCGCCGCAGCGGGCCCAGGAGCCGCTGCTCCCTGAGCGCTCACCTGTCCTCCTCAACCCGCGCTCCTTCCTCTCCCATGGGGAGGAGCGCCGGCGCGAGGAAGATTCTCGAGCACGGTCCATTCTGCCGGGACCTTCCCATCGGAGCTGCGCGGGGTACGAGAGGCGGGCCCGGGCGCGTTCCCAGATCCCCCAGTCCTCAAGGAACCCGCGCTCCAGTCGGTCCCCCTCTCGGTGCTCCTTGTCTCCCACCCATCGGTCGTGCTCCCTGGACCGGCGGGTGGACGATCTCCACCGACAACTCCAGGTCCTGAAGGGCCATTCCAAAGATCCCTTCGCCGACTTGGAGATCTCCTCCCAGCCGGCGCTTGCCTCGAGGATCCTGCGGACCCCGAATCCGCCGGGGTTTAAAATGCCGGCGATCGAGCCCTATGACGGGGCGGCGGACCCGCGGGATCACGTCGAGAGTTTCAGGACCCTTATGCTCCTCCACGGAGCATCAGATCCTCTCCTCTGCAAGGCCTTCCCGGCGACCCTCCGTGGCCCGGCAAGGGCGTGGTTCGCCGGCTTGGAGGCTAACTCAATCCAGTCCTTCGACCAGTTTACTCGCCTCTTCATCACCCATTTCGCCGTCAGTAGCCGGCGGCGACTGGTCTCCGACTCCCTCTTTGATGTCCGGCAAAACGAGGGAGAAAGCTTGCGGGATTATCTTACCCGCTTCAACAAGGCTACGCTGGAAGTCCGGAACCTGAGCCAGGAGGTGGCGCTTTCAGCCCTGAAGCGTGGCTTCCGAAAGGGCAGACTCACCTTCTCCTGGACAAACGCCTGCCGCGGAGCTTCCCGGAGCTGTTGTCCCGGGCGAACCAGTATGCGGACGCCGAGGAGGCGTCCGCCCACCGGAGCAAGGAGGCCGCCGAGATCCTTCCAAAGCTCGGGAAGAAAAGGCGAAAAGAGGCACGCCAGAGGAGGAGCCCGACGCCTCAACGTCGGCGCAAAAGCCTGTCGCCGGCGAGGAACAACGGCGCCCTACGCCCTCGTTCTCTGCCCCGACGTTTCAACCGGTACACTCCTCTCCTGACTCCCCACGGACCACAGGACGATCCGGGTCGGCGCCAATCTCGACCTGGGAGCTCGGGCCCGGTTGGTGGAATTCCTCCGAGCCAATGTCGATGTGTTTGCCTGGTCGGCGGCCGATGTACCTGGGATCGACCCGGAGGTCATTTCTCACGCCCTCAACGTCGACCCGACCCACCGACCGGTAAAACAGAAGAAGAGACACTGTGCCCCGGATCGGATCCGAGTGGTCGACCAGGAGGTAGACAAGCTCTTGGAGGCAGGATTCATAAGGGAGGTCAGCTACCCCGAATGGCTGGCAAATGTCGTACTTGTCCGGAAGGCAAGCGGAAAGTGGAGGATGTGCGTCGACTACACCGACCTGAACAAGGCATGCCCCAAGGATAGCTTTCCGCTTCCGCGGATAGACCAACTGGTCGACGCGACTTCCGGATATCAGCTGCTGTCTTTCATGGACGCCTTCTCCGGCTACAACCAGATAATGATGGCTCCACAGGACGAGGAGAAAACTGCCTTTATAACAGACCGGGGGCTGTACTGTTACAAGGTAATGCCCTTCGGTCTGAAGAATGCTGGCGCCACTTACCAGCGCCTCGTCAACAAAATCTTCAAAGAGCAAATCGGCCGGAACATGGAGGTGTACGTGGACGATATACTGGTGAAGAGCCGCCATGCAGACCAGCACATCGCGGATCTGGAGGAGACTTTCGCCACCTTGCGGAAGTTTCGCATGAAGCTGAACCCAGCGAAGTGCGCCTTTGGCGCTTCGGCCGGGAGGTTCCTCGGTTTCATTGTCAACCAGCGGGGGATTGAAGCCAACCCGGACAAAATCAAGGCCATCCAAGATATGTCCCCTCCGACCAAAGTGAAGGAGGTTCAGGAGCTCGCTGGGAGGGTCGCCGCGCTCGGACGATTTGTGGCAAAATCGGCCGAACGCTGCCAACCTTTCTTCAAGGTGTTGAAACGCCCGAAAGACTTCCTCTGGACGGCCGAATGTCAAGCAGCATTCGACCAGCTCAAGGAATACTTGGCATCTCCTCCCCTGCTGTCCAAGCCGCAAGAAGGGGAGATGCTCTACCTCTATCTGGCGGTCTCCCCAACCGCAGTCAGTGCGGTACTGGTTCGGGAAGAGGCAAAGCTCCAGAAGCCTGTGTACTACATCAGCCGGGTCCTACGGGATGCCGAGACGCGGTATACGAAGGCTGAAAAGATCGCCTTCGCGCTGCTGACCGCGACCAGGAGGCTTCGCCCCTATTTCCAGGCCCATTCTGTCACCCTCTTGACCGATCAACCGCTGCGGCAGATCCTCAGCAATCCTGAGAATGCGGGACGGCTGGTGAAGTGGGCAGTAGAACTTGGTGAGTTCGACATCCGCTACCAGCCCCGACCCGCCATCAAGGCCCAGGCGCTCGCGGATTTCCTCGCTGAGTGCACGGTGCAGGAGGCGGAACCTAGGTCGCCGGAAACACCCAGCCTCGACCTCCCGATTTGGACGCTTCACATCGATGGGTCGTCGAACCCCGAAGGTGGAGGGGCCGGGCTGGTCCTTACCAGTCCTGATGGAGTGATAGCCGAGTACGCCTTGAGGTTCGGATTTCCAGTGACCAACAACGAGGCGGAGTACGAGGCCCTAGTCACGGGACTCAAACTCACCAAGGAGCTCGGCATCCGGCGCCTGAAGGTCTTCACCGACTCCCAGCTGGTGGTCGGGCAGGTCCGTGGGGAGTTCGAGGCCCGGAACCCGACCATGCAGAATTACGTCCGGAAGGTGCAAGCACTCATTCCCGACCTCGGCAGTGTCGACATCCAGCAGGTCCCAAGAAGTGAAAATGCCAGGGCCGACAGGTTGTCCCGCTTAGTGGGCGCAGACGCGCACAACTTGTCGAGGGCGATCTACCTGGAGACCCTGGATGCCCCGAGCATCGGCGAGGCTGGAGCGGTGATGGCGATTGATCCGGAGCCGTCTTGGATGGACCCGCTTGTCGCCTACCTCGCCGAAGGGATCCTCCCTGAAGACGAAGATCAAGCTCGGCGACTTGTTATGAAGTCCGCCCACTACGTACTCTATGAAGGGAGGCTGTATCGGACCTCGTTCACCGCCCCCCTCTTAAAGTGCCTCCGCCCCTCGGAAGCGGCCTACGTCCTCGGCGAAGTCCACGAAGGCGTTTGCGGATCACACTTGGGGGCTAGGTCCTTGGCGCACAAGATCATGAGGCAAGGCTATTATTGGCCTACCTTGTTGGAGGACTCAAAGGATCATGTACGGAAATGCGACGCCTGCCAGCGCCACGCCAACGTCCAGAGAGTCCCTTCTGTCCCCTTGGCACCAATCACTGCACCCTGGCCCTTCGCCCAGTGGGGAATGGATATCCTCGGACCATTCCCCGTCGCTTCAGCTCAGCGGAAATTTTTGATTGTTGCAATCGACTACTTCACCAAGTGGGTGGAGGCAGAGCCGCTGGCCACTATCACGGAGGCGCAAGTCCGGAAGTTCGTGAAGAAGAACATCATTGTCCGATTTGGGGTACCTCGGGTCCTCATCTCGGATAATGGTCGACAGTTCGACAACAAGCATTTCCGTGACTTCTGCGAGGAGTTCGGGATCGAGCATCGGTTCACATCTGTGTCGCATCCCCAGACCAACGGCGAGGCCGAGGTCACAAATCGGACAATCCTCCAAGGAATCAAAGCGCAAATCGGTCGGACGGGGCAAGCTTGGGTCGAAGAACTCGAGAATGTCCTTTGGGCGTATCGGACCACGCATCGGACCCCTACCGGGGAGACGCCTTTCAGCCTAACCTATGGCACGGAAGCCGTTGTCCCCGTGGAGCTCGGACTCCCCTCACCTCGGGTGGCCGCGCACCGACCCGAGGCCAATTCGGAGCAACTCCGAGGGAACCTGGATCTCTTGGAAGAAGCGAGGGAAATGGCGCAGGTTCGGATGGCAATGTATCAGCGGAGGGTGGCCCGATATTACAACTCCAAGGTCCGACCGAAGCTTTTCAGAATCGGAGATCTGGTGCTAAGGCGAGCTAAAGCATCTCAACCTGCGGAAGGTGGGAAGCTAGTGCCAAATTGGGAAGGCCCGTATAGGGTTCGCTGGGTAAACCGACCTGGCTCCTACCAGTTGGAGGCCCTAGATGGTCGAGAAATTCCAAGGAGCTGGAATTCCGCTAACCTGCGGATGTATTACCAGTAGAACGACAATGCCAGAAAGACAGTTCAAAAATGTATAACACTTTTCATTTCAATAATTTCTGGTTACAATGGCGTGCTCGTGTGATTACAAGGAATTCCCAGAGGGAAATTAGGGTGTAAAGAAAGTAAAGAAGAAGTGGACGAAGGAGAAGTCCACACTGCTCCTACCCAGAGGCGCCATCCACGCCTCACGAAAAAGACGAGGAGCCGCCGCAGAAGAAGCTCCCGCTGCCTCCAGGGGAACGCCACCTCCAAGGGATATTCCGGTCCTCCCCAGTGTTAGGGGAGAGAAGGGATACCAGGGAGAAGAGCATATGGAGGCGCGGTCCCGGATCAAGCGTCTGGCGCGGAGCTCAATCGGGAGGCTGAACTTCAAGGAGGGGAGACGTGATCCCGGATGAAACGCCTAGAGCGGAGTTCCGCCGGGGAGAACCTCCTTGTTGATCCCAGATGAAACGGCTAGTTGGCGGAAGTCGCGAAGGGCGCGCCTCCCGTTCCTTCGGTAGGGGTCTCTCAACCATGCGCCGGAGAGGAGGCCTACGATCCATGGCAACCTGAACAGCTCCGGCTTGGCAGGCTCCATCGCACCTGCACCTATATTTATAGCCAAACTGCGGCCCCCCGGTCGTTCCGATGCGGGTGGCTCCAATAAATGCGGGCGCATTGAATCCGGAGCCGATCCGGCTCTCGAGGCGTATCTTTCCGCGATTTCCTAAGCGTTATTCTCCTTAATCGCATTCTTTGTGCAGGACACTCCGGGTGGCCTGTACCCCTAGGTCCACATATCTCCGCTCGCGCCCAGGCCGCATCCGCCTCGAAGAACGCGCGTATCGCGGCCGCTTAACTGACACTCCTCGCAAGCAGCAACTGGCGATCCGATTTCCCAGGTAACCCCTCAATTAGCATTTAATGCCCATCTGGTGTTCCCCAGGCGACGCTTGGAGAGGAGGAGAAACACGATCGCAGCTGGCCACGGAGAAATCCCGTCGGGCGGCAAGCGACAGGCGCACGACCAGCGAGCGGAATTTTCCGAGGCTCGGCCCTCGGATGCCAGGCTAACCCGATGATCATCCCGGGAGCAGACTAGCCTGAAGCCCCGACCGGTCGCCTCGGCTTGCGCCAGCCTTGGCCGACCAACGAGCGGAATTTCCCGAGGCTCGGCCCTCGGATGCCAGGCTAACCCGATGATCATCCCGGGAGCAGACTAGCCTGAAGCCCCGACCGGTCGCCTCGGCTTGCGCCAGCCTTGGACGACCAACGAGCAGAATTTTCTGAGGCCTGACAACCCTCAGATGCCAGGCTAACCCGATGATCATCCCGGGAGCAGACTAGCCTGAAGCCCCGACCGGTCGCCTCGGCTTGCGCCAGCCTTGGCCGACCAACGAGCGGAATCTTCCGAGGCTCGGCCCTCGGATGCCAGGCTAACCCGATGATCATCCCTGGAGCAGACTAGCCTGAAGCCCCGACCGGTCGCCTCGGCTTGCGCCAGCCTTGGCCGACCAACGAGCGGAATCTTCCGAGGCTCGGCCCTCGGATGCCAGGCTAACCCGATGATCATCCCGGGAGCAGACTAGCCTGAAGCCCCGACCGGTCACCTCGGCTTGCGCCAGCCTTGGCCGACCAACGAGAGGAATCTCCCGAGGCTCGGCCCTCGGATGCCAGGCTAACCCGATGATCATCCCGGGAGCAGACTAGCCTGAAGCCCCGACCAGTCGCCTCGGCTTGCGCCAGCCTTGGCCGACCAACGAGCGGAATTTCTCGAGGCTCGGCCCTCGGATGCCAGGCTAACCCGATGATCATCCCGGGAGCAGACTAGCCTGAAGCCCCGACCGGTCGCCTCGGCTTGCGCCAGCCTTGGCCGACCAACGAGCGGAATTTTCTGAGGCTCGGCCCTCGGATGCCAGGCTAACCCGATGATCATCCCGGGAACAGACTAGCCTGAAGCCCCGACCGGTCGCCTCGGCTTTCGCCAGCCTTGGCCGACCAACGAGCGGAATCTCCCGAGGCTTGGCCCTCGGATGCCGGGCTAACCCGATGATCATTCCGGGAGCAAACTAGCCTGAAGCCCCGACCGGTCGCCTCGGCTTGCGCCAGCCTTGGCCGACCAACGAGCGGAATTTCCTGAGGCCTAACCCTCGGATGCCTGGCTTAGCGCCGGAAGAAGTTTCTGAGGCCTAACCCTCGGATGCCTGGCTTAGCGCCGGAAGAAGTTCCTGAGGCCTAACCCTCGGATGCCTGGCTTAGCGCCGGAAGAAGTTCCTGAGGCCTAACCCTCGGATGCCTGGCTTAGCGCCGGAAGAATTTTCTGAGGCTTAACCCTCGGATGCCTGGCTTAGTGCCGGAAGAATTTCCTGAGGCCTAACCCTCGGATGCCTGGCCTAGTGCCGGAAGAATTTTCTGAGGCCTAACCCTCGGATGCCTGGCCTAGTGCCGGAAGAATTTCCTGAGGCCCAACCCTCGGATGCCTGGCTTAGCGCCGGAAGAATTTCCTGAGGCCTAACCCTCGGATGCCTGGCTTAGCGCCGGAAGAAGTTCCTGAGGCCTAACCCTCGGATGCCTGGCTTAGCGCCGGAAGAATTTCCTGAGGCCTAACCCTCGGATGCCTGGCCTAGCGCCGGAAGAATTTCCTGAGGCCTAACCCTCGGATGCCTGGCTTAGTGCCGGAAGAATTTCCTGAGGCCTAACCCTCGGATGCCTGGCCTAGTGCCGGAAGAATTTCCTGAGGCCTAACCCTCGGATGCCTGGCCTAGTGCCGGAAGAATTTCCTGAGGCCCAACCCTCGGATGCCTGGCTTAGCGCCGGAAGAATTTCCTGAGGCCTAACCCTCGGATGCCTGGCTTAGTGCCGGAAGAATTTCCTGAGGCCTAACCCTCGGATGCCCGGCTTAGCGCCGGAAGAAGTTCCTGAGGCCTAACCCTCGGATGCCTGGCTTAGCGCCGGAAGAATTCCCTGAGGCCTAACCCTCAGATACCTGGCCTAGCGCCAGAAGAATTTCAAGAGTCGGGAGTCAGCGAGACGCTACCAAGAGTTAAAAAGAAGAAGGACGAAAGTGAAATGAAGAAACTCTATTTGCATTAACTTTCATTGTTTCAGGGCCGAGACCCATACAACTTGGCAAAACGCCAACACACAAAGAAAAGAACAAAAATACGGAAGGTCAGCTTGGAGGAACCCCCGGGTCGGGAACGCCGGGCACGTCCGCAGGGGGTAGGGAGGCGGTTGGAGAATCAGCAGGCAATGGCGCCGGAGAGGAGTCTAGAAGAGAGATCCCACTCAGGTCAATTTCGGGGTACTTAGCCGACACCCTTGTCAGGCCTTCCTCGAAGCCTAAGATAAAGGAGTCGGATCCCGCGTCCGACATGTCACGGACGAACTCGTCAGACTGACGATAGGCCTGTACCGCCTCCGACATATCACGGGTGAACTCGGCGGACTGACGATAAGCCTGTACCGCCTGACGCCCGATTTCCGCACTCTTCTCGGCCAGCGCCGCCTCTGCCCGCTCCATAATCTGAGCTTTCGCCTCCAAGACCTTCGCCACAATCCGGTCGTCCGCCTCGGAGGAGACCCTCAGCAGATCAGCCTGAGCCTCCTTGTGCTTCGCCTCGGCAGCAATGCGAGCAGCCTCAGCCTCCTCCAGGCGCGAATGAAGCTCCTGGTCACTCGCGCGGGACTTCTCCAAGGCCGACTCCAATTTGCCCAGCTTGGCTTCAAGAGACCGGGTTCGGTTGCGGGCGTTGTCGGCTGACCGCTGGGCCTTCTCCCACCTCTCCCGGTAGTCGGCAGCCTTCCGGGACTGCTTCTCGGCCCGCTCCTCCGCCTTCTTGATCTCGCCCTCGAGACCCGAGGCAACCTTGAGTTGCTCCTGAGCCTCCAACAGTTGCTTCTCGAGGGTGACGAAGCCGAGTGCCCGCTCTTCGGCCACCTGGAGCCTCATCTCGAGGTCCCTGGTCGTCCTCCCCGCCGCAGCCTGACCTCCCTCCTCTACTGCCTTCAGTTGGCTCTCGGCCCTCGCCAGAAGCCTCGCCTGTTCCTCGTAGCACTCCTCCAGGCGGATCATGTACTGGGCGAGCTAAGAGATAGGAAAAACGAGGGCGTCAGGCGGGGATCAACAGAGCCTATAAATGATGAAAGCGACCAAAAGAACACTCACCGACATGAGACAGACGCAGCTGGCAGCCCCAACGTCAGGGACCCTCATCTCCCGGACCTGCCTGCGGTCCTTCTCCAGCAGCACCGTCTCGATGAGGTTTCGGGCGCCG
The DNA here is from genome assembly GCF_009389715.1 of Phoenix dactylifera. Classification (NCBI taxonomy): domain Eukaryota; kingdom Viridiplantae; phylum Streptophyta; class Magnoliopsida; order Arecales; family Arecaceae; genus Phoenix; species Phoenix dactylifera. The sequence continues at coordinate 25,666,233 of NC_052393.1, read as the reverse complement.
GCGAAAGTGAAGGCCGACCCCGACTTCTCCCCGGAGTCGGACGGTGGTTCTGCAGCCTTACCCTTACCCATCGCTTGGGGAAGAGTCATGCCGACCATGCTCGGGGCGGGGACCGCCCCTGGAATTGACAGGGTCCCGCTCGGCCGGGGCCTCGGCGCGTCCCTCCTCGTATCATCCGGAGCCGACCGAGTCGAAGGCTGGGCTGGGGACCGATCACGTCCGACCCGTCCATCTCGGGCGCGCCCGGGTGATGCCTCCGGAGAAACGGTAGTCTCGGCATCGGATGGCTGATACAGCGTCAACTGCCGGTCCGCGCCCGCGGCGTCCCCCTGATCGGTGGGTCCGGACCCGTCTGTCGGCGTCGGAGTCGCCTGCCGGCGGGACTTCTTCGCCGGTGGGGCCCCGCTCGGAGGAGCTCGTTTCTTCCTCCGGACTGCTTCCAGTAGGGACGTCCTACCAACAGCCGTTGCCTTGTCCGACCGCATGACGTCGTCGATCTCTGCAAAAAGGACGAGGTGGTCGGAGGTTGAGAAACTGAAGGAAAAAACGAGACGAAAGAGGAGAAAAGAGCTAAAAAAGAAATGGTGGCGGGCTCACGGTCAGCGGGGACCGAGCTCAGACCGACGTTCACCAAGGTATCCTCGGAAATGAGGCGAGCCACCGGGGGGAGCCGGCCCTCGGCAACCAACCCCTTCAAGACGGCGACGCCATCGGATTCCTCCCTCGACAACCTCGATAGGCCAATCGGGGACTTCATCGGCGTCTCCCAGGTTGCCCTGATTCCCCAAGAGGGATCTGCGTCAACGAAAAAGAAGCGCCCCTTCCAGCCGTGAATGGAGGTAGGAGCCTCCTTGACGAGGCCGCACCCTCGCCGCGCCGCAAAGCACCACCACCCTTTGTCCTGGGGGTGGCCGCTCAGGCCGTAGCATTCCCAAAAGACACTCAGGGTGGTGGGAACCTCGTGCATGCGGCAGAGAACCTGAAAGGCCGTCAGGGCGCGCCATGAGTTCGGCACCAGTTGCGTCGGCGCCACTCTTAAACCCCGAAGCACCTGAATGACTAAGTCCGAGGGGGGAAAGCGGAACCCGGCCTGAAGAATGCCCTCATTGATGGCAACCTTCCCTGGAGGAGGATGGGACATCCTCTCCTCAGGCCCCGGGAGCGTAACATTGCAGGCCTCGGGAAGGTGGTATCGAGCCACGAACCTATCTAGGTCTTCGGCGACCAGCTCCGACTTAATGCGGTCTGCTCTCACTTCGCCCATCCCTAATGGCCAGTGAATCTACGGTCAGGACGGGGTCAAGAAGGGGGAAAGGACCGGAACGACTGGAGTACACTAATACAAAAGGAGAAAGTATGGAGAGCCTTAAATTGAAGAATGGGGCAACTCACCAGAAGAGAAGGAAGAACGGCTCCGAGAGCATCAAAGGAGGAGCAAGCGAACAGTCCGACGGCAATGACGGCAGCGCAAAGGAGAAACTCGAAGATGTCTGTAAAGAGAAAGGCGGACGGAGGAGGGCCCCCGGTTAAATAGGCGGAAAGGTGGGTGACGCCTCGGTGACGCCAGAGGACGCCTGGCTGCCGAAGGGTCGCTCGCGCCCCAAAGGCGAATCGACGCCATTAAGGAAGGATGTCCGCCGAAATCCTCAGACTGCCAGGTCAGTAACAACCGCCATACGCCATAAAGAAGGCGGGGAGCTCGAAGCGCGCGCGCCTCTCCGAGGGATGGCGGCAATCTCGAAGCATCACTCCCTTCACCCGTTCCCCTTCTGGTTCCAGGCTCGGAAGTGGGGGCTACTGTTACGGGGGAACTTAGCCACCATGCCCCACGTGACCGGCACGCGCGCCCAGGAAGACTACGGCAGCCCCTTGACCCAGCAATCCGACCCCGAGTCGGACATCTTCGGCTCCGCAGCCCGACCCCGAGTCGGCTGCCCCTTGATCCAGCAATCCGACCCCGAGTCGGACATCTTCGGTTCCGCAGCCCGACCCCGAGTCGGCAGCCCCTTGATCCAGCAATCCGACCCCGAGTCGGACATCTTCGTCTCCGCAGCCCGACCCCGAGTCGGACATCTCTCGACAACGACAGGCTATTCCCTAGAGGCACGCCGCGGCCCTCTGCTCCACTACACCCAACAACGGTCGTATCCGGCGCTGCTCCACGATCCCCTGTAACAGCCGTACAAAGCGGAGCTCCACTACGCCCTGTCATGGCCGTACCCAGCGCTGCCCCACGACGCCCTGTAACGGCCATGTCAGTGGCAGCTCCATCGTGCTACACGATGACCAACCCCCCAAAAGGACCCCCCAGCCTGGTATATATGCGGCTGGGGGGAGAAGGGGGGAGGTAAGCAAGAACTTCCAGAGCATTCTCTTACTTGCTACTATTATCTCTCCTTCTCCTCCACTCTCCTCTGACTTGATCGTCGGAGGGCCCCCACTACCCCAGTGGTGGTGCGAGGCTTGCTTGCAGGTTTCCCGGTGGAAGGTGGAGCGCAATCAACACCAACCAAGGCAACTCAAACGGAACCCCGTTCACACCGTTGTGCCAATCGTTCTCGGTTTGGACCACCAGCAACACTTTTCATTTCAATAATTTCTGGTTACAATGGCGTGCTCGTGTGATTACAAGGAATTCCCAGAGGGAAATTAGGGTGTAAAGAAAGTAAAGAAGAGGTGGAGACTCCGAGGAGCTGAAGATCTGGGATCCCGAAACCTCCATCCGAAGCGGCTGCAATCCCACCGGAAGTGGGTGCTTCCAACCGGAGGCGCCATCGACGTCTCACGAAAAAGACGAAGAGCCGGCGCGGATGAAGAAGAAGTGGACGAAGGAGAAGTCCACACTGCTCCTACCCAGAGGCGCCATCCATGCCTCACGAAAAAGACGAGGAGCCGCCGCAGAAGAAGCTCCCGCTGCCTCTAGGGGAACGCCACCTCCAAGGGATATTCCGGTCCTCCCCAGTGTTAGGGGAGAGAAGGGATACAAGGGAGAAGAGCATATGGAGGCGCGGTCCCGGATCAAGCGTCTGGCGCGGAGCTCAATCGGGAGGCTGAACTTCAAGGAGGGGAGACGTGATCCCGGATGAAACGCCTAGAGCGGAGTTCCGCCGGGGAGAACCTCCTTGTTGATCCCAGATGAAACGGCAAGTTGGCGGAAGTCGCGAAGGGCGCGCCTCCTGTTCCTTCGGTAGGGGTCTCTCAACCATGCGCCGGAGAGGAGGCCCACGATCCATGGCAACCGGAACAGCTCCGGCTTGGCAGGCTCCATCGCACCTGCACCTATATTTATAGCCAAACTGCGGCCCCCCGGTCGTTCCGATGCGGGTGGCTCCAATAAATGCGGGCGCATTGAATCCGGAGCCGATCCGGCTCTCGAGGCGTATCTTCCCGCGATTTCCTAAGCGTTATTCTTCTTAATCGCATTCTTTGTGCAGGACACTCCGGGTGGCCTGTACCCCTAGGTCCACATATCTCCGCTCGCGCCCAGGCCGCATCCGCCTCGAAGAACGCGCGTATCGCGGCCGCTTAACTGACACTCCTCGCAAGCAGCAACTGGCGATCCGATTTCCCAGGTAACCCCTCAATTAGCATTTAATGCCCATCTGGTGTTCCCCAGGCGACGCTTGGAGAGGAGGAGAAACACGATCGCAGCTGGCCACGGAGAAATCCCGTCGGGCGGCAAGCGACAGGCGCACGACCAGCGAGCGGAATTTCCCGAGGCTCGGCCCTCGGATGCCAGGCTAACCCGATGATCATCCCGAGAGCAGACTAGCTTGAAGCCCCGACCGGTCGCCTCGGCTTGCGCCAGCCTTGGCCGACCAACGAGCGGAATTTCCCGAGGCTCGGCCCTCGGATGCCAGGCTAACCCGATGATCATCCCGGGAGCAGACTAGCCTGAAGCCCTGACCGGTCGCCTCGGCTTGCGCCAGCCTTGGCCGACCAACGAGCGGAATTTCCCGAGGCTCGGCCCTCGGATGCCAGGCTAACCCGATGATCATCCCGGGAGCAGACTAGCCTGAAGCCCCGACCGGTCGCCTCGGCTTGCGCCAGTCTTGGCCGACCAACGAGCGGAATCTCCCGAGGCTCGGCCCTCGGATGCCAGGCTAACCCGATGATCATCCCGGGAGCAGACTAGCCTGAAGCCCCGACCGGTCGCCTCGGCTTGCGCCAGCCTTGGCCGACCAACGAGCGGAATTTCCCGAAGCTCGGCCCTCGGATGCCAGGCTAACCCGATGATCATCCCGGGAGCAGACTAGCCTGAAGCCCCGACCGGTCGCCTCGGCTTGCGCCAGCCTTGGCCGACCAACGAGCGGAATTTTCCGAGGCTCGGCCCTCGGATGCCAGGCTAACCCGATGATCATCCCGGGAGCAGACTAGCCTGAAGCCCCGACCGGTCGCCTCGGCTTGCGCCAGCCTTGGCCGACCAACGAGCGGAATTTCCTGAGGCCTGACAACCCTCAGATGCCAGGCTAACCCGATGATCATCCCGGGAGCAGACTAGCCTGAAGCCCCGACCGGTCGCCTCGGCTTGCGCCAGCCTTGGCCGACCAACGAGCGGAATTTCCCGAGGCTCGGCCCTCGGATGCCAGGCTAACCCGATGATCATCCCGGGAGCAGACTAGCCTGAAGCCCCGACCGGTCGCCTCGGCTTGCGCCAGCCTTGGCCGACCAACGAGCGAAATTTCCCGAGGCTCGGCCCTCGGATGCCAGGCTAACCCGATGATCATCCCGGGAGCAGACTAGCCTGAAGCCCCGACCGGTCGCCTCGGCTTGCGCCAGCCTTGGCCGACCAACGAGCGGAATTTCCCGAGGCTCGGCCCTCGGATGCCAGGCTAACCCGATGATCATCCCGGGAGCAGACTAGCCTGAAGCCCCGACCGGTCGCCTCGGCTTGCGCCAGCCTTGGCCGACCAACGAGCGGAATCTCCCGAGGCTCGGCCCTCGGATGCCAGGCTAACCCGATGATCATCCCGGGAGCAGACTAGCCTGAAGCCCCGACCGGTCGCCTCGGCTTGCGCCAGCCTTGGCCGACCAACGAGCGGAATTTTCCGAGGCTCGGCCCTCGGATGCCAGGCTAACCCGATGATCATCCCGAGAGCAGACTAGCCTGAAGCCCCGACCGGTCGCCTCGGCTTGCGCCAGCCTTGGCCGACCAACGAGCGGAATCTCCCGAGGCTCGGCCCTCGAATGCCAGGCTAACCCGATGATCATCCCGGGAGCAGACTAGCCTGAAGCCCCGACCGGTCGCCTCGGCTTGCGCCAGCCTTGGCCGACCAACGAGCGGAATCTCCCGAGGCTTGGCCCTCGGATGCCAGGCTAACCCGATGATCATTCCGGGAGCAAACTAGCCTGAAGCCCCGACCGGTCGCCTCGGCTTGCGCCAGCCTTGGCCGACCAACGAGCGGAATTTCCTGAGGCCTAACCCTCAGATGCCCGGCTTAGCGCCGGAAGAAGTTCCTGAGGCCTAACCCTCGGATGCCTGGCTTAGCGCCGGAAGAATTCCCTGAGGCCTAACCCTCAGATACCTGGCCTAGCGCTAGAAGAATTTCAAGAGTCGGGAGTCAGCGAGACGCTACCAAGAGTTAAAAAGAGGAAGGATGTCCGCCGAAATCCGCAGACTGCCAGATCAGCGACAACTGCCATACGCCATAAAGAAGGCGGGAAGCTCGGAGCGCGTGCGCCTTTCCGAGGGATGGCGGCAATCTCGAAGCATCACTCCCTTCACCCGTTCCCCTCCTGGTTCCAGGCTCGGGAGTGGGGGGCTACTGTTACGGGGGAACTTAGCCGCCACGCCCCACGTGACCGGCACGCGCACCCAGGAAGACTACGGCAGTTCCTTGATCCAGTAATCCGACCCCGAGTCGGATATCTTCGGCTCCGCAGCCTGACCCCGAGTCGGCTGCCCCTAGATCCAGCTGTCCGACCCCGAGTCGGACATCTTCGGCTCCGCAGCCCGACCCCGAGTCAGCTGCCCCTTGATCCAGCAATCCGACCCCGAGTCGGACATCTTCGGCTCCGCAGCCCGACCCCGAGTCGGCTGCCCCTTGATCCAGCAATCCGACCCCGAGTCGGACATCTTCGTCTCCGCAGTCCGACCCCGAGTCGGGCATCTCTCGACAACGACAGGCTATTCCCCAGAGGCACGCCGCGGCCCTCTGCTCCACTACACCCAGCAACGGTCGTATCCGGCGCTGCTCCACGATCCCCTGTAACAGCCGTACAAAGCGGAGCTCCACTACGCCCTGTCATGACCGTACCCAGCGCTGCCCCACGACGCCCTGTAATGGCCATGTCAGTGGCAGCTCCATCGTGCTACACGATGACCAACCCCCCAAAAGGACCCCCCAGCCTGGTATATATGCGGCTGGGGGGAGAAGGGGGAGGGTAAGCAAGAACTTCCAGAGCATTCTCTTACTTGCTACTATTATCTCTCCTTCTCCTCCAATCTCCTCTGACTTGATCGTCGGAGGGCCCCCACTACCCCAGTGGTGGTGCGAGGCTTGCTTGCAGGTTTTCCGGTGGAAGGTGGAGCGCAATCAACACCAACCAAGGCAACTCAAACGGAATTCCGTTCACACCGCTGTGCCAATCGTTCTCGGTTTGGACCACCAGCAACAGAAAGAGTTTCCTACCTTTGAACTCATAAGGGTTTGTTGTGTAACCACAAGGTTTTTATGATGAATTGGGATCTCAACCCTACTAAGAAAAATTAGATTTTCTCGTTTATCATAGGAGAGGGCTATGATATTCGATAAAAATAGTAGGAGCAACAATTAGATAAAGTCCTAGTCTAATTGCATATGTGTCATCATGATTGGTCTGCTTATATTAGTTTTGTTCTTACTTATGTAGAATCATTAATGGCATCTTCACTATCACTAAGAGGCATGCTAGATGCCAACAAGTTAACCGGTCCTAACTATATGGACTGGTTGAGAAATTTAAAAATAGTACTCACACAGGAAAAAATTTCTTATATTCTTGAAATCCCTGATCTTGGAGATCTAGGGGATGATGCTACAGATGAGGAGGTTGTCACACATAAGATGTGGAAAAATGACAGTTTGACTGTCAAATGTATCATACTTGCTTTTATGAGCAATGAATTACAAAGGCAACATGAAAGCATGGTCACTCAATCCATACTTCTCAATTTAAAAGGGTTGTATGGAGAACAAAGCAGGACTGCTAGGTATGAGATATCTAAGTAGTTGTTCCGTGCTAGAATGAATGAAGGAACTCCAGTGCAAAACCATGTTCTTATGGTTATAGACTTAATCACCAGATTAAGTCAATTAGGTTTTGCTATGGATAGTGAGCTCAGTCAGGATTTGATCCTGCAATCACTGCCTGATTCATTCTCTCAGTTTGTTGTGAACTTTCACATGAACAAGCTGAACACCTCCCTGCCCGAGCTGTTAAATATGCTCAAAACAGCTGAAGGCCATATTAAGAAGGATAAAGGTCCACTCCTTATAGATGGCACCTCTAAGAGAAAATCGAGAAATAAAGGTTCTAAGAAAAGATTGAACTCTAAGAGTAGCATCAAAAAGAAGAAAGGAAAGAAAAACTCCGGATCAAGTACCTGTTTTCATTGCGGTAAAGCTGGCCACTGGAAAAGAAATTGCAAGAGTTTTCTTGCAAGTATGAAGACCAATGCAAGAGTTGCATCGAAAGGTATGTTTATGTTACATGCTAACTTATCATTAAGTTTTTCAAATTCAAATTCATGGGTATTGGATACCGGCTGTGGTTCTCACATTTGCAAATCTTTGAATTGACTATAGAAAATTAGAATTTTGAAGAAAGGTGACTTCGAGCTGTATGGTGCTGGAGGAGAGTCCATCCAGGCTGAAGCTGTTGGAAGCTACCATTTGGAGTTGCCTTCGGGAGAGCTCCTGGAATTAGAAGATTGTTATTATATGCCCAAAATTATTAGAAATATAATTTCCATTCCTTTGTTATTAAAGAAAGGATATGAAATTAATGTAAAGAGCAATGGTTGCTCAATTTCTTTTTCTAATAAAGTCTATTGCAATGGCATTATGGAAAATGGCCTTCTTGTTCTATTACTTAATGATAATATTTTTCATATTGATAAAAGTAATAAAAGAAAGAGAGAAGAAGTAAATAACACCCTTCTTTGGCATTGCCGACTTGGTCACATAAGCGAATCAAGAATTAACAAGTTGTACAAAGAAGAGTTCTTTGATCCTTATGATTATAAATCATTAGGAACTTGTGAATCTTGTCTTATGGGTAAAATGACTAAGTCTCCATTCATTGGACATGGAGAAAGGGCAAGAGAGTTATTAGGACTTGTGCATACAGATGTATGTGGTCCTATGACAACTCCTGCTAGAGGTGGATACTCTTATTTCATCATATTTACTGATGATTTATCAAAGTTTGAATATGTGTATCTTATGAAACATAAATCCGAAGCCTTTGATAAATTTAAAGAGTATCAAATTATGGTTGAAAAATAAACTGAAAAGTGTATTAAAATTCTTCGATCTGATCGAGGAGGTGAATACCTTTCTAGTGAGTTTTTAAATCATCTTAAAGAAAAGGGCATTCTCTCTGAATGGATACCTCCGTATACGCCACAATTAAATGGTGTAGCCAAATGGAGGAATTGTACTCTATTAGATATGGTACGGTCCATGATGTGCTTGACAGATCTTCCTATTTTCTTCTGGGGTTTTGCCCTAGAAACTGCTGCACTTGTATTAAATAGGGTACCATCAAAATCTGTATCTAGTACTCCATATGAGATATGGAGAGAAAAGAAGCCTAATCTTATGTATCTTAAAATATGGGGCTGTAAAGCTTATGTCAAAAGAAATTTTGGACATAAGCTAAGTGCTAAATCGGATAAATGTATTTTTGTATGTTATCCTAAAGATAGTATAGGATACATCTTCTATCATCCTACCGAACAAAAGGTCTTTGTAGGTAGACATGTCACTTTCTTATAGAAAGAGTTTATCTTAGAAAAAGGCAAGGATAGGAGAATTGAACTTGAAGAAGTTCAAGACCTACAAATAGATACACAAGATATTCCTCAACCAGATGTACCCATTGATGAAGTACAACCACAACACACATCTTCTCTCCAAAGGTCGGATAGAGTGCGAAATGCACCTAAGAGGTATGGGTTTATCATTGAGAATGATGAAGCCCACATCGTTGAAAATGATGATCCTCTGACCTATTCGGAAGCTATCATGAGTAATGACTCTAACAAATGGTTAGAAGCTATGAAATCCGAAATAGACTCTATGTATGCCAACCAAGTATGGACTTTGGTTGATGCACCAGAAGGTTTAAACCCTATATGTTGCAAATGGGTCTATAAGAAGAAGATTGGAGCAGATAGCCAAGTAGAAACCTACAAGGCTAGATTGGTGGCAAAAGATTTCAAGCAAAAGCAAGGAATTGACTATGATGAAACTTTTTCACCAGTTGCCATGCTTAAATCTATTCGGATTTTGCTTGCAATAGCTGCATACTATGATTATGAAATCTGGCAGATGAATATCAAAACCGCCTTCCTTAATGGTTATCTTGAGGAAAAGGTTTACATGACATAGCCAGAAGAATTTATCTCAAGTGGGAGAGCAAATCAAGTATGCAAGCTTAAGAGATTCATTTATGGATTAAAGCAAGCATCGAGGAGTTGGAACATCCGTTTTGATACAACAGTCAAAGAGTTTGGTTTTATCAAAAATGTGGATGAACCATGTGTGTACAAGAAGACTAGTGGGAGTGCCATTGCCTTCTTAATATTGTATGTAGATGATATACTAATCATTGGAAATGATATTCCAATGTTACAATAGGTCAAGACTTGGCTATCAAAAATCTTTTCCATGAAAGACTTGGGAGAAGCATCCTATATACTTGGTATAAAGATCTATAGGGATAGATCTAAAAGGATGCTAGGCTTGTCCCAGTCTAGGTACATAGATCATGTGCTGAAAAGATTCAGCATGGAAGGAAGTAAAAGAGGTTACTTACCTATGAGTCATGGCATACGTCTCTCTAAGAAGATGTCTCCTAAGACATCTAAAGAGAGGAATAGAATGAATTCTATTCTCTATGCTTCGGCAGTAGGATCGATTATGTATGCTATGCTATGTACCAGGCCTGATGTTGATTATGCCTTAGACATAACAAGCAGATTCCAGGCTGATTCAGGAGAGGATCATTGGATAGCTGTGAAAAATATTCTTAAGTACTTGAGAAGGACTAAAGATATTTTTCTAGTTTATGGAGGATTTGAGTTGAAACTAGATGGATTTTCTGATTCTAGTTTTCAGTCAGATCCAGATGATAGCAAGTCCACTTCAAGGTATGTTTTTACCCTAAATGGTGGTGCAGTGAGCTGGAAGAGTTCCAAGCAGCAAACTATAGCTGACTCAACTACTGAGGCAGAATACATCGCTGTAAGTAAAGCTGCTAAGGAAGCTGTCTGGATGAAAAAGTTCATCTCCGAGTTAGGAGTAGTTCCTGAGATTGCTGGACCAGTCCCAGTTTATTGTGATAACACTGGAGCTGTTGCTCAAGCGAAGGAACCAAAGTCTCATCACAAATCCAAGCACATTCTAAGACGCTTCCACCTCGTTCGAGAGATCGTCGAGAGACAAGACATAGTGATTGAACGAGTAGACACAAAGAATAACCTAGCAGATTCGTTCACTAAAGCTCTACCACACAGCAATTCGATCGCCACTTTGATTGTATGGGGATGAAATATAAGAGAGATTGGCTTTAGTGCAAGTGGAAGATTGAAAGATTAGATGCCCTACAAGCCAATCGCAATACGTATTGCAAAGGTTTTTTTTTTGATTTTTCAAATTATGTACATGATATTTAATTATGAATAAAGGCATTGTGTTTTATCATTTGCTGTTGATTATATTTGTGATAAACCCCTTAGGTTAGGGCAATGGTTTTGAGGCTATGATGAGATCATACTAGTGAGACCTAAAACCCTAAAATCCTAATCCTAAATATTTTCAGTCATTGGTACATTGAGTCGGGGATCAATGTTTACTGGAAAGACTGGCACATCTTATGTATGCTCGATGCAGAGGGTGATTGATCTCACAATCACTTGTGTGGAGACACTAATACAAAGATGTGGGTGCTCATTAGGAATGAGTTCACTGAATTGACCTATAAAGAGAAATCTTATGAAGTCTTACTTACATGTCAAAAGATGATTCTCTTAGTGGGAGTTGTGCAACTGATCCTTTGACCTGAGATCATCATAGTATCTTGTGCACATAAATTCATATTTTGGTTTACGCGCATTCATGATAGTAAGTTGTGTACGAGGTCTTATGGATATGGTGGATTGTGTGCGAAGGTTATGAGTAGGTCAACAAGGAATTAATCACTTCTAGTAAGAGAAGATCGCATCCTATTTATTCTAATCATATGATAATTCAGGGAGCCTTTGATCAAAACAGAATGAAAATTAGAAAGAGTTTCTAATGTTCCAGGCAAAGATTAAGTAGTTCAATCCCCTATCTCATACCGAAAAACGTGTAAGATGATGGGGCAAAAAACATTGTATCATTATTCGAATATCATTAGAAGATTGAGAAATATATATGAATATGAAATTGAGTTTGACATATATTCATACTCATATACATATTCAGAATGTAGTTTGATTGAAGGATTGAATTGCACGGTAACTTGCCACTGAAGGGTATTTTTGGTATTTTCACCAAATTTCATATTTTCCGGGTAAACATGACATGTTGCTAGACGTCAATCTTGTCTTATAGGTTTGATCGAATTAAAGAGTTTAATTCGGTCACCAATTAGAAATGATTCTAATTGTTAAGTTTGGGTTCGTGCAGTTTGGACTTAAATCGATTAGAAGAGTTCTAATCAAGTTGGATCAACTCGCACTCACACCTATTGCTGGCTAAGTATGGAACCCAATGGGTCACACACAAGAAAACTTATCAAGGGTCTAATTGGATTAGATCATGTTTGCAAGATAGACATCCTAGCGGGTGTTGCAAACCCTTAGCTCCTGATTCGAACTGGATTCGAATTGGATTCGAATCTGATTCTTAATTGATCTAATTTGATTAGATCATGTTCTAATATGGGTTAGCCAAGAGTTGGCACCTAATTGGCTTGGTTTGAGTCTAATTGGATTAGATTTAATAAATCATTCCATTTAGATCGTTAGATCTTGATCTACCATTGGATGAAGACATAATGGAGAGTTGGTTTAACCCAATTGGATTGGGTTAGAGGATGGTTATCATAATTGACCATTGGATCTTAATCCCACCATTGGATGAAGACATAATGGGTCAAGTGAATGGCGCCTTGCATTGGAGCCCTTGGATCATCATTATGAAAGATCAAGAGGTGAGGCGTGATGGATATATGATTGGCATGTGATGTTGACTTGGTCAAAATATGGCACCACATGAAAGGACATATCATTTGATACATCTTTTCACTTGATCTGTGCCTCCTCTTATTTGATATGGTCCTTTAGATGATGCCCTTTCATAAGAGGATGTGTGGATGTGATGCATCCCTTGTCCCTACGCCTATTATAAATAGGCTAGTGCTCCATGGGTTTCATTATTCCAACTCCACCGCATTCTCTCTCCCTTATCCCTTCTTTCTTACAAGGTTTTGTCTCTTTCTAGCATTGCTTCTAGGGTGTCCTAATCCAAGACAAGGTGATCTTCTTTAGGATAAAAGGATTAGAAGTGATTTTAGAAGGTGAAAGAAAAATAGATAGGAAGGAAAGCAAGCCAATAAAGTTCTTTAGAAGAATTCTGCATTAAGGATCAAAGTCTTTGGAGCTTAAGACTTGAATTAAGTTTTCGTGTGGATCAACGTTGGAGGGTGAATATTTGGGCACCTAGTGAAAATTCTGCACATTGGATTAGCGTTAGAGGTATTCTTCTATTTCTGCATTTATATTATATTATTTGATTGCTTCTATTAATGTGATCTAGGCTTATAAGGGTTTAATGTTAAGGGGCTTTATTAAGAAATTTTTAAAATCCCTAGCTTCCGCTGCGCATTATAATATGCTAAAACCTTTTAGATTCTTGTTGCACTCTCACACTAGTGAATTCCAAAGTAGAAAACCTACCCATATTGGGGCAGGCTTTCTCCTTCCTCTACCAAAAACTAAAATAAAATAAAATAAAATAAAAGGTTTCCTTGCTTCACAACAGCTTACACCACACAGCTAGGAAGGAGCAAAGACCTCTAGGGAACAATCTTCTGTTCCATTCAATCTAATCTCTGCCGAAGGTAAATTAACTCTGGTTGTCAATATAGATTTGTGGAGACTGTAAATGGCACCTGCCTTTCTCTCCTAAACAAAATAATCACAAAATACTAATGCAAGGAAACATTATTCTGACATACATCGAACCAGACCCGTACACACTTCAGGCACCAGTTTTTTACTTCCATTCTATTGCTGGGCTCCATTTAAGCTGTCACTTTGACCTCCTCATTATGCATCAAATTGCTAGTGGCTAAGAAGGCAAACTCTTGAAGAAGGTCCAGAGAGCAAAATGATTCAAGTCATGGCAAATGGGTAGAAAGCGCAGATCTTTTAAATTCAACTCACATGAATCGAAGAATAAAAAACTACCGCATAAAAGAAGCAGATAACCATTGAAACAAGAAAGAAGAGGACACAATCAGGAGTCTACTGCTGCAATGGGGAGAGAATCCCAAATCATATCCATGTCCAGAGATGGCATCCTGCTTAGCAGAACTCCATCAGCATCCCCTGCCGATGTTATTAATTCTTGCTGCACTGCTTTCCGGCCTCCAGCATCTGATGGCAGCTCCTTCTTGTTGCTCCAAGTACTAGTAATGGATGTCGAGGCAGCTTCTTCGTCGGTGCCGGATTTCTTCTGTTTCTTAACTGGTGGTATGCACTCTCCACCAAGACACATGCGCAACGAGCCTTTTTCTGGCAGTTGTTTTGGTTGATTGGAAGCGAGCGAGGGGAAAGCAGAGGAGGAGGAGGAGTTGCGGAAGGCCTTGAGCTTTGCCTCCAAGAGGGAAGCGGTTGCGGCATGGGGGTGACTGAATTTTTCACTGGCGGCATCGCGAAGCTGGTCCTTGAGGTGAGGGAAGTTGAGGTGAGCCAAGTCCCCCCTGAGCGTGTAGGCCGCCATGTCGTAGGCCATGGCAGCCTCTTCAGCCGTGTCGAAGGTCCCCAGCCAGACCCTCGTCCGGTTCCTTGGCAGCCTTATCTCCGCCACCCACTTCCCCCAGTGTCGCTGTCTCACCCCTCGGAACAGCTTCGCTGCCGGCTGCTGCTGCTGCCGGTGGGACGACACCGTTGTCGACCCTCCTCGGCGACCTTTTGTTGGTGTTTCCAGCGCAATGGAAGAGAGTGAATTGATCGAACCTTGGTGGTGAAGGCGGTGAAGTTGTAGCCCTTCAGGCTTCTGAAGTTTTTGATGCATTTGGAGGTTTATATGGAGGTGTGCTGAGGAAAGAGGGATCTTTCTGGGGGAGAGGAGGGTGGAGGGCTCAACTGGGGCTTCTTTCTGCAGGAAGAAGGTGAGCGGTGGAGGTTTCGGAGCCATGGGTGGATAAGATGAAGAGGAATTCCTCGACGAGGAGGAGCAGGAGGGTGGTGGAACCACTTGGGAGGTATTGGCCATGCCATCTAGTTCTACAGGGGGGGATTCTGTCAGGCACTCGGCTTTTGGGTCAAGGAAGTTAAGAATAGAATTCTTAGGAGAGCTTGGGAAGTGGTGGTGGTGGTGAGAATCTGGTGGCATTACCATCACTGCATTGAGTTCTGAGCGGTCTACTTTAGGAAGTCGATCTTCCATTGCGCTTTTCTGATCCAGTATGCAGAAAACTTCACCTCTGAAACCTTTCTTCAGAGTAGAAACAGAGGAGAGGACTTCTACATGCTTCTAGGGAGGCGTTTTTTTCCATGCTTTCAAGTCCCTCGATCCCATGTCTACATATAGCTGCTGATGGGCTGTTGCTGTCAAGGACCCACTTACCGTTAGTAAAGTGCAGTTATTTAATCAGATGTCAGATCTTTGCAGGCTAGTTAGGGTTTGCGCTTTCTCTGAGAAGGGAACCCATCTATATGGACCCAAAACTTAATCAGTCATCCATCAACCATACTAAATGATCAAAATACTGGACTGATTCAGATTTAATTAATTATTTTGATTGGGATACCTGAAAAATTTATATTGGGCCACTTATTCCTTACACAAGAGGCCACATATGGATGATTTACTACTAAAATTAACTTTCCGAAGAAAGTTATAAGAACGTTGGGCAGTTATTTATGGGATAACTACCCAAAGGGGAGACATTTATGTAAGAAATTGTTAGTAACGCTTAGAGGAGTTCCTAGGACAAGAAACTACTTCTTAAAGAAAGTTATTGCTGGAAATAACTTCCAGTATGCATCATACAAGGAGGAAGAATGATCCATTTGATCCTCTTTAGCATATATAACTCTATTTCCCAGCCCCAATTGTCTTTTATTTTATAGTCCTATAGAACGCTTGATTTGACAACCTCCTCCTAGGATTCTAAGATCTAAAGGCTTTCTTGGTGATGAATGATTTTTCAACCATCAGCAGATACGGCTATAATTCTGCCCATGGAGAGAAAAAGTTGGATATGCTCTCAAATAGATGCTGAGGGACTCAAAATAAAGGTTCACCTTACTTTTGTATATATGGATGTCGAGCAACTTAACATATTAGAAATTCAACATGTTTGTACATGGAGATTGAGAGATCCATAGAGTGAAAGGTCAATCTTCCCATGTGTAAAGTTCAAGCTATTTGTGAAGTTAGTGGTGGATTTCTTTTTATTATTGAGGAAGCAAATCAGGCCTGATATATAAGCAAAACTACTTGCAAAGTTGGTGGTGGACATCTTTCGTATAAGCAGAGGAGTCAATTTACCCCTTCTTTTTATGGAGGGTTTGAGTGACAGGATTTGTCACGACTAATAGAAGACCCAGTCACAGTGACCAGAACCAAAGAGCCACTCCACATTAGCCTTCTACCAGTCTTTTGTTGGCCAGCATCATGGCCAAATTTCAAACTCTAACTTGATCTGTTTTCATCTTTCCTCTTTTTATAATGTAGGTAAATCTTTTTAACCTCAAGCTTGGGTTAGGACCAAGAAAAGAGCTTGTTTGCATCAAGAAGCTACTCTGGTTGAGGATTCTTTTAAACTTGAAAGACTAGCCATCTTCTGTTACTTGACAGGCTGTAGGCTTTTTCCATTTGGGGAGAGAGCTGAACAGAACTTTCTGTGGTTAATGTACTTACATGTTCAACTTAGTGGGGCAACTTATGGATGATGCCAGCACTGTTTTGATCAATTGTTGTTTTTTGGTACAAATGATGAGTTGCTGATTTGAGATGAAATATGCTTCACAGAAGCATTTTCCTTCTAGTTAAGTATTTGAGTTGCTGTTAAGATCCTTCTCATAGTATGCGCTGCAAGTCTTTTACATATAGGAAGTCCAAATGTTGAGAAAAAACAAAACGGAGAATAGCATATTGGGGAATTGCAATATAAGTGCTGAATTCACTGTAATAATTTTCCCATAATTTAATAAACAATAATATGCCTTCAACTAAAAAAGGTATCAAATTCAGATTACAAATTTCCTTGAATGGTGCAACCAAGTATTTGAAACTGCTTAATTTACACCCCCCTCTCTCTCTTCGAGAAAAAGAAAGAAAAAGAGAGGAGGGGGAAAAAAAGAAAGAAACTTGCCATCCAATTTATTGTCCCTTCATTATTTGTTCCTTTCTCACTTCAAATTTCTTCATAAAATCCTAAATTGTAAATCATCTGCTAAATAAGCACTTAGACCAGTTGACATCCGATTACATTCTTTAGCATGTTTTACAGACAACCTCTTCTTTCAGGCCTCATGATCTAAGCCACTCTTAGGTAACATGGCAATAGATAATAATTCATCAGATAAAGACAAGGTAACCACCACTTTTATAAATGTTTAGTATTGCTCATCAGGAATATATATTATATTAATATAGGAAATTTCTGATGCTGAAGTATCAGTGACTGCTGTACTAAACAATGTGACTTGTTACCTAATTTTGAACAGGGAATAACCAAGACCTGTTTATGTACTTCCCGAGCATTTAAAAAGTCTCCTCCCCTTAGTTCCTACAGGCTGAAAATGAAATCATTAATACATCTGATTAGGAACAGGCTCCCATCGCAATTCGCATGCAGACTAAGATCAGCAACCCATTGCTTTCATTGTAGTCAAACAAAAGTTAAAACACAAAGAAATTATTCAATTTGAGATGATTAAGACCCCAATTCTAGTGAAATTGCAACAGCCAGGACATGGAGATCCGCTCATAGATGCAGAGGGGCGTGGTAAACTGTCGAGTAAGTGCTGGGTGAACTTACGGAAAGATTCTGTCTTCGCTTTTCTCATTTAATAATAAGACTAGCTCCATAGTGCTCTGGTGCCATCCCACTTGTTTACTCCTGGGAGCACATGGTGCATGCTAAGCTTGCGTTTGAAGCAGACGATCAGTGTACGTGGGGCCACGTCTCGTGTCACCTTTGTCTTTTCCCCAGACATCTCTCTCTAACGTTAGCATTATTTAATCCGCCTCAAGGCTGTAAACCAATAGGAAAACATAGGCGGAAGCCTTTCCATCAAAGCATTGTTGGAAGGAGGAGACAGCACTAGTCTATTGAGGAACCTTTCTCCGAAATATTGAGGTGAGTTGCAGGTTAGGTATTAGATGGCAATGGCAGCTATTGGATGGCATGCTAAGGCCAGCTATATTGATCAGCTATAAGATGACATATAACGTACTCCTTTATCGCTTTGCAAAGGACTATATTTTGGCAGTCACATAGACTTGATGTTGAAGCTTCTTGCTTTGTATAAACTTTTGACGAGTTTTGGAGGTAAGAAACCAAACTTCCATGTTGGGTGCAACCACCAGCAGGATGAGCCGTTTTTTATTAGCAGTTCGTCCTTTCGCTTTCCTGTTACGAGAGCATGGCCTCTGTGGGGCTGGAGGCGGGGAAGGGTGAAAGGAATCATCATCAAAGTGGAATTTCCCAAATTAATGTCTCTTACTTTAGTTTCACACTTCCTGTTCTTACTGAATCCATGTGCCGGTCCCTGGGGAAGAAGGGGTAGAATCCACTGTCTCAGCCGGAAACTTTTGAATGCATCTTATTGTTTATGTATCTTCATCAGAAAAAAAAAAAAAAAACTTATTGTTTATGTCATCATGATCATCATGATCGTCATCATGTTAAGCAAAGACGCTGGCAGATGGAAACTCATCACTCGTAATAGTTGTTAATGGAGCAGCATCAAGTGAATTTCATAAAGAATCAAAATTCAAACCTTTTTGCTATGTGGAAACCCAATATCTGTGTCACTCTCGGATATCCTTCCCAATCTTGTTAGTAATTAGTTTTAAATTATATAGTTTATATCACGCCTCCAACCCGAGATCGCGAGTTAGGGGTCGTGGCAACTGCCGCATACTTATAGAAAACTCTTCCAACAAGTATGCAAGGCATCTCAACATGATTATATACAAGCAACATAATATATTTTAATAATTAACCTTCAGATTTTAATTTAAATAACTAAATCATAATTAAATGTCTCACAAAATCAATAATATTCTAAAATCTTACATCAACCGTAATAAAACCCTAATCTAAACTATAGAGGCCAAAATTTCTATCTCTAATTGCACTTCCATAATAAATCTGCGAGTCAAGCTAGTGCTTCGAATTTATAAAAATAGTAAAATATAGATTAATGAAATAGACAACACAGTAAGCAATGAATACTTTAACTAAATTAATCAAAAAAATATTAAATAATTATTTATAGAAAATAATGATATGGAATTCATTAATTCAAAACCAAATTTAGATATACAGCATTATTAAAATATTACGTATGCCAAATTCAATCTTTCTCAAATTTAATTTTTTTTAAAATATCAAGTTTATCTCGTCAACCACGAGCTATGACCATATGTTTTCTATAGTAGGATCACAATATTCTGTATCTTCTTGCAGTGTACCATGTATTATCTTGCAGCAAAGTCCCTCAAATCATATATCTGCTTGTGGTATGTTGTGCATCTTCTTGCAAAATAATATTTAGGACTAATCAATGCCAATATATTAGCCCCCATCAGTGGAGTCATTAATATAGTCAAGCTAAGAGTTCAAAATAATTATGTAGTTCATATCTTAGTTCAACAAAAATATAAAAAATCATCCGATATCAAAATCAATCGAACGAGTTCAATATTTCTGACCATGCATCATCATAGTATTCGAAAATAAAGTATATTCAATAATAAAATAATGTTCACCAAATTCATGCATCATGAAAAGTATGATTCAAAATTTATTAATATAATAATCTTATAATTTGCTGATAAATTTAAGAAAAATATTACATTACTTATCTTATGAGCGAAACCAAACTACAGGTCTAATTAATTTCAAAAATCTTTCTTAGAATCTAAGACTTCGACGAGCGTTTAAGTAAAATCTTTGGTGAGTATCGTAAGCCAAGGTCGATAGAGATCAAGAGGAGACGGAGAAGGAACTATCGATGGTCTAGCGGTGGTGCTTGGCAAAACCTATTGATGGTGAGGCGATGGGGGTATGGGGTGAAAGAATAGATGCCCTACAAGCCAATCGCAATATGTATTGTGAAGGATTTTTTTTTGATTTTCCAAATCATGTATATGACATTTAATTATGAATAAAGGCATTATGTTTCATCATATGCTGTTTTTTATATTTGTGATGAACCCCTTAGATTAGGGCAATGGTTTTAGGGATATGATGAGATCATACTAGTGAGACCTAAAATTCTAAAACCCTAATCTTAAGTATTCCCAGTCGTTGGTACATTGAGTCGGGGATCAATGCTACCGACAAGACTGGCACATCTTATGTATGCTCGATGCAGAGGATGATTGATCTCACAATCACTTGTGTGAGACACTAATACAAAGTTGTGGGTGCTCATTAGAGGAATGAGTTCACTGAATTGACCTGCAAAGAGAAATTTTATGAAGTTTTACTTACATGTCAAAAAATAATTCTCTTAGTGGGAGTTGTGCAACTGATCCTATGACCTAAGATCACCATGGTATCTTGTGCACATGAACCCATGTTTTGGTTTACACTCATTCATGACTTTAAGTTGTGTACGGGATCTTCTGAATATGGTGAATTGTGTACGAAGATTATGAGTAGATTAATAAGGAATCAATCGCTTCTAGTAAAAGAAGATCGCATCCCATTTATTCTAATCATATGATAATTTAGGGAGTCTTTGATCAAAGCAAGATAAAAATTAGAAAAAGTTTCTAATATTTCATGATTCGAATTATCATTAGAAGATTAAGAGAAATATGAATATGAAATTGAGTTTGACATACATTCATACTCATATACATATTCGGGATATAGTTTGATTGAAGGATTGAATTGCATGGTAACTTGCCACTGAAAGGTATTTTTGGTATTTCTACTAAATTTCATATTTTTCGAGTAGATATGACATATTGCTAGACGTCAATCTTATCTTATAGGTTTGATCGAATTAAAGAGTTTAATTCGATCACCAATTAGAAAGAATTCTAATTGTTAAGTTCAGGTTCATGCAGTTTGGACCTAAATCAATTAGAAGAGTTCTAATCAAGTTGGGTCAACTCGCACTCACACCTATTGTTGGCTAAGCATGGAACCCAATGGGTCACACACAAGAGAACTGATCAAGGGTCTAATTGGATTAGATCATGTTTGCAAGATAAAAATCTTAGCTCCTGATTCGAATTGGATTCGAATCTGATTTGAATTGGATTTGAAAATGATTTTTAATTGATCTAATTTGATTAGATCATATCCTAATATGGGTTAGCCAAGAGTTGGCACCTAATTGGCTTGGTTTGAGTCTAATTGGATTAGATTTGATAAATCATTCATTTTTGACTATTGGATCATCATTGGATGATGAGATGGATGAAGATGATGGCGCATGCATTTCTAGCTATTAGATCACATGATATTGTGATGAAAGATTGCATGGCGTGATGAAGGGACTACATTAGAGGCGTGATGGGCTGATGGCGTGAGGAGCATAGATTCTTGGATGGATAAGGATGAAATAATTACGTGATCTTATCCACTTTATCTCTCCTCTTATCATCACACCTAAGATGAATATGGCGCCTTGCGTTCTATCCCTTGGATCATGTGGAGACGCATCAAATGGTGTAGATTGATGGCGTGATAGGCTGAGGCGTGATTAAGGTTTCTTCAGAAAAAATACGTGCGAAGGGAGGGGACCACATGGCGTTTGGATAAGAATGAAGCGCCTTATCTAGCGCTTCATCTTATCATGCCTCTTCATGAATACGCCTCCCCTCTTTTGATAAGCACTCTTCATGAGTTTCATGCCCCTTCATCAAGGGACATGTGGATGAGATGTGTCCCTTTAACATGCATCCGTACGCCATCTATAAAAGGAGAATCATTCCACCGTATTCTTCATCCCATTCCACCGCATTCTCTCTCCCTTATCCCTTCTTTCTTACATTAGTTTCTTTCTTTCTAGCATTGCTTCTAGAGTGTCCTAAGCTAAGATAAGGTGGTCTTCTATAGGACAAAAGGATTAGAAGTGATTTTAGAAGGTGAAAGAAAAATTAGAAAGGAAGGAAAGCAAGCCATTAGAATTCTTTGGAAGAATTATGCATTAAGGATCAAAGTCTTTGGAGCTAAAGTCTTGAATCAAGTTTTCGTGTGGATCACCATTGGAGGGCGAACACTTGGACGCCTCATGGAGATCATTCATATTGGATTAGCATTAAAGGTATTCTTCTATTCCTACATTTATATTTATATATTATTTGATTGTTACCATTAAGGTGATCTAGGCTTATAAGGGTTTCATGGTAAGGAACTTTATTAATAAATTTTTAAAATTCCTAGCTTCCGCTGTGTTGCCCAGATAGACAACCCAAGAGGGGGGGTGAATTGGGTTTTAAAATAATCTTACAATTTAAAACGATGTGGATGACTAATTAAAGCTATTGCAAGTTGTTCGATTAATTGCTATGTGCTGTGAGTGATATGAGAGTAAGAGAAAGAGAGACAATCAATCACAAACACCAAGTTTTATAGTGGTTCGGAGCTAACTCTTGCTCCTACGTCCACTCCCCAAGTCTCACTTGAGAATTCACTATAACCCCTTGGATTACAGCCGGTTGTTTTCCAAGCTCACAACCAAACATGTTGTTTTACGAGCTCACAACGAACTCGGTCGGTTTTCCCAGGCTCACCGACTAGAACCAACCCCGATTGTTTTTCCGGGATCACAATCGAACCCTTACACGTTGGTTTTACACTCGGCTCACCAACCAACCTCTATACCCTTGATTCAATCCTCCGATTGAACCAAGCAAAGACAATGTGTAGATGAAAAGAACAAACAGAAAAATACAGCTTTTCAAAAGCAGATAAATGGCAATATGAACAATAACGAAGTTAAGAGCCCTCAAATGCTTTTAAGTTGGAGAAGAGGAAGGGCTTCTTGAACTTCGGATCTCCTCTTGAATGTGTAGTCGACTTGAATGCAGGAGGAGGCTCTTTCAATGTTGGGAAGAAGTAGGTGGATGCAGTTAATGCTGCTCTTCCCTCTTTTTCGTTGAAGAACAAGTTGCAGAGATTGAAAGCTTGATTACTTGGAGTGGAATGGTTGTTCTCTGCTTTGCTACAGTCCTCTGTGGCTATTTAAACCAACCCCCACGGAAACTAGCCGTTAGAGAGCTTTTTCTGCCCGTTCTGCACACTCTATACACCCTGACAATGTGTCCGTTGGTGGGTTGGAGTCGACTCGCGCGATCAGGAGTCGACTCGGCTATAGCGGGAGTCGACTCATGCTTTTCTGGAGTCGACTCAGCAACTGTTTCGGATTTGAATTAAAGTAGCCTCTTAGACTGGGAGTCGACTCGTCTTGACCTGGAGTCGACTCGCCAACTTCTGGAGCTGACTTGGCTTTCTCGGAGTCGGCTCATCCCATGGAGTCCGTGGATCTATTTTTGAATTTGGTCCACTCGAGTCGACTCGACAATCCTGGGAGTCGACTCGGCGCTCAGAGCCCGAACTCCCTATCTTCTGTCTTTTTCCTCGTCTAGTCTTGGAGTCGACTCGAACTTCCCCGGAGTCGACTCGGCTCTCAGTTTTCGAAACACTGTCTTCTGTCTTTTTGATGTAGAGCTGCCTTGGAGTCGACTCTAGCTGTCTGGGAGTCGACTCGAATCTCAGAGACAGTAAATTGGTCTTCTGTCTTCTTTGTGGTCGCGGAGTCTCGGAGTCGACTCGCGTATTGCGGGAGTCGACTCGAATCTCAGAGTTCGAAAAACGTTCTCTGACTTTTTCTTTGTGTTCCTCTGAGAGTCGACTCTCACTTTCTTTGAAGTCGACTTGCCAACCATCGGAGTCGACTCGCGTTCCACTGGAGTCGACTCGAATCTCAGACCCGAAAACTGCTCTCTGACTTTTCTGCCTGTGGCTCCTTGGAGTCGACTCTTGCTACCCTGGAGTCGACTCGGTGAACATCGGAGTCGACTCGCGCACTTCAGGAGTCGACTCGCTGACAAGTTTTGAGTTGATGCTTTCTGTTCGTCTGTCTGTCTCGAGCCCGTGCCAGTGAACTTGATACGCTTGGAGTCGACTCGTGATACTCTGGAGTCGACTCGAGTCTCAGACTTTGGTTCAGGCTGACTTCTTAACTTATCCAAAATATTATGAACTAAGTCTAGAGACACTTAGACAAGATTTTCACTGAAACACTTAATTGAATTCATTAGTAAACAAGAGATATACTCAAATGCTTTGAGCTCATCAAAATCAAATAGAGTTTTAATCAATCACTCCACAATCTCCCCCTTTTTGATGATGACAAAACATTGAGTATATGTAAAGTGAATTGCTCAATAAACAACGAAATAAAATCCATAATTGAATTCAAATGTCTGGTAATTCAATTTATCCAAGCTTGAAAGGAGTGAAACAATAAATTTCGGAGTTAAAGCTCCCCCTTTCATTTGGAATTATATAAGCCTTCATATTATACAATCAATTGTTTGGCTTATATATCTTTAATGATTTAGCTTGATTAATATTCAGATTCTCCCCCTCAACATATGCATTCTACTATGTTTTGATTCTCTGAATTTCCTTTTAATGCTTTGAAGTTTTTGAACTGAATTTTTTGTTTTTAGAGGGAAAATCTGTCAATTTGTTCTTGAGTAGGATTTAGCTAATCTTCGAATATTCCTTGAATAGATTCTGGAGATTACTCCATTAGGAGCCCCAAAAGAGAGATAATGAGCCTCGAGGTACCAAATCCACTTAGAACAAATTTTGTGTGTTTTAACAGTTTTTTTGATTTTCATTGATTCCTTTTACATATTTTATACATATTTCTCTCCCTTTTTGTCATCGTATCAAAAAGAAGGTAAGCACACACAATCAATGGCACAACCAATCAATCATCAAATGGCACAGAATTGAAGAAAATATGGCTACTCATTGTATTGATTTGCATGTAAATACATTTGAGAGAACAAAAAATAAGGCAAAACAATACAGTCAAAACAAAACACAAAAAGTAGCTATGGTCTCCTCGAGGATGTAGCTCCTCCTCTCGAAGATGTATCTCCTCCTCTCGAGGACGTGGCTCCTCCTCTCGAGGATGTAGCTCCTCCTCTCAATCTGCTCTGCTCCATGAGGAGGGTGACTGCATCTGTAACATGCCCGAGCTGAGTGATAATGGACGAAGTGGCTCTGCTATGTGTAGTAGAGAGCTCAGTCATCGACGTCTGAAGTGCGTCCAGCTTGTCGATGAGCACATTCGACAAGCGCTCGGCCCCCTCGGTAGTGGTGTGCATGTCACGACCGATGTCCTCCCTCATCTGTCGAGTGGTGCTCGTGACCTCACTCATGCTATGAAACTGGGCCTGGAGCAAAGTCCTCATGTTGTAGATCTCTTCCCGCACATGAGCCGTCATGTCAGTCACGGCCGTCAGGGAAGGGACCAACGCTGAAGATGGAGCGGGAGAGGGAGCAGGCACCGAACCTCGGAGCTCCCGAAGCAACTCATCCCTCAGATCTCGGACTATCTCCTGCCGCAGCTCCCAGAGCTGCTCAGGAGCGATGCGGACCTCCATGGATGGTGGAGCCGAGGAGGAGGGTCCGGCGGAGGTGGTAGGAGCAGAAGTGGATGGAAAGTCTAGTAAGTCGGGAAGGTCAGAGTCTGGCTCAGGATTGGGGGAAGGTCTGGTGGTCTGTGTGGTGATGGAAGACTTCCTAACCCATGTTCCCTCTCTCTTCCGAAACCCCATCCTGTGTAGGGTCCTTGCACGCGCGCGATCAGTCCATCGCAATGCGCGAAAGGGTTCCCCCTCAGGGATAGGAATCTCGTACTCCCTAAATAACAAGGTGAAGACCATACCGTAGGGCAAAGTGAGCCTAGGTCTGTCTAGTGGCTCACACATGTATCGATATATGAGTTTGGGGAAGTTGATTGGGGTGTCATGAAGCATGTAGAACATGAGAGCTGGGTCTCTCTCAGATACAAAGTCAAATCTCCCGGTCTTAGGGAAGATGGACCTAGACAATATACTTAGGAGGATCCGCATCTCAATCGGAAGTGAGCTAGCGGATACCTCGTCTAAGGGTGACTGGGGTGGATGCCCTAGAACGGCCGTAAGGGCCTCAACCCTGTCCTCGGGATGTGTGGGAGCCACCCCTACTAGTGGAAGGTGGAGGATGTGGGCAATAAGATCCTCCGTAATGAACAGAGGGACACCGGCTACCGTGCCCTCGATACCCCCATCTCCCCGATGGACGGTACCGTAAAACTCTCTAATGAGCCCTGGATATGTGGGGAGATCTAAGGTGAGGAAGTACTCTAAGCCCTGGGCCCTAAGTCTATCACTTATAGTGAACCCTTCCCGGGAGAGATAGTCGAAGTCGACATATCTCCCGGTGGTGACGGCCTTCCCGGCTAATGGCCTCGCGGGAATCGCCCTTGGCGGGGAACGAGCCGGAGGTTGTGGCCTCGCGGGATCGTGCCGAGCCTTGGAGCGCCTCTCGGGACCGGCCTCGGGTCGGGACCTCTTCCGGACTACGGTTTTACGCGGCATAATGACCTAGAACGGGATGAAAACCTAAAGGATGGTGAAAGGTCGACGGAGAAGGCTTTTGGGACGACCGGGGACGACCTAGGAGTCGGCTCTAGGGCTTGTGAACAGTGGCGGCTGAGAAAGAAGTGTTTTCGAAACGACAAAGTTAGGGTTAAAAAGTCGGATCCCGACTGCGAGTCGACTCCACTGAGTCGCGAGTCGACTCGACCTCGAGTCGACTCCAGAATATGCGCGAGTCGACTCTCCTTATGCGCCTGTAGACCTCGAGTCGACTCCCGACTATATGAGAGTCGACTCCCCCTCTGCTGCCATCTTTGCGAGTCGACTCCCGCAAATGCGCGAGTCGACTTCCCCTTAGGAGCCGACTCTGAAACTTACTCGAGTCGTCTCTAACTTTGGCACGCACCTAAAAATCATGTTATGTTCATGCTGAATGAGGAAAAATCACTAAATTATGATCTGATTTGATGATCATTGAAAAGAAACTCTATTTTAACCACAATCTAATCATCAAAATCAACGAATCTAGTGGAAACTACCACTAGGATGGATCAATCACTCCTAATCCCCTCCTAAGCACACTAAACCTCTCTTCACTTAGGGGTTTTGTAAAAATGTCTGCTAATTGATCATCAGTACAAACAAATTGTAGTGTCACATCACCATTCAGTACATGATCTCTTATGAAGTGATGTCTTATCTCAATGTGTTTAGTTCTTGAATGCTGAATTGGATTTTTAGTTAGATTAATGGCACTTGTATTATCACAGTTAATAGGTATTTTATCTTGTTTAATGCCATAATCTTCTAATTGTTGTTTGATCCACAAGATTTGAGCACAACAACTCCCGGCTGCAACATATTCAGCTTCAGCAGTAGATAATGCAACCGAGTTTTGTTTCTTGCTAAACCATGAGATTAGGTTTTCTCCTAGAAATTGACAAGACCCGCTGGTACTTTTTCTATCAAGCTTACATCCAGCGAAGTCTGAATCTGTGTATCCTATTAAGTTTAGGCTAGATTCTTTAGAGTACCATAACCCTATATTCTTAGTTCCTATTAAGTATTTAAAAATTCTCTTAACTACAACTAGATGTGATTCCTTAGGATTAGCCTGATATCTAGCACACATGCAGACACTAAACATAATATCAGGTCTACTTGCAGTAAGATACAATAAAGATCCTATCATACCTCTATACAGTTTCTGATCTACAGATTTACCTGATTCATCTTGGTCTAATTTGCATGATGAGCTCATGGGGGTGCTGATTGACTTGTTTCCCTCCATATCAAACTTCTTGAGCATCTCCTTGTTATATTTGGCTTGATTGATGAAGATGCCTCCTTTAGACTGTTTGATTTGAAGCCCGAGGAAGTAGTTCAGCTCTCCCATCATGCTCATCTCAAATTCACTCTGCATCAAATCAGCAAATTCTTCGTAGAGGCGATTGTTAGTAGCACCGAAAATGATATCATCAACATAAATCTGTACTAGTAGCATATCTTGGTTTTTCTTTTTCAGAAATAGTGTTGTATCTACATTACCCCTAGAGAACTCATGTTCTAGTAGGAATTTGCTAAGCCTCTCATACCATGCTCTAGGTGCTTGTTTTAAACCATAAAGTGCTTTGTTCAGTTTATATACATGATTAGGGTATTGATGATTTTCAAAACCAGGAGGTTGTTCTACATATACCTCCTCATTTATATACCCATTTAAAAATGCACTTTTTACATCCATTTGAAATAGTTTGAAATCCTTAGAGCATGCATATGCTAATAATAATCTAATAGCCTCAAGTCTAGCTACAGGAGCAAAGGTTTCATCAAAATCTATACCTTCTTCTTGATTATAACCCTTTGCTACTAGTCTAGCCTTATTCCTTATAACAATTCCATTTTCATCAAGTTTATTTTTATAAATCCATTTAGTACCTATAATCGGATATTCAGAAGGTCTCTCTACTAGATTCCATACCTTGTTTCTAGTAAATTAGTTTAATTCTTCTTGCATTGCATTTATCCAATTTACATCATTTTCGGCTTCTTCTATATGTTTGGGCTCAAAGTGTGAGACGAAAGCTAGATGGTTGTTTAAATTCCTAAGAGATGCTCTAGTCCTAACCGGTTGAGATGGATCATCTAGAATTAGTTCCTTAGGATGCCCGTGAGCATACCTCCAAGCTTTAGTTAGCCCATGATTCACAATAGCCTCTTGGCTTGATGATGCTCCTTCAATCAATTTTTGATTATCATCTTGTAATGTCATCTCATCTATCTTTTCTTCAAGAATTTCAGCATCATCATCAAAGTTAACTTTCTTACTAGAGGAGATGTCACTAGAATCATCAAATACAACATGTATAGATTCTTCTTAACTAAGGTTCTTTTATTAAAGACTCTATAGGCTTTACTAGTTGTAGAGTAACCTAAGAATATTCCCTCATCAGATTTAGAGTCAAATTTACCTAGATTATCTTTTCCATTATTATGAACAAAACACCTACATCCAAAAACATGAAAGTAATTAACTTTTGGTTTTCTGTTTTTCCAAAGTTCATAAGGTGTTTTCTTTATGATGGGTCTCAATAGAACTCTATTTAATATATGACAAGAAGTATTAATGGCTTCTCCCCAAAAGTACTTAGGGAGGTTACTTTCACATAACATAGTTCTAGCCATTTCCTCTAAAGTTCTATTTTTCCTCTCCACAACTCCATTTTGTTGTGGTGTCCTAGGTGCAGAAAAATTATGGGTTATCCCCTTTTTACTACAAAACTCATCAAATGACTGATTTTCAAATTCGGTACCATGGTCACTTCTAATGGCTATTACTGAAGTATCTCTAGCATTGGTTACTTCCTTATGAAACTTTTTAAATACTGAAAAAGCTTGATCTTTATGTGCTAAGAACATAACCCAAGTGTATCTAGAATAGTCATCTACAATAAC
The DNA here is from genome assembly GCF_009389715.1 of Phoenix dactylifera. Classification (NCBI taxonomy): domain Eukaryota; kingdom Viridiplantae; phylum Streptophyta; class Magnoliopsida; order Arecales; family Arecaceae; genus Phoenix; species Phoenix dactylifera. The sequence continues at coordinate 25,636,996 of NC_052393.1, read as the reverse complement.
TAGACCATATTTATTTCCACCTAGGCTAGTGGTTCTAGTTGGTCCGAATAGGTCCATGTATAATAATTCTAGAGGTCTAGATGTAGAGACACATTTTATGGATTTAAATGAGTTCCTAGATTGTTTGCCAAATTGACATGCTTCACATATTTTGTTCTTCTCAAATTTTAATTTTGGCAAACCTATCATGGAATCTCTTTTAACTAGTTTAGTTATTGTGTCCATGCTTGCATGACCTAACTTACGGTGCCATAACCAGCTAGCATCATTATCCTTAGTTTCATTAACAACTAGACATTGGTTATGTTTGGCAAGATCTTCAAGGTCTACAACATACACATTCCCACGTCTAATTCCTTTAAAAACTAAACTATTGTCATTAGGGTTTGTTATAATGCATAGTGATGGTTTAAACATAACATCATACCCTTTATCACATAATTGACTAATGCTTAATAAGTTATGCTTAAGACCATCAACATATCTAACATTATCAATAAAAGTAGAAGGGGCAATTTGAACTTTACCAATACCAATGATGTGACCTTGGTTGTTGTCTCCAAAAGTCACAGCACCTCCCTTCTTAGCTTCAAGGGTGAAAAATTGATCCTTGTCACCCATCATGTGTCTTGAGCAGCCACTGTCCAAATACCAGCAGTTTTTGTTGACCTTGGCTGCAAGACACTCCTACACAAGCAAATCATATCATCTTAGGTACCCAAGTTTTCTTGGGTCCTTCATGGTTAGTCAAGTTGGTTCCTTTTGGAACCCATACCCTTTTAATTTTCCTTTTTGTTTTACCTTTCCTAAAATTACACACATTTGCTTTATGACCTATAGTTCCACAACAAAAGCAGGTTATTTTCTTAGTTTTACTTTTTCCAGCTCTAACAAAGAAGTTACTAAGAAGTTTTTGTTTATTTCTTGGTTTATATCCTAAACCCGCTTTATTAAATACTGCTCGTTGACTATTTAGTATCATATTTAACTTTTCAGAACTATATGTAAATTTCTCAACCAAAGGTTTGTATTTGTTAAGTTCTTTAGTTAGTGTTTGATTTTCTGCTTTTAGATCATTTAGTTCTTTTGTGAGATCCTTGTTTAAGATTTGTTTATGGTTTTTAAGTTCTGAAAATTCCTTAGTTAGTTCTTCGTTATCTTTACTTAAGGTGTTAGTTTTCTTAATTAAGAGTTGGTTGCTTGTCTTAAGTTCTAGATTTTCTATGGTGATACAGTCCTTATCCTTAACTAGTTTATCGCATTTAAGTATGTATGATTGTTTAGCTATTTTTAGTTCTTTATTCTTAAGATTTATGGCCTTATATTCTATCATTAATTCATTAAATGCATCATAAAGTTCATCAAAAGAAAAATCGAGATGTGATTCAGATGTTACCTCATTTTTATTGGCCATGAAGCACAAATTGGCCTTTTCTTCTTGTTCTTCATCCGATGATGAAGATGATGCGTCGGAGTCCAATAAGGTGGTGACGAGGGCTTTCTTCTTCTTGTACTTGTTGCCCTTCTTTAGTAAGGGACACTCAGCTCTGATGTGTCCCGGTTTTTTACACTCATAGCAGCCAATCCCCTCATTTTCCCTTTCCTTACCTTTGTCCTTGCGGTAGGAATTTGAGGGGCCTCTCCTTTGATGATAGGACTTCTTGTGGTTGATGAATTTTCTGAATTTGCGCACAAGAAGAGCCTCACCATCATCTTCCTCATGTTCTTCTTCTTCACTGCTGCTACTGCAAGACAAGTCCTTGTTAGATGAAGTAGATTTAAGAGCTATTACCTTTTTCTTATGGGAGGACTCTTCCTCGTTGTGTTGCTTCATGGTTAGCTCGTGCGTCATTAGGGATCCAAGAAGCTCCTCAAGTGGTAACTTGTTCAAGTCCTTGGCTTCTTGGATTGCCGTCACTTTAGCTTCCCATGACCTTGGTAGACAACGAAGGATTTTTCTGACAAGCTCACTGTTAGTATAGTTCTTGCCAAGGCTTTTTAGGCCATTGACAATGTCAGTAAACCTAGTGAACATGCATGTGATTGTTTCATTAGAATCCATTTTAAATAGTTCATACTTATGAACCAAAATATTTATTTTGGATTCTTTGACTTGATTCGTGCCCTCATGGGTCACTTCAAGTCTGTCCCAAATCTCTTTTGCAGAATTGCAAGTTGAGATCCTATTGAATTCATTTCTATCTAAGGCACAATAAAGCACATTCATAGCTTTAGAGTTTAGTTGTGCCTTTCTCATGTCATGTTCATCCCAATCCTTTTCTAGTTTGGGTACCGTGACACCCTCTACATATATGGATGGAATGTATGGCCCATTTACTACAATGGTCCACATCTCATAGTCTTGGGCTTGGATGAATATTCTCATCCTAGCCTTCCAATATGAGTAGTTGGATCCATTAAAGAATGGGGGTCTTTAGGTGGACTGACCCTCAATGTGGGAAGATCCAAATGGGGTTGTCATTTCGATCTTTTACTCTTGGGTGGAAGAGTTTAGGCTCTGATACCACTTGTTGCCCAGATAGACAACCCAAGAGGGGGGGTGAATTGGGTTTTAAAATAATCTTACAATTTAAAACGATGTGGATGACTAATTAAAGCTATTGCAAGTTGTTCGATTAATTGCTATGTGCTGTGAGTGATATGAGAGTAAGAGAAAGAGAGACAATCAATCACAAACACCAAGTTTTATAGTGGTTCGGAGCTAACCCTTGCTCCTACGTCCACTCCCCAAGTCTCACTTGGGAATTCACTATAACCCCTTGGATTACAGCCGGTTGTTTTCCAAGCTCACAACCAAACTTATTGTTTTACGAGCTCACAACGAACTCGGTCGGTTTTCCCAAGCTCACCGACTAGAACCAACCCCGATTGTTTTTCCGGGATCACAATCGAACCCTTACACGTTGGTTTTACACTCGGCTCACCAACCAATCTCTATACCCTTGATTCAATCCCCCGATTGAACCAAGCAAAGACAATGTGTAGATGAAAAGAACAAACAGAAAAATACAGCTTCTCAAAAGCAGATAAATGGCAATATGAACAATAACGAAGTTAAGAGCCCTCAAACGCTTTTAAGTTGGAGAAGAGGAAGGGCTTCTTGAACTTCGGGTCTCCTCTTGAATGTGTAGTCGACTTGAATGCAGGAGGAGGCTCTTCCAATGTTGGGAAGAAGTAGGTGGATGCAGTTAATGCTGCACTTCCCTCTTTTTTGTTGAAGAACAAGTTGCAGAGATTAAAAGCTTGATTACTTGGAGTGGAATGGTTGTTCTCTGCTTTGCTACAGTCCTCTGTGGCTATTTAAACCAACCCCCACGGAAACTAGCCGTTAGAGAGCTTTTTCTGCCCGTTCTGCACACTCTGTACACCCTGACAATGTGTCCGTTGGTGGGTTGGAGTCGACTCGCGCGATCAGGAGTCGACTCGGCTGTAGCGGAAGTCGACTCATGCTTTTCTGGAGTCGACTCGGCAACTGTTTCGGATTTGAATTAAAGTAGCCTCTTAGACTGGGAGTCGACTCGTCTTGACCTGGAGTCGACTCGCCAACTTCTGGAGCTGACTTGGCTTTCTCGGAGTCGGCTCATCCCATGGAGTCCGTGGATCTATTTTTGAATTTGGTCCACTCGAGTCGACTCGACAATCCTGAGAGTCGACTCGGCGCTCAGAGCCCGAACTCCCTATCTTCTGTCTTTTGCCTCGTCCAGTCTTGGAGTCGACTCGAACTTTCCCGGAGTCGACTCGGCTCTCAGTTTCCGAAACACTGTCTTCTGTCTTTTTGATGTAGAGCTGCCTTGGAGTCGACTCTAGCTGTCTGGGAGTCGACTCGAATCTCAGAGACAGTAAATTGGTCTTTTGTCTTCTTTGTGGTCGCGGAGTCTCGGAGTCGACTCGCGTATTGCGGGAGTCGACTCGAATCTCAGAGTTCGAAAAACGTTCTCTGACTTTTTCCTTGTGTTCCTCTGAGAGTCGACTCTCACTTTCTTTGAAGTCGACTTGCCAACCATCGGAGTCGACTCGCGTTCCACTGGAGTCGACTCGAATCTCAGACCCAAAAACTGCTCTCTGACTTTTCTGCCTGTGGCTCCTTGGAGTCGACTCTTGCTACCCTGGAGTCGACTCGGTGAACATCGGAGTCGACTCGCGCACTTCAGGAGTCGACTCGCTGACAGGTTTTGAGTTGATGCTTTCTGTTCGTCTGTCTGTCTCGAGCCCGTGCCAGTGAACTTGATACGCTTGGAGTCGACTCGAGTCTCAGACTTTGGTTCAGGCTGACTTCTTAACTTATCCAAAATATTATGAACTAAGTCTAGAGACACTTAGACAAGATTTTCACTGAAACACTTAATTGAATTCATTAGTAAACAAGAGATATACTCAAATGCTTTGAGCTCATCAAAATCAAATAGGGTTTTAATCAATCACTCCACACGCTGTCCATTATGACATGTTAGAATTCTACAGTGGTATCAGGGCTATCCTTAATTGGTTTAATCAAATGATTATGCATGATGTATGATTGTTAATTTACTATGCGATAGTAATGTCATATGTTAAGAATAATGCTGAATTATATGATATGATATATAATAAAATATCATGATATGAATTTTTTCATATGAAGATATGTTGAAGCATGTTAATTGATTCAATCAATTGGTAATAACTTGTACATGCTATGAGATAGCTATGATGTATGATAATTGCTTTTCATTTATATATGCTATGAGATATATATATAGTTTTTTGTAGCATATACATAAACATGATAAATATGTTACAATTATAGAATGTGCTTGAGACTAGTAAGCCCTCAATAAAAATTATATTAAGTTATAGTATTGAAAAACTTTGAGCTAACCCATTCTAGAACAATTAATCTAATTGGTGTCTAGGAAAGCACTAAAGGTGGTTACTTAATTAGGATCTTACTCTCTGAGTAAGGAGAGCCTCCCAGCTGCTTACCTGGCCAATTGTTTGATTGCCTATTATGGATAAGTTTAATGTTGATAAAATACTACTGATATCCTTCCTTCATACCTCGACATTATTATGTCAAGATCCATGCTAGTTTGTTGTGCAACCACAAGGCTTGCAATGGGGACTGATGTTATACTGTCTTGGTGCATAGAGATGCTCATGGCATATTTTAATATGTTGCTTTATTGTGCAACCACAAGAGCAATATTATTTGAATATGACTGTATGGAAATGAAGGGTTTGACTTAATTAAAACATTACAGTTTGTTGTGCAACCACAAGGCTATAAGTGTTTTAAGAGGACAGGATAAAGTTGAGAATTGCATGAGATGTAATTGGAAAGAGTTTCCTATCTTTGAACTTATAAGCGTTTGTTGTGTAACCACAAGGCTTTTATGATGAATTAGGATCTCAACCCTATTAAAAAAAAAATTAAGTTTTTCCGTTTATCATAGGAGAGGGCTATGATATTCGATAAAAATAGTAGGAGACGATTAGATAAAAGTTGTTATTTAATTATATACATGTCACCGTGATTGGTCTGCTTATGTTAGTTTTGTTCTTGCTTATGTAGAATTATTAAATGGCTTCTTCACTTTCACTAAGAGGCATCTTAGATGCCAACAAGTTGACCGGTCCAAACTATGTGGATTGGTTGAGGAATCTAAAAATTGTACTTACTCAGAAGAAAATTTTCTATATACTTGAAACCTCTGATCTTGGAGATATAGGGGATAATGCTACTGAAGAGGAGATTGCCACACATAAGATGTGGAAGAATGACAGTTTGACTATCAAATGTATCATGCTGGCCTCTATGTCAAATGAATTGCAAAGGCAGCATGATAGCATGGATACTCTCTCTATACTTCTCAATCTAAAAGAGTTGTATGGAGGGCAGAGTAGAACTGCTAGATATGAGATATCTAAACAATTGTTCCGTACTAGAATGAATGAAGGAACGTCCGTGCAAAACCATTGTCTTATGGTTATAGACTTGATCACCAGATTAAGTCAATTAGGTTTTGCTATGGATAGTGAGCTCAGTCAGGATTTGATCTTGCAATCACTACCTGAATCATTCTCTCAATTTGTTGTGAATTTTCACATGAAAAAGCTGAACGTCTCCCTACCTGAGCTGTTAAATATGTTAAAGATAGCTAGGACCCATATCAAGAAGGAAAAGGATCCGATCCTTCTTGTTGATAGGGGCTCAAGGAAAAATCAGGCAATAAGGGTTCTAAGAAAAAGTTGAACCCTAAGAGTAGCATCAAGAAGAAGAAAGGAAAGAAAATCTTCGAACAAGTACCTGTTTCCATTGCGGCAAGGAAGGCCACTGGAAGAGATGCAAGAGTTTTCTTGCAACTGTAAAGTCTGATGCAAGAGTTGCAAAAAAAGGTATGTTTATGTTACATGCCAATTTGTCATTAAGTTTTTCAAATTCAAATTCATGGTTTTTGGATACCGGCTGTGGTTCTCACATTTGTAAATGGTCTATAGAAAATTACAAGTTTGAAGAAAGGTGACTTTGAGCTTTATGGTGCTAGAGGCGAGTCTATCCAGGCTGAAGCTGTTGGAACTTACTATTTGGAGTTGCCTTAGGGAGAGCTCCTGAAATTAGAAGATTGTTATTATATGCCCAAGATTATTAGAAATGTAATTTCTATTCCTTTGTTGTTAAAGAAAGGATTTGAAATTCATGTAAAGAGCAATGGTTGCTCAATTTCTTTTTCTAATAAAGTCTATTGCAATGGCATTATGAAAAATGATCTCTTTGTTCTATCTCTTAATGATAATATATTTCAAATTAATGAAAATAATAATAAAAAGAGAGAAGAGGTGAATAATACCCTCCTTTGGCATTACCGACTAGGTCATATTAGTGAGTCAAGAATACACAAGTTATACAAAGGAGAGTTCTTTGATCCTTATGATTTTGAATCATTAGGAACTTGTGAATCTTGTCTTATGGGTAAAATGACTAAGTCTCCATTCACTGGACATGGAGAGAGGGCAAGTGAGTTGTTAGGACTTGTGCATACAGATGTATGTGGTCCTATGACAACTCCATCTAGAGGTGGATACTCTTACTTCATCACATTCACTGATGATTTATCAAAGTTCGAATATGTGTATCTTATGAAAAATAAATCTGAAGCTTTTGATAAGTTTAAAGAGTATCAAAGTATGGTTGAAAAATAAACTGAAAAGTGTATTAAAATTCTTCGATCAGATTGAGGAGGTGAATAACTTTCTAGTGAGTTTTTAAATCATCTTAAGGAAATGGGTATTATCTCTGAATGGACACCTCCGTATACGCCATAATTAAATGGTGTAGCCGAACGAAGGAATCATACTCTATTAGATATGGTATGGTCCATGATGTGCTTTACAGATCTTTATATTTTCTTCTAGGATTTTTCCCTAGAGACTGCTGCACTAATATTAAACATGATACCTTCTAAGTCTGTACCTAGCACTCCATATGAGATATGGAGAGGAAAAAAGCCAAATCTTAAGTATCTTAAGATATGGGGCTGTCAAGCTTATGTCCAAAGAAATTTTGGACACAAGCTAAGCGCTAGATCAGATAAGTGTACTTTTGTAGGTTATCCTAAAAATAGTATAGGATACATCTTCTATCATCCTATCGAACAAAAGGTCTTGTAGGTAGGCATGCCACTTTCATAGAGAAAGAGTTTTTCTTTGAAAAGTGCAAGGATAGAAGAGTTGAACTTGAAGAAGTTCAAGACTTACAAACAGAGACACAAGACATTCCTCAACCAGATGTACCCATAAATGAGGTACAGCCACAACATACATCTCCTCTTCGAAGGTCAGATAGAGTACGAAATGCACCTGAGAGGTATGGATTTATCATTGAGAATGATGAAGCCCACATCATTCAGAGCAATGATCTTCTGACCTATTCGGAAGCTGTCATGAGTAGTGACTCTAACAAATGGCTAGAAACCATGAAATCCAAAATAGACTCTATGTATACCAACCAAGTATGGACTTGTTAGATATTGCCCTAGAAGCCAATCTGGCTGACATATTATTAATTCTGAAACATAGTTTTGTACTTGACTTTATTATTATTGAATAATAAATGGGCATCTTTTTCATTCATATTATTTATGTGTCTATGAATCGTCCAAGAAATTAATAAGATGATGATACATATTCTCAAGAGTTGAGAATTTGAGCCATGTATCATTGGTGATTAATTTCTAAATTCTCCTAATCAATGGATCATCACAAGGATGGTGATTGACCCGATGAGATCAGTGCACAGATCGATTTCCTTATGGATGGACGAGACTCGAGTCCACAGTGTAGGAACACTAAGTGATAGTGCAGGTGCTTGTTAGAGAACAAGGGTACTGAGCGTGACTAAGACAAGAAGTCACTTGGATGTCTATCCACTCGTCAGTGACTTGCTTGATATTGCAATAGTATGACTGGTCCTTTGACCTGCGGTGCTTTGGCTACTCACAGTGAGGTTATTGTAGTTTGACTGCACATATACATGGTTGTTGGGATTTGTATCCTAAATATCAATCGTTAGCATATTGATGATTGAATTTTGTAAATGAATTGACAAATTAATAAAGTGTTATTTGGCATTATTCATCATTTTATCTTCAAATGAACTCTTATATGATGAAGTCCTTAGGACTTATGTTATGATAAAGGAGGATTTATCTTTGAGTCCTTAAACTTGTTCGCGACCAAATGATATGTTGTTACTAGGACGACAGCATTATCGAGATTAGGTCGTTGTGTGACATATACGTTGGTTGTCCTCTTAACCAAGGAGTGTGGAGACACTGGTATGCCACACAGGTGAAGTGTAGGAGTACATTTCACTGAACGTGACCAATTCCGGAATGCTCTACTGTCGAGAGATGTTCCGAGTGGATATGGGTATAAGTTTGGCCCTCTGACCTGAGACCGCAACCTGTGACTAGCAAGCAACTCACTGTACTTTGGTACCGGACTACCTGAATTTTTAATTCAGTGACAGAAGGTCACTAGGTGCAGTCAAGTACTTGCGTAGTCAGTTGTGAGTCAAGATGGAATTGACCCCTCTTGAAAACAGGAGATAATGTCTTGTGATTAATTTAGCAAAATCTTGGCCAGGGTAATCCCAGTGAGGAGTCACGGGATATCTAAAGTTAATCACATAATGGATGTACTAATTATAGGGTTGACAGTGAGCTCTAAGTCATCCTAGCATTAGAAGTCAAAGGGATTGAACTATACAGTAACCATAGTTTAGGGTTCCAGAATATTTGCTTCGCATATATTCGGCCTATCCGGATGTCGGGTACCATTGTTAGATGGTCACATCGATTAGTGTAGGAAATTGTTCCTATACTACCGGCTTAGGTTCGAACCTATGAGGTCACACGCATAGAAGATTCCTGATTGATCAAGAAAGCTGATGAATGATTAAGAATCATTCAGGGATAATTTGGTCAATTTGATTGGTAAATTATCTTATAAAATAATTAAAGTAATTATTGAATGATTAATTAGTAATTAAATTACTAATAAACTCAATTTGATTGAGTAATTGTGCTAAGGATGAGCCAAATTGAATTGGATTCAAGTTTGGGCTCAATTAGGGTTTTGACCTGATTGGATTAGGTCAGAACCAAAAAGGACTTAAGCTGATCAAATTAATTTTAAATTAGTTTGTTCTTAATTGAAGATTGACCTAATTAGATTAGGTCCAACACAAAGTAATTAATTCAATTTGATTGAGTTTGGATGAGCCAAAAATTGAATTGGATTCAATTTGAGCTCAATCAGGGTCTGACCTGATTAGATTGAGTTCAACCAAATTGCTTTGTTTTAATCCGGGTTTGACCAAATTTGATTAGGTGCAACCCAAGAGGATTAGGCTCAGATGATGTGGCAATTAGTGGTGACATGGAATTGGATTTCATAAATTTTAAATAAACCAAAATTATTGCATGGCGCATGGACCCATTGCTTGACACATGGCGACATTGTTTGTTGTTTGAATTTGAATTCAAACATTAAGCAATATATTAGCTGATTTCTAGTTTGATCTTGTAAGCATGCATGAATTAAATTATTTGATTTATTTTTCCGCTATATTTTTGAAACTTTAAAAGGACTACGTGTGGCTTGATTCCCCTTGTGAAGGGGTACGAAGGCAACCCGATCAGATTCAGCCATGGTTTTCAAAAAAAAAAAAATTCAGCATGCTAAACACCGAAGAACCTAGGAATAACTTTTAGTGGTATCAGAGCCAGGTTTATGTTTAAACTTTTATATTTTAATTCTTGCAATTAAATCTGAAATCATTAACATGTTTAGATTAGATCTAAAGTACTTTTTATGATTGATTTAATTGCTGATTATGCATGATTAAGTAGATCTGAAATTTTGGATGCATATGATGTATGTTTGTGTTAGGATTTGTAACATGAATAAATCTGAAATCATAATATTGTTTAGATTAGATCTAAATAAAATTTTTGATTCATATGATTTCTGATTTTAATGAACAAATCAGATCTGAAAATAAAAGTGAAAAAATAAATATATAAGTTGTATGTTGTTTGTATTAATTCATGTTGTTATATATATGTGATGCATGAACATAAAACATAATTATTTAAACATGAATTAAATCTGATTACATGTGATTAATTACAAAAACTCAGATCTGAAAATGTGTTTTAAGAACTGAAAGATTATAATTAATATGTAATTAAAAAGAAATATGCAATGATCAAAACTTTCATAAGTCTAAACTTAATTGAGAATTAAGTGTTATGAAATAGAATTGTAACTCAATTAATTGACATTGCATAATTCTTTGGGCATATGGGTTAGCTTGAATCAAGTTTTTAGGATTGGGTTAGACCTAAGGTTAGAATCAAACATGGTCTAATTAGAGTTAATTGATCAAATCTAATTAAGTAGTAACTAGATTAGGTCAAGGAAACTCTAGGTTAAATACAATAGTTGTAGATTGATCAATTCCATGTCTTTGATTAGACCAAGATGGAACTTGATTTAGGCTCAGAGGTGTAGATCGAGTCATTTGAGTAATCAAATCGAAATTGATTAACCAATCGGTGTCTAAAGTAAGTTTGGCAGTTTTGACCGGTGGTTTTTAATTGGGAGCTACTCGCACTGATTCGTCTTTGTCGAGTTAATGGCATATCCCTTCCACCGATCTCACTTACCTGGCCGATATGGTCAATCACATTTTGATTGGATCACTTAATGATTCGAGTTAGCCCATGTCTTAAGAAAAATCAGTATGATTGATTTAGGTGTCTCCTTAACCGGTTTGAGTCTAATCTGATTTGGTGAAGTCAGTGGGAGAAATTAGACTAACTGGATCTTCTCATCTATCCTAATTATGAAATCCTCTAAAATTATTAGGTCCTTAAAATAAAATGGTTATGGGGATAACTAGGTCATAGCCTCCCATTAAGTTGGGTGATAATGGGTCCAATATTTTGATAATTATTGGAGGCGCCACACACCTGGTACTTATTAAGCATTGGAATTGTCATTCAATATATGATGAGTTAAGTGTACCTTCAATAGGCGGTCAGGTGAGCCGAGCCACACTCGGTCTTGGTCGTCTATTAGTTGATTAGACTTAATCCTATCATTTAATGGTTGGACTTGACTAGGGTATTCGGTGGAGGCACTACACGCCTGCCGGAAAATCTAGGGCAAAATCATCACTAAAAGTTGCTTGGTGAAGCAATTGGTTAAGAACCTACCAATAGGTGCATATGGGTTGGCTGAGCCACACTCGGGCCTATATGTGATCTATTGGGTTCTAGTGCCCACTAAAGAATTAGGAGTAATTTTTCAAATTAGAGGTAGAGACTACCAATTTGTATAAAATAGTGGAAATACCTTTTGTTACGGGGGAACTTAGCCACCATGCCCCACATGACCGGCACGCGCGCCCAGGAAGACTACGGCAGCCCCTTGATCCAGCAATCCGACCCCGAGTCGGACATCTTCGGCTCCGCAGCCCGACCCCGAGTCGGCTGCCCCTTGATCCAGCAATCCGACCCCGAGTCGGATATCTTCGGCTCCGCAGCCCGACCCCGAGTCGGCTGCCCCTTGATCCAGCAATCCGACCCCGAGTCGGATATCTTCGGTTCCGCAGCCCGACTCGGCAGCCCCTTGATCCAGCAATCCGACCCCGAGTCGGACATCTTCGGCTCCGCAGCCCGACCCCGAGTCGGCTGCCCCTTGATCCAGCAATCCGACTCCGAGTCGGATATCTTCGGCTCCGCAGCCCGACCCCGAGTCGGCTGCCCCTTGATCCAGCAATCCGACCCCGAGTCGGATATCTTCGGTTCCGCAGCCCGACTCGGGGTCGGGCTGCGGAACCGAAGATATCCGACTCGGGGTCGGATTGCTGGATCAAGGGGCAGCCGACTCGGGGTCGGGCTGCGGAGCCGAAGATGTCCGACTCGGGATCGGATTGCTGGATCAAGGGGCTGCCGTAGTCTTCCTGGGCGCGCGTGCCGGTCACGTGGGGCATGGTGGCTAAGTTCCCCCGTAACAGTAGCCCCCCACTTTCGAGCCTGGAACCAGAAGGGGAACGGGTGAAGGGAGTGATGCTTCGAGATTGCCGCCATCCCTCGGAGAGGCGCGCGCGCTTCGAGCTCCCCGCCTTCTTTATGGCGTATGGCGGTTGTTGCTGACCTGGCAGTCTGAGGATTTCGGCGGACATCCTTCCTTAATGGCGTCGATTCGCCTTTGGGGCGCGAGCGACCCTTCGGCAGCCAGGCGTCCTCTGGCGTCACCGAGGCGTCACCCACCTTTCCGCCTATTTAACCGGGGGCCCCCCTCCGTCCGCCTTTCTCTTTACAGACATCTCCGAGTTTCTCCTTTGCGCTGCCGTCATTGCCGTCGGACTGTTCGCTTGCTCCTCCTTTGACGCTCTCGGAGCCGTTCTTCCTTTTCTTCCGGTGAGTTGCCCCATTCTTCAATTTAAGGCTCTCCATACTTTCTCCTTTTGTATTAGGGTACTCCAGTCGTTCCGGTCCTTTCCCCCTTCTTGACCCCGTCCTGACCGTAGATTCACTGGCCATTAGGGATGGGCGAAGTGAGAGCAGACCGCATTAAGTCGGAGCTGGTCGCTGAAGACCTAGATAGGTTCGTGGCTCGATACCACCTTTCCGAGGCCTGCAATGTTACGCTCCCGGGGCCTGAGGAGAGGATGTCCCATCTTCCTCCAGGGAAGGTCGCCATCAATGAGGGCATTCTTCAGGCCGGGTTTCGCTTTCCCCCCTCGGACTTAGTCGTTCAGGTGCTTCGGGGTTTAAGAGTGGCGCTGACGCAACTGGTGCCGAACTCATGGCGCGCCCTGACGGCCTTTCAGGTTCTCTGCCGCATGCACGAGGTTCCCGCCACCCTGAATGTCTTTTGGGAATGCTACGGCCTGAGCGGCCACCCCCAGGACAAAGGGTGGTGGTGCTTTGCGGCGCGGCGAGGGTGCGGCCTCGTCAAGGAGGCTCCTACCTCCATTCACGGCTGGAAGGGGCGCTTCTTTTTCGTTGACGCAGATCCCTCTTGGGGAATCAGAGCTACCTGGGAGACGCCGATGAAGTCCCCGATTGGCCTATCGAGGTTGTCGAGGGAGGAATCCGATGGCGTCGCCGTCTTGAAGGGGTTGGTTGCCGAGGGCCGGCTCCCCCCGGTGGCTCGCCTTATTTTCGAGGATACCTTGGTGAACGTCGGTCTGAGCTCGGTCCCCGCTGACCGTGAGCCCGCCACCATTTCTTTTTTAGCTCTTTTCTCCTATTTTGTTTCTTCTTTCCTTCAGTTTCTCAGCCTCCGACCATCTCGTCCTTTTTGCAGAGATCGACGACATCATGCGGTCGGACAAGGCAACGGCTGTCGGTAGGACGTCCCTACTGGAAGCGGTCCGGAGGAAGAAACGAGCTCCTCCGAGCGGGGCCCCTCCGGCGAAGAAGTCCCGCCGGCAGGCGACTCCGACGCCGACAGACGGGTCCGGACCCACCGATCAGGGGGACGCCGCGGGCGCGGACCGGCAGTTGACGCTGTATCAGCCCTCTGATGCCGAGACTACCGTTTCTCCGGAGGCATCACCCGGGCGCGCCCGAGATGGACGGGTCGGACGT